>NC_141772.1:21830000-22430000 GCF_051362555.1 Lingula anatina
TTTGAGGCCTCTATTAGCCACAACGAATCAAATGTACCTCTGATTTTACAATCGCCTGTCATCAACATGATATCATATGAGGAAGCCGATGAGGTGACAGTCGGGTCCACAGGGGTGACGTCACACGAGAAAATGAGTGAGATATCCAAGAAGACAGATCCGCCTCACTCCGATAATATGAAAATTACATCACATCCCGACGATCTTACGACGTCGAGCTCGAAAACTGAATGTAAGAACACGTGGAGCGTGGAACCAAGGGGAAAACCAGCGTCAAAAATTGTTTTTCTGAAGACCCATAAAGCCGCAAGTAGCACCGTCCAGAACATATTTCTTCGGTACGCGCTTGAACGTAACCTAACAATAGCTCTAGGTTTTAAAGAGCTAGGTTCAGCGCAACTAGGCTGGCCTAATTTCTTCAGAAAGGATTTTGCTTATCCCAGCACGAGGGGAACCTATGACGTCATATGTCACCACATGAGATACAGCGAAAATGTTGCCACGGTTATGCCGTCAGAAACTATATACATTACAGTCATAAGAGACCCTATACGGGTATTCCAATCATACTTCTTTTATTATCAGTTAGATAGGCAGTTCAAAATAGCAGGAGAAACCGACCCATTGGAAACTTTTTCTAAAAATCCCGGATTGTACGAGCACAAATGGGAGAAAGTTTCTCCTGTAAGAAATGTCATGATGTTTGACTTGGGATTAAAGAAAGAAGATATGAACGACGAAAATATGATCGAAGGTAAAATTAAAGAAATTGAGCAACGTTTCCACATTGTCCTTATTGCTGAATATTTTGACGAGTCACTGATTCTCATGAGGGACCTGCTTAACTGGAGCAATCACGATATTCTTTACTTTAAACAAAACATAATGAGCAACACGACGAAAAAGACCATATCAGATGCCACAAAACATCGCCTAGAACAATGGAATAAGGCCGATGTTATGCTTTACCAGTATTTCAACGCCACATTCTGGGCCAATGCGAAGAAATTCTGCTTGGAGAAGCTGGCCGCGGAGGTGAATGCGTTCAGATCTCAACTAAAGCAATGGCAGGCAGATTGCGTCTTGGACGTGATTACCGGAAATAAAATGTACGATCCTCTTTACAAAACGTACAATCCAAATGCGCTCAGCTACCGGTTGAGGCCCGGTGGACACGGCAACGACACTTGTGTAAATTTGGCGAAAACAGAAATAGCATTCACGGAGGAAATGCTCAATCGTATGAAGAAAACAAAATCCTTAAACTTTGACGCAAATTATGCCATCACCATTAAAAAGGGGTCCCCAGAAGAGAAAGAACTTTTAAAGCGATTAGCGGCAATAAAAGGCTGATTTTATTTTCGGTGGTTATATCATTTTTAATTCCGAAAAATAAAAACTAGTTTAAGTAGTTATTTTCTGCATTTATTTCTTGGTGTTGTCATTTGAACATGTCACTCGTAGGAGTACTACAAAACATGGCAATGAAATGATTTTGCGTTTGTGATAAAAACTAAAAATATGACACTATTAATTACAATGTAGCACAACACACCAACTAATTAAAATGGCTGGAAAAAACTAAAATGGGGTTGTGCAGATATTAACCAAGCAACATGTAAATTTTTTACAGAGAATGTAATCATAATTTTATTCATTTTTGTACACAATGACATGATTTATGGCAATTTAATAAATTCAAGATTGAAGCTGAAATTCAAATATAAGCTGTCATAGGGTGATTCTACGATTCACTGAGTAAGAAGGCAAGGCAAATCAAACAAAGCTTAAACTTTAGAGGACAACTTGTCAAATGATTTCTAGTTAACCAATAGCTAGATATAAATCATACATCTTTTATAATTACCAATAACATAATTTTTCTTGCAAAGCAACTAAATAGTGCATACATGTGTTAAATAAAATCTGAATCATAAATAACTAAATGCCATGGAGCGATTTGGTATTATTTTCTTTTAATTAATTTCAATGACTACACATGACAGACAATACAGGGACAAACATTTCACTTACATGATTTGTCACGTAGCAATTAAACTATTGTGACTATGTACAGGACTATTTTCTGGGGAAATTTTCTCAGCAAGCATCTCAAACTAAAATTACCAAAACAAAATATGAAGTATTAAGATTCCAAATTGGGCTTTAAAAACATCAACTGTATGTATTTGGTAAAATAATAAAACTTCTGTACCAGTTATCAATATTGAGGTTTCCTGGCACCATCAAATGTTTGCTTTAATCCATTATCCAAAACATGATTTGCATTTTCACTCGTTTTTCTTTACCGCTTTTCATAATGAACACAACATAGCCAATGTTTGATAAATACAAGTTTTTTTTTGTATACAAGACTTATGGAATATTCCTGAATTTACCTCATTTTATTATTTTTTTCCATAACTACTCTTCTCTTTGCTGTTTTCTTAGCAAACTGGATAATTTTCAATTGTAAATAATAACTAACAGATAGTTCTATAATCATATTATTCCCATGGATTTTCCTGTTCTTTTGCAGAACATCGTCTGCTGCCAAAGCCCACTTTCCAATTTCTGTTGATAGTTTCACACGATATGAGGATAAAATTCCAACCAGAACCAACAAATTCAATGACATACCCTTATCTCTAGGAAGATAATATTGTTTACCATGATTTTTCAACTGTTTGCCAGCTTGGATAGCAATAACACCAATTTCCCCTTAGGTCTGAGCCAATCAGACAGCTGTATTTTTCAAACCAATCAAGTGCCTGCATTTTCCAACCAATCAGATGATACAGTTTTACTATGTGCAGATCATTGTAAAAAAAAAAAAAAAAAAAAAAAAAAAAAAAAACATGCCAAGAATGTCTCCATGGACAGATGAACAGCATAAACGTTACAATCTCAATCCTCGTCATTTCTGAACTTCCATATCACGCATGTCAGTATTTATAAATTAACTGTCATATCCAACGATTTATATCCACACTCCATATCCATACACAGTAAAACTAATACATTTTTTGCGGGCTCTCTATGCTTACAAACCATGGTGTTTAAGGATGCCACCAACTGTTATCAATGTCTTCACATTACAGGTATGCTAAAAATCCAACATCCGTCCTAGTGTTTCTTCCTGTCAAGGCATCACCCACACAAAGCTTTGGTTCATCTATCTGTTATCCACAGCAATACAGTTTATCATCATTATCCTTATTATGGCCACCTTGGAGACATAATAATTGTGTGCTGGCCTTTACTCTGCTTCCTGCTTCTTCTTCCTCTTGGCTAAGATAGGGTTGTTGGCTGTATTCAAGTCTTTAATGTGCACCTGGTCATAGTCCACTCTCATTGTGGCCAGAGCATTGGTCATCTCCTCCTGCAAAGATAAGATGGTCACTTGAATAAGATGGTCAGCAGGGAATAAGTCAGAGTTTATTAGAACAGGCCTCCTCGGAATATTATTTTTCTTTTGGCCAAAAATGTATTTTCTTATAAAAGCTAATGTAAAGATACTATAAACCAACAAATATCTGTCAAAGATTTATTATTTTTTATCAAAGTATAGACATTTTCATACTTTGGGGGAAATAAATAAATAAATAAAAATAATTTTGTATTTGCCCATGTGAGCTAGTCTATGGTGATAAAGCATAATGCATATTTGTGTACATGTCTTCATAACTCAATTATGACAAAATGACACAAACAAACATACATACAAACAGACAGACATCCAGACACAAACATATATACACATGTAATCACAAATACTCACATGCATAAAGTAAATAGCTGGGTCAAAAACCTAAACTCACATGAAAAGAGGTAAACACGTTGAATTAATGCTGTAAAATAAACAAGGTGAGCATGACCATGAAAAAAAAAAGGAAAATAGCATGAGCATGCAACAGGTTTTGGCATAAAGAAAATCTACGTGAAGAAACTTTTAAAAAGCACTAAAATACTCTGAGAGTAGTTACATGAATAGCCTCCACGTTAGTCTTCTCAGGGGGAACACAACAAAGGGTGTCTATATTGGCCTATGGTGGGAAAATAAAATGAGAACATTGAAGTGAACTTATATGTGGAGAGAACAGAGAGAAGAGAGAGACATGAAACAGCATGTATTTTAATGTCCAGAAAAAATAACAGAAATGAGTAGTACAGCAAAGTGTGGAAGATAGTGCCAGTGTCTGCATATAATACATCTCTTCCCTTTTTGGTTGCTATTAACTAGTATATAGTACACAGGAAGGTACTTCTAAGGATAAAAGTTGGATGAGAGATGCTACTACAATCCCACTTTTACCATGCAGCACTCATAAAATAATAACACTTGCTATACACACAGATACGGGCATGTCTTGTATGGACCAGGTTGTGGTGCCATCTATTGGGGATAAACCTCACCTGTACTTCTTCCCAGGTGTCTTTGTCTTCTTTCAGAACCTGCGCTGTCAACAGAGGTGTTTGGGGAACCAGTGTATTTTGCTACAATAAAAAAAAAAGGAAAAAAATTTATAATTTAGAATGGTTAAGTCGTGAAATTTTCAGTTTGTATCAAAAACATTATTTTCCTAAAATATTCCAAATTCCATTGCAATAACTTCAAAACTGTTGAAGTCATTGAACTTTGAAAATAGGTAAAAAAAAGTCGCCCGATTGATACAAAGATGTAGAACTGAAATATCCTTGTGCTTAAAGAGGAAAACTTACACAAATCCATTTGTGTCTCATCACTTGTTCTATGGACAACCTGTCATCCGGCTCAGTCTTCAGCAGTCCCTTGATTACGTCTTTTGCTGGAAGGAAGGTGAAAATCAAAGCGTTAATTGAACTGTGACTCATGCAAAGTACAAATCAGAAACTATTTAAAAATAGGAATGAAGGGGTGAGTGAGGTCAGAGCAAATGTTATTTGAGATAAGACGGTCTAGTATTAAATTGTTATTTGATTTTTTCCTTTATTATGGCCATGGTTCAATGTATAACGGCTACACATATCTTTTGAAAAGGCGTCTTTATGGAATTTTGTTCACAAGATTATCAACATGATAAATATAATTATTGAACTTAACAGGAAATTAAAATCGATCTTTCACACCTAAAAACATATTAACTGAGAACATAAGCACACATTAAATGTTCTAAAGTTGTTTGTGTGTCCCAGATCAACCTACCATCTTTGGATACTCTGTTCCACTCTGGGTTAGGGAACTCGTACTGTCCATTTCGTATCCTCTTTTTCATTCCTGGTGAGATGGCCATACCGTGATTGCTGTAGAACGGAGGGTAGCCACATAATCTGAAGGAAAACGAGAGGAAGGTTTTATGAACACATGTAACCTAGCATAGTGGTCAAATTTAGCCAGACTAATGAAACCTGGTTTGTCTTTTAAAAAGTTCTAAATGTGCCCATGGTTATTACATTTGAAAGTCTTTCAAGGCAGTTCCGTTTTTATGGACAACAACAGCCGTAGCTTGTATGTCAGGTTAGGATAAATAATGAGGAGAGCATATGAAACTGGTAGCTCAGCACTTTTCTCGCAGTGTGAGTTGGGCACTACGCTGTACACAACAAACAGATCAATAAACAGTGCATTGTCAATGAATAATGTATTTATTTTCTCTATGCATTCACACCCACATGGAGCAAGCAGAATTCAGTCTATACAAGCCAGACATCAATCATTCTCAAGGTTACTTTTGTTATCAAGGATATGCATTAAGTAAACAACTACTAGTACTAAAATCAATCCTGACATAGTTACCCTGTAAATTTGTCTTCAACATAATAAAAAACAACTGCTTTAAAAATGAAGAAATAAAAAACAGACTCTCTCACTTGAACCATCCTTGTCTTTTTTTTTTCAGTAAAAGGCAGCAAAGCTCTTGGTTAAATAATTTAGAAGAAAAAAAGTAAGTAGAAAATCTGCTGAGAAGATGGCAAGAATTGCAATGTCACAAACCATTGATACTTACAATATATACATAATGACCCCCAAAGACCACATGTCACAGGACTTATCATACTTCTCTGGCCCTAGAACTTCTGGTGCTAGAATGAAAGGAAAGTGCAAGAATTATTTGAAAAAGTACAAACATCTGACAAAATTATTATAGTATGGCATCATTTTACCTTAATAACTTACCCAAATACAAATAATTAAATATTAAATAAATGAGCCAGTATTACCCAGATGTTTATGATTATTATTAGCTGAAAAGCACAAAATCAATCAAATTGAGGGGTTAAAATAAAGAAGTGTCTACTTCTTCTGTGAAATGACCCTGGTATCAGTCTGAACAAGAAGTTATAATGAGAAGGAGTAGAAACAAGGGGTTTCCTTTCATCCTATCCTCGTAACGGGCTTAATCCTAATAATTACCCAGCTTGTGGTCTTAGGGAGAGCTTGTGCCTAATACATATTCAAAAGACCGTTCACGTGGGTTGCTTCAGCCAATTGGGATAAAGCCTCGCGAAGTCTCTAATAATCTCACTCAGAAAACATGGTGGGATTACAGAAAGGTGTAGAGAGAGATTTCAAGCCTGGACGCAACCATTTCGGGAAATAAAACTCAAATCATGCGAGATACATCTTCATTTGTTCTAGAGCCGATCAGTTATACAAAAATTAGTTACACATCAAGAATGTATGAGAACAATTTCACAAACCCACCTTCAACGCTAAAATTTGCACCTGTAGAAGTCTCATATTTATTTTAAATTATTTTTGTCGTGTAAAGGCGTGTAAAGGAAATTTACCTTCATCTAGGAATGACACATTGAATTCACAGCCGTGTGCACAAAACAGTAGTACTTGCAATTTCCGTATGCCAGCCTCGTTTCTTTCTTTTTTGGCACATTATTGCTTATATACCAGGTAGAGCTTAAACAGGAAAATTGGGGAAATGAAAATAAGATATTGCACTTAGTACGATTCTAAATAAAATTTCATTATTACATATTTTTGTTTATATCTTTGTCTATTACATGAGGCCAACTAATAGTAGACTGATAGTTTAAATTCATTAGAAGAAAAAATCAAAGAAATATTTTTATTGATTGATATTGCTTTATTTCAACATTCGAGCAACTTGTATAATATCTAAAACAAAGTACCAGCAATGAAAATATTTCAATATTGTTACACCCAACAGTGATTAAAGCAATACAAAAATGGTTAGTTTTTATTTTGATGTGATGACTATTTTATTTTATACTTTAGACAATTAGCCAGTGAACACTAAATTCCCTTTTAAAACTTGGACCACTAAATTCCCTTTTAAAACTTGCACCTCTTGTGCACTATAGTTTAATATTAGTGGTGGTAAGAAAACAGAGCCTTGTGCCTCATCAAGTTGCTGCTGGAAACAATCATTTTGCCAGCAAAACTAAAGATCTTTCACCTGCATTCTCTTCAACCTGAAATGAGTAAGTGCGGAATTCATTACAAAATATAACTCTATATCCTAAACGAAACTCTGCAAACATCATATTGCAATAAAAAATTGAAAAAAAAAATTCCGAGAGTTCCCTGTCATCAAATTTTGGACCCACCATTTTGAAAAAGTCCCATGAAAAGTTGTTTATTTGAAACGATGTTTTTCATCTAAAGGATTGATTCATTTAATACCAAAGTGATGTATTGTAATGATGCACGTCCTTAACTAACCAGAAAAACATAAATTATTTGCATACACCACGTTAAAATTACCAAAAATTGTCCCAAACTGTCACCCAACTGTCTCTAACCAATTTAGGGACCCGCCATTTTGAAAAAGTCGGATGAAAAGTTGTCTATTTGAAACGATGTTTTTCATCTAAAGGATTGACTCATTTAATATCACAATGATGTATTGTAATGGTGCACGTGCTTAACTAACCAGAAAAACATAAATTATATGCATACATCACGTTAAAATTACCAAAAATTGTCCCAAACTGTCACCCAACTGTCTCTTGTGACCCGCCATTTTGAAAAAGTCGGATGAAAAGTTGTCTATTTGAAACGATGTTTTTCATCTAAAAGATTGATTCATTTAATACCAAAGTGATGTATTGTAATGATGCACGTGCTTAACTAACCAGAAAAACATAAATTATGTGCATACATCACGCACTTTAGAAGAAAAAAGTCCTAAACATGGAGGTCCCGCTGAATCGGCCTCAGATCTTCGAGCTAACGCTGCTTTCTGCACTGACAAATTTGACTGACAGCCACCGTATGAACATAAAACAATGCTCAAAGCAGATTATCAACTCTCACTCACCTTTATATCGCTCGACTTGGCGTTTTTCTAAGTATAACTTCCAAATATTCGCATTAAACATGAATAAATCAAGACGTATACGCACTGGTTCAGCTTCTCCGTCTTGAGTCACGCGGAGGCGAGCGGAGGATTAGACCAGTTACGAGGATCGAATTTCAAAGGACGCCGCTTTGAAAAGAATGCTGCGATCTGATTGGACGAGAGAGATAATTGATGTCCCGTTTCTACTCCTTCTCATTATAACTTCTTGGTCTGAACTAGCCTCACAACAAGGGGTCAAAGGTCAAGGTCCAAAACCAGGAACCTCACCATCTATATTTTCTTTTAAAAAATCTGGTAAAACAGGTTAGAAAAACAGCTGCAAACCCAAAGGAATTGCATCAACTGACATTTAAGCACACTGACATTAGAATCAATATCACTTTCTGATATTGGATACAATAGTTTTATCCCAGGAAATTATCTTTTCACAGAAAATAAAATCAGTTCTATTGATCTTCATCCACAATAACTCAAGTCTGGGATTTGGCAGACTTATGAGCAACATTTTCAATAAAAGTTGAAAATATCTATTTTGCAGAAAAGCAGGCACAAAAATCAACTGGCTCAAAAAATTAATTCTTCACTTGTTTGGACCATTCACATGTTTGTTAAACTAGTTTTTTAGCCATATAATTGACATCAAGCTAAATTGAAGAACAAAATAATTATCTGAGTGTCCAATATTGAGTAGATACTCAGTGTATAAATTTCACAGCTTGTCCAATATTCAGTAGATACTAAGGTGTTTATGTGCTTCAAAGTCATGACGGTAACATGTCCGATATTCAGCTGACACCTACTAGGTATATCAATATCCTCGTTAATCAACAGCACTTCAGTGCAAACCAAACACATGCATCTTCCTACATAGATGAAGCAGTTTGCACAATTGTTAGTGTTTCCTGTATTGTGGGTGTCTCTTATAATATAGTATTAAACCTCGGGTAACCTGCAGCAAACTTGGTGATTCAGAATAGATCTTCACATCATTTCTGTCAAGAGTTCCAAGAACCGAATGCAATCATTTTTAAGTGTCTATATTCTTACAAATGACAGGTCTTTCAAAGAAGATAAAGACTATGCTAATCTTCAATATGTCTTTTCAAGACTAGGGTCTGGATCCACCCTGAGTTCCACTAGTTTTAAGATATTTGCCTACAATGTTATCTCTACTATGAATAAACTGCGATAATTTTCCATTTTCACATATGTCTGTTAATACATCAGAGAAAAGATAAATTTGTGGCTTAATGGTGGCACATCCTACCGAGGTTTAAAAAATTTAACGTAAAAATCTGAAAACAATAAAATGTCCCTTAAAATACAAGTAAGAAATATAAATAAGAACTTAAACTGATGGTTCAGAGTTACAGTGGTTACGAGTAACAGTGACCAGTAGGGCTTTTCCCAGAGAGCCATCCAGCTTAAAAACAGCCTCTATTTCCAAAGACAGCCGAACAGCTTACAATTTTTTGGGTTGGTTGGTTGAGCTTGCTTGGGTTGGGCTCCCTGCAAATCGATGACCATAATTACAGATTCACATTTTTGACTCCCCAAGCCCCAAATCCTGGAAAAACCTCTTGGAGACGGAGGATGAGTACAATTCCCTACAATATCACATATCACATTAATTGTACAGCAAAAATGTCAGTGAGATCTCATTACATCAATAACATCAAGGCCTGAATATGATGCTCATTTGGGAAATCATTGCCGACTAATAAAACCTAAACTGTTTGCCCAGAGAAAAAAAACATACCTGATAACTTAGAGGTTAGATCAAGGTTATGTGTCAAACTCTTTTACAGCATACTAAACAAGTGCCTTACAAGATGCTGAATTTTTTTAGGATTTTAACCACAATGAGCTCTATTCCATTAACACTGTGCAAAATTGATCTTGCCTGAAAATGCCTACCAGAAAACATGTAAGACTGTTTATGTGTTATAAAAAAATACTAAGCCAAAGTAAACTTATGTTATTCTTAGCAGACAGTATTATGTTGAAGAGCATGTGATAAAAGTAGTAAAATATATTACTCATTCACACATTGGGTGTATGACAAACATGAAAACATGCAATCACATACTAGTAATAGAAAAAAAATGAAATACCAAAAAATAAATAACATCAGACACAAAACACAGCCATGAATGTCAACATCAGCCTATTCAGTGAACCCAATGAGTCCCCAATGGTAAAAAAGAAAGAAAATCTATATTCAGTGAAAGTCACATTGATCTCATTTGACATTGATGAAATAATGATGAAGCTTGTCAAGAGTCAATGTAGAAGTGGTCTTCAGCATGAAGCTAGCCATCAACAAAACCAACTATCAGGGTGCACTCACACTAGGTTCAGTCAGAGCGAAACTGATTTGAAAAGTCTGAACGGTCATGGTGGTCCAAACTGTCACCAAGCTGAAATCCAAAAAGGCAGTATTGGTCTCTGGTCTATGAATAGTTACTTTTTTAGCTTTCATAACATTTAACTTTCTAAAATCTTGCTTGGTGGGGAGCACCTGTCTAATGATTGAACTGGGAACTCGTAAGACCAGAGATTTTGCTGAAGCCAATGGGCAGACACGTTAAATGAGTGGTTTCAGTTCCCAAGCAGTAACGCCTGAAGATGGAACACAATGAAGTCTAGGGGATCTGACACCATAAACTGAACAGGGAAAGGTCAATATTGTCCAGAATAGGGAAAGGTCAATGTTGTCCTGAATGGGAAAGGTCAACGTTGTCCTGAATAGGGAAAGGTCAATGTTGTCCTGAACTAGAAAAGGCCAATGTTGTCCTGAATAGGGAAAGGTCAATGTTGTCCTGAACTAGAAAAGGCCAATGTTGTCCTGAATGGGAAATGGTCGACACTGTCTTGAACTGGGAAAGGAAAATACTGGGAGACAATTCCCAATGTGGAATAGAGTTTCACCTCAGAGCAGAAAGGCAATTGATGGGGTGCACTGGTGCACATGATAATGATCGATATGCTCCCAATTGCAATAGAATTTTATCTAGAAGGCAAATTCTGAAAGATGACAGTTGTTATGAGCATGAGAATTGTCTAAAAGACAGGACTCCTTTGAAATAAATATTTGAAGCCTTTGTGTAAATTAACAATCACCTACTCTGACTGTTTGTTTTCAAAATACATGAGACAGATGAAATTAAGGAATTTCTAACTTGTAAGTTAAGATTGTTGACTGGCTTTTGTGTGAAAATAAAAGATATAAGCAAAATAATTGTGAATATTACCTATTTTGTGTAAAAATTTTGCAGAAATGTAGAAATTTCAAGGTGGATATAAATACAATTAATGATTTAGAAGATGAGACATTTTCCATTATCTGAAGTCGCCAATGCACTATAAGAGTTTTGTCTTTAAGTTTGTGATTACGATTGGGTTTACAGAAACTCATTCCAATTTCCAATATTTCTTTGTTTTCTTGAGCAATGCTAAGTCTTTTTAAGTATTACTACAGGTGTTAATCATCAATATGTACACAGCTCACTTATGATCCCAATAGGAAAACCTCCATCTACTTTCAAATCATTTTGTGAATCAGAATTTCTGACAAGCAACACAGTAGATCAATCTTACAAAAAAAAAACAAAAAAAAAAAATGAAAAGTTGTTTTACTAGTTCTAGAACTTTGAACTGATTTAGACATAAATGAAAGAAATAGCACCTTTGTCTCTTTGTCCAGAAATACGTAAGTTTTCACACCTATTCTGGTATGTGCCAGGGTTGATAATGTCCACGCACATATCATTTACCTTTAACTAAAACCCACACATTAACACTACCCAGTGAAAATACAAAATTAACAAGCACTCCCTTCACTATTTAAAGTAATATCTCTCAAACTTGCACAAAACTGGACTACTTAAATGAAAGAAAAGCTTAAACTTTTATCTTGTTGACGTGTATATATCTAAAAACAACTTTGACGTCAGGGACTTGGAAGGAATGTAGTCATTATCTCTTGTATCTATTGAATTGCTCTTAAAAGGTGAGAATATATTTCGTGTTGATAAGTAGTTTTTGTGAGAGAACACTGGCATGCTGGAAAATGTAACGCATATGACCTGGTCTACAGCTGAGCAAACGAAGAAAAAAACATGCATTCAACAGTTTATCAACGAAAAGACTCCATGTTTATTAAAAATAATCCTTAATCCTACAGATTGTGCTTTCTGATAACCTCCTTTTTTCCCCTTGAAAATGGGCACAGCATGCAAAGAATCAATCAGTCATTTAAAACATGCTACGTTATTGTAATTAATAACATGAATTCCATATGTATTAATATGTACTGTTGACTACTGAGATGACATAAAATGTTCCAGTTTATCAAATCAACAAAACTATTAACCATCATCTAAAATATGATATCAACAACTACCACTGCTCATTCTTCAGATATATCAAGAATTATTTTCCAAACCAAGCAAAATCACCCACCAATTCAATATGCTAACAAAAGCCACAAATTAATAAGTTCATCCTAAAATCAACATACTGCCAAAGCCACAAATCTCATAAAAAGCTAGCTTTCCAAATTAAATAAATAAAATAAATAAAAAGATAATTCTATATAACTGATTGTTGACACCTTAAAAATTTATTTTCTTCATTTGACACTTTGTGAACTGTGTACACGCTGCCAAAACTTATCCCTAAAGCATCACTAAATGGATCTAAGATCTATCCATGATCAGTTCTGAGAAAAGAAAACCACCCCTATCAAAAATGGAACAACATGATATATACATTTCCCCCCCTGCTCAGATTTTTTTAAGGTTTCAGGAAATAATTACCAGGTGTTTGCAATCTCAAAGGAAATTGTCTCGCTAAAATTACAGATAGAAACCTCTGAAACTTCCCAAAAGGGCGGCTTCAGATTACAGGATAAGCTTCTATCAGTTTTAGGTTTTCTCAAGAATTAATTTATCCCATAAAAAATCTTCTTAGATTTCTGTTCTAAAATTATTGGGGGGAGGGGGGGGGATTCAACTTCACTTAATCCTTAGTTAGCACACATGAGAAATGTTATGTAGGACATTCAAACTGACTATGAACAGAACACTAGGCAGAGAAATGACAATCAACAATTATGACAAATTTTCTTTTTGCCATTATTTCCCTGTATTAGTCCCAATTACACAACTATTGATACCTGAGGTCAAAATAGTGTTCTTCTAACTTAAATAAATGTACGTCTAAGAATAATACATTTCTGCTAATTCAAATATCTTAGAATGCCAAATTGCTGCTTATTTAAATATCCTTATATGATAAATTTCTGCCAAATCAAATATTTTAATATCATGAAAAATTTCTGCTAATTCAAATGTCTTACAATGATCAATTTCTGCCATAGTAAGAATCTCAGAATGCTTAATGTCTGCCAAAGCAAATGTCTTTGAATGATATAATACTGCCAAGTCAAATATCTTAGAATGATCAATTTCTGTCAGAGCAAATATCTTAGAACGATCAGTTTCGGCTCAATCAAAAATCATATAACAATACATGTCTGCCAAATCAAATACCTTAGAAATATAAATTTCTGCCAATACACTTGTCTTAGATTGATAAATTTCTGCCAATCAAATAACTCATAATGATAAATGGCTAAATGGTGAAGAATAAGGAACTGAAATCCATCAACTTGTCCCTGATGAAAATTGTCCAATCTGACTGGCCAGAAAGTACATTACATGAAACAGTAAGGCTCTGTTCTCACAACTTTTAGATCGATCTATCACCGCGGGGAGTCTCACTAGATTACTGTCAGATAATCCCCCTTAAGTGTCCGTCCCCGCCTACTACAAGCTTTAAGGGGTAATTAACTTTCGTGTCCGCCCGGCTGACAGCTATTTAGCGTGAACCCCCAGGGAGTTAGGTCGATCCAATGTAGGTCGATCTAATCTATGAGAATGGGGTGTAAGCCACACCCCCAGCAAAGCTGATTTCAAACGTAAACTCATTATCTGTCCTGTATCTTTTGATGATATGTCATATTTTTCCATGATCCCCAAACTATCGTGTATCCCTCCCCCCCCCACACTCCCCATAAGGGACTGCATATTCCTTATATTACTTGAATTAAAAACTTTTTACAAAACAGAATCTTATATTTTTATATCACCACTTCCCTGCCTGTCTTCAAATAAATTTACAGAGATGGCACTCATTATTTCATGACACTACCCACAGATTGGATATTTAGTGGTTCAGTAGACCACAAATATACACCTAATGATCGTAATTGACCACAAATATCAAACATTGCAGCATTGCATTACCAGCTAGTAACAGAACAAGCACGAGCACTGAGACCAATTATTTCTAATTTATACCCAATGCGGCGTAGAAAGAGGAACAGTAGTACTCTAGCCCTGTTCTCTATCAAGCAGAGAAGATAAAATAGCACAAACATGATATCTATGGCCATCTTATTAATCCTACCACTACTGTAGTAATGTTCACAAGTTTTATTTTATCAGTAATATTTACATTTCTAAAATTTTGTTTTTATATCAATTTATTAATTTTACAGGATATATACTGCATGTCAAAATGACAAAATTGGTATTAGTTATTTAATTAAAAAAGTGATATTCTTATTTTCTTTTTAACAACTTTTTAAAGGTTTTAACTTTATAGACAGGGACTAAGTATTTTTTTTTCTGGAAATTAAAAACAATTTGGGAACCAATTTATTCTGGGTTAAAATAAATTTTGCTGGATTCACAGTTTTTCCTATTCAGAACGGGATCAAGAATAACACGTGCTCAACTTCCCTATCAAAACCATGCCAATTTGAAAGCTCATCACACCTTAACTCGAGCCTATATAATAACTTCCTTGAAATAATTATTGGACACCAATCAATTTACATCATCAAACTTTCTACTAATCTCTCACACTTCATTTCCTTAAATGAACGTGCAATCTTAAGTCTTGTATTGACATAACGAAAACCACACTGTATGGAGAAAGTGGTTTCCAAGAACAAAAATATCCACATCCTTTCATTAGCGATATCTCAGATTTCCTGCACATCACATTATTTGAAAATCTCAAAACATGAAGGGTTTTGTAACAGCACCTTCGTTTTGTTGCATAAAGCCATTTCACACTTCAGGAAGCTTTTTTCCAAGAGCAAATAATATCTTTATCCTTTCATAAGCAATATCCTGTAATATAATTATTTGAGAAGTAAAAATCTTACTCATTCTATGGCATAATTTCTTAGAAATTCACCTTCAATGAGAAAAACAAGACTCGACTCTGGAAATATCACTGCACTCGTCAAGACCTCGATACTTCTCAGTTTCTTTTACCCTTGAACTTTTCAAAATAAAGTTGTCGTGAACATTCTTTTAGCTTTTGTCGTAAACATTCTTTTAGCTAGAAATGCATCTTTTGGCCCACTCCCAATGAAGCTAACTTTCTACCTAGATTGATCTAACTCTGTGGGGACTCTTGCTGAATGTTATCAGCTGATAATGACTGGCCTTGAGGAGAATACAGAAAAGCTGCTGATTATATGAGTATGCTGGAAACAAGGAAGAATCATTATATATATATATATCAAAATAATTTTCTGGGTAGCACGATCAGAGTACCTGATTATGTTTACATGCTTTATTCGTACTTTTTTAAATATATATCTCGATTTTTTTTAATTACAATAACAGAGCAGAGATGGCAACCACAGACTGAGTAGAACAATGACCAACATTAAGAACCAAAATGAGGCATAAGCAACGACGACATATTAACTACTGGGCTAAAAGCATTTTAGTTACTTCCTTCTTACTGAAATTATTCCATCAATTTTTTATCAGACTTAATGATGACCCAATATATCAGACCATTCAGCATTCAACATATCTTGGAAAATAAATGAGATGTCACATTTTCCACTCTTGGGAAATGCAGCTAAGAGCATATCTCTATTTAAATAACACTTTGTTCTACTGGGGCCGTCACTTGCTTTATCCTGCATGCTTAACTGCCAGTTAACCCTCACTACCTTAGTGATCAACTAATTTCAGTATTCCCATTGCAACATTTACCATGGATAAAAGATAATTGGTTACCAATTACCAATCATCTTCTCTCCATATGAGCAGTAAGTGTTAGCAAAGACTTTGAATTTTAATTAAGGGGAGAGGCAAAGTGGGAAAGTGTGTGTGTGTGAGACAGAGAGAGAGAGAGAGAAAGGAAAAGAGAGAGAGAGAGAGAGAGAGAGAGAGAGGAGGAGGAACTTACATCAGAAACAGCATTAAAAAAATAGACCTGACCCTTTTTTATTTCTTTGGCAAACAAGTGAGAAGGCACCTGTCTAGGTACATCCACAGTATTGCCAGTAGAGGAAGACCCCCCAGTTCCACCCACTGCTGGTTACTTACCCACATAGTACGGTGTATAACAAGGTGTCTGAAGCGACTTTAAAGAGTTGGAGGTCTGTTTAGCAAACCCAAAGTCTGTAAGCTTTAGAGTAGCATTTGGTCCCTTCTTGTCATAGAGTAGATTCTCAGGCTGAAATGAACACATTTAAAAATAAATACATAAATAAGTACACCAGTCTTTTAAATTTTGCCAATTTCTCTGAAAAAATTACTAAATCTTAAAGACCTCTTCAGTTCAGTGAACATGCAAGCACCTAGTTTTCAGACTTGATGAATTTGTCTTTCTTGCCTGTCATAACTGACCCAAATTTCAAGGACCAATGCAAAATGGATGTGCCAAAATTTTAAGACCGGCCATCTTGAATTTGCAACCAGCTCAGCAAAAAGTCCTTTGGTCTGACAAATTTTTTCATGACAGCCCTTTTTTTTTCTTCAAATTTTCATCATGTCTGTGTTTTATCTTTCAGAAAAAAAATTAAATCATTATAAAATAAATACATTAATAAATGTTTTTAATAAAAAACCCTTACCTTGAGATCCCTGTGTGCTATGTCCATGGAATGAAGATGGTGGATAGCCTGGGCGATGTCATGTATCACACCTGCTGCCTCTACAATGAAAAAAATGCTGACTGTCATTAAGACTTTAAACACACCGATGTAATTTAATTAAAACCAGGCAAGTCTATAAATAGCAAGATTAATTTTTTTTTTTTGAAGTTTGAATAATTTAAAATTTCTTGACCCAGTTAAGTTGTTGAATTTTAGTTCGTTGTGTTCTTTTAATTGTCACTATCATTTTGTTTTGGTTTTTTTTTTAAATCAAATTATTATCAGAATTTTTACTCTTTTTAAATGGCACCTCTTCCGAAAGTTGTGGGTTCCCAGGACAAAATTTTTAACTGAATTTCCTAAAAGCCCCTGAATATTCAATTTTTTATGACCAATGTGCCAGACAAATTCAGCATGTCTACTAGTAGATGTCTCTTTCATATTTCATGTTATTTAAGTGACCCAGCATTCAGTCTGAGTAGAGAAGTAAAAAAACATTTGATTTCAGAACTGAGTAAGTCAATACAAGTAATCAATCAGCATCAGAAAAAACTTATTGATCTGAAGCCTCGAGTCTCAATAAAAAATAGCACAAATGAAACCTCGCATCTGTCAAGACAACAAATTGGCCCATTTGGACTTGTGACTAGGCAGACAAATGCGGAATCACTAAGAAAAATGGCGAAACCGTTCTCGAAGTTCTGATATGGTATATAAAGCTTGAATCTGAGGGCGAGAATCACAGGTGGTCCACTGCCTCATAGAATATCTAGCCAGTGGTGGTTTCCTGAGATTATAAAATCATTCCATTAGTTACCATGGCAGCCCTGATGGACACTTAGATAAATCTCTGTACAGTTAATAAAGCTGTTGCAGTGCTTACGGGGATCCCAGATTTTCCTCCCATTTCCCTTAGCTTTCATCATTTTTATTCATACAATGCAATCAATGGCGAGTTCACACAGCAAGCGTGTGAAGTGGCATTTGTTTCGTTTTCTGCCTTAAAGCAAATTTAGTGATATACTCATGTGGAGTAAACAGTAAAAGGAGCATTCTGTGGTGTTCTTTTTACATTACAGGCAGAACTTTGACTCTTCAAAGTTGTATTTTTAAAAGCTATGCTATATGCGTACTGTAGTTCAATTTGGCAGGAATATTGAAAAGCACTAGCCTAAACTCGTGACTTAAAAACTTTCAGAAAAATTACTTTTTGAGAAATACTGATAATTGATCACCATTACTAACATAAAAAAATTATTAAACATTATTTGCGCATTACCATCTTCAGAGACTTATCATGGTATCTGCATGCTGTAATACAATCAACCATTCCCCTTTAATACACATCAGTGTCTCCCAGTCCCTTATCTGAACCAGCATGAATGTAGAGTTGATTATTGACCAGCCTGAGTACATATCGCTAAGCACACAGAATATCCTGATAAGATCTTTTTATGGATCTTTTTCTGTCTGCTCCACACGTCCTATTTAATGGTAGGCAGGCCTACCCAACTACCAGACTCGGCACCTAAGGATCCTGAATTAACCGGTATATCGGACCACACTACCCGTTTTCAAGGTGTGTGTCAGATCGCATTTCGGAGTATCAGCCAGAACACCGACAGGATGAGCCCTGGCATGCTCGGCTGTCACCTTGATTGGATAGTAAACGATTGCCGTAAAATCGCTATATGATTTTAAAACCGGGTGCATAAATTTGAAAGCCACCTAGATGCACCTTAGACTGCCACATTAATCTAATACAATGCAAAAAAGCCCTATCAAAAGTGGTTAAAACATTCAAACCGAATGTCGTAAAGTCCCCATATATCCCCATAGAGACAATAAAATAGAGTACTCTAAAATAAGAGTACAGTTTAAGGTTGTTCAGCCGAGCGTGGATGAGCCCGCAGTCGTGCTACAAAATTTGTTCTGGGGTATGATACTCCGAAATGCGATCTGACACACACCTTGAAAACGGGTAGCGTGGTCCGATATACCGGTTAATTCAGGATCCTTAGGTGCGGAGTCTGGTAGTTGGGTAGGCCTGGTAGGGCGGCAGTAATCCTGACTGACATGTTAACAGGACATCGCTCTGTTCTCAATAACCATCCATATCTGTATCATTGCATTGCAAGAAATGAAACTGGCACTAGTACACTTTTTCTTAATGATATCTTTATCATTTTTTTCCCTAAATTGATAGCATGTTATCATCATCATAAATAAAAGACTCATAGGCAGATGTATGTGTGCGCTGGGGAGGGGGGGGGGGAGGATCAAAAAAGCCACCTTAGAGGTACACTTTAAATCTTTTGATCTCCACATTTTGTCATTT
Source organism: Lingula anatina (assembly GCF_051362555.1). NCBI lineage: Eukaryota > Metazoa > Brachiopoda > Lingulata > Lingulida > Lingulidae > Lingula > Lingula anatina. The sequence goes on from NC_141772.1 coordinate 21,849,637, forward strand.
CTCAAACTCAGTCACTTAAGGGGGTAAAATGTTTCACTTTTTCAGAAAAAGCACTGGCCCCACTCCACACCTTTGAAATTGTTGGCTTAAAGACCAAGTCGTTTGATTCACAATTTTGTCTTTTTTTATTGTAACAGATAAAACACCATTTTGACCCACATTCTGACACCAACATCTCAGTGAAGATTAACAATACCCACTAATGTCAATGCACTGAAGCAAAGAGTATATAAAAAAAATCTTTTTTACTGATTTCATTTGGGTGTTAAATATGCCATAAATGAAAATTGTCACCAATTCTTTTTTTTTTTTTTTCAGTAGTCCAATAACAAAAAGTACACCCTGAATCCAAATAGGGTGTAGACAGCATTAATCTTCAGCTCTGCCACCTACTCCTGCATACTTTAAAGTTCTACTGTACCATGTAACACTGTCTCATGTTACAGCTGGTTATCGGACCACTACAACCTGTCTTTGAACTAAACTAGGGCAGGGTCATGTACATAGTAATCTCTGCAATCATAAAATATATCATGACAGGAAAATGTGGCGGGTGAAACAAATTTTTCCACCATTTTCTTTGAAAATATGGTAAAATGGATTTCATGAAGTTTCATAAGCTCATACTAGTAATATCCTATGTACCAAAATGTGATTACTTCTTACTTAGTTTTATTAAGTTTTATCATATTATTTTCTTCTTCATTTAAATGTATTCAGTTTTCTAAATCCCATTCATCTTGTTGGTTCTAAATAAGTCATGGATAATAATTATATTTTATTTCAGAATCAAAAGCTGCCATGTGCTGTCATAAAATCAAATTACAATTTCATTCATCATCTGACAAATCTGACCAAAATGATTTAATGTCCCAGTACAATCATATTATAAATTGGCAAGCTAAAAGAGAAACCAAAACATGCCATTAAAGTTTACCTCAAACACCAGGTAACCACAAGGTAACATAGTACACCTTTTCATCACCGCTGCACTCTATAAATTTATCCATATCCTAACATAAGGTCATGTTGGTTTAGTGTGGCCTAAATAACTCACTGAGTTTGTAACTTCTTGACACAGTCTAAACCTAAAATCAACTGGGTGTACTGATTGTAGAAAATTCCACAATTTTTGTAAGCTTTGACTTGGGGAAGGTCAAAAATACAATCTATCAGGTAAAATTACATTTTAGTATCAATGCAATTCCTCCCTCCCCTCTTACAATAAATGCTCCCTGACGAGGTGAAAATTACTCAACCTTTATAAATATGAAGTAAATGCTGGCATGGAAAAAAATATTTGTGTACAAATGCTTCAAGATCACTTAGTCTGACTAAAGAAACATTCATTTGATAAATTTTCTCTTATTTATCACTGGCTATGTGTAAAATTACTGTCTGGCTATCACCCCTCTCCATTGGAAGAGCCTCTGTGATGAGGTCATCCACGAGAAATTATGTCTGGGTGTAAGAATGCAAAAAAAAAAAAAGGTCTGAGAGCGCTGTTGTGTGTTTACGCTCACTGCACCTGCCTCGTTGGCAACTCACAAGGAAATGGCTGAGCAGTGCTTAATAAGCTGGCTTAACTTTTAAACTCCCAATTCTGGCAGCCTCTTTTCAAAAGTCGCTGATCCTTCATAAGCCACTGCCAAGGCAACCTCTACACTTGATTATCAACTTGAAATAAAATGATCATTTTTCTTCAGGCTTTACACACACATTTGTGATGCAAGTCTTATGAGATTGTGCAATTCTAGACTATAAATAGCCTTTATCATCTTATTTTGTCACCAAAAAGATTTGACATTAGTTTTGTTGTTAAGATACATATCACGTCCAGTCGAATTTACACACACAAAACATCAATAGTTACTTTATAATGGTAATTATGGGAAAATAAAACTTTCAAGGGCATTTTTGTCTACCACCAGAACTCTTTTACAGAAATTAGACTACAAGTTACAACAACTATAAAAATGCCACAGTTTAAGCCTGCCCAAGTGTAAACGCCTGTGAACCAAGCTCAGTCTGCGGTCTTAATAGAGAGTTTCCGTTGCCGGTGAGATACGGCGGCTAGATTAATACGTCATCGGTTTGTGCACACTTGTGACGTTCACCGCATTCATATACCGTCATCCCATCTAGTCTGCGGAATACAAGCGTTCCTATCTAGCCAGTGCGGAAGATTATTGAAAATAGTTATTAAAGGTTTTGTTTGCTAATTTATATGACTTATATACTTTTTTACAATAGTTCAAGTGTACATTCATGCAAATTTCGACTTTTTAACAGAGAGGAGCCGCTAGTTTTGGTTTATCAGGCACGTAGTCGGGGGTTGATCGTGGGGTTCTTACGAACCGCCATTTTTGTCGGGAAAAATTGCACTTTTGGGTAATATTTGTCTCCTTTTTCATTAAAAAGAATCCCCCCCTTGGAAATAGATGGCTACGGGGCCGTATATTGTTATTATTATATTGGAATGAGCGCCAGCATTCCGGGACATTACCGGAACGCGAAGAGAGAAGCGCGTTACTGGATACATTAGCACATACGTAACAATCTAGCCGTCGTATCCCAACTGCACCGGAAACTCTCTAATATCAGCTAAGCCTATTTTACATACCACTTACCTCTTTCAGTAAATGCACTGTCTGCACGCTCCTGAATTCTTGAAAACAGTTCTCCACCTTCCATACTGAAAATACATTAAAAAATGAATTAATAAAAATTATATCATGTGTGAAATAACTATAATACCCGACGTTATCTATCTCAGCCAGTTCTAAATATAATTCAGTTTAGCTTAAGAACACAAAATACATAATTTCACTGCTTTTTTTATCAGTTTTATCACTGGTAATTAAAAGATAAAATGTTTGACTTGGCTTAATATATTATCCATCTATTTGTTAAAACAATTTTTCCAAGAATGAGCTTTATTACAACTTCATGTCAAAAACCCCACACCATATATATTCAAGTAACTTAAACTGTAGCAATAAATGGGTGTTATACCATATATTGAGATATTACTGTAACAGTAGACCTTTCTGCTGCACAACAGGTTTACTCTGCCAACGGAATTGGCAAATTTTTTATACTAAGAACATTTTAGCATTTTAAACATTTGAACTTTAAATCAGAACCGAAATCTTCAATGGGTTCAGTGACAAATTATAAGAGATAGGCTTACCCTTCCGACCTCCCACACCTCCAAAAAAATGGGTCGGAGAGGTTACAAGAATAACAATGCACCACATATTCAAGGTTATTATTATAATAAGTTATAACCATAAAACATGCTGACTGATAATACAAGTGTGGTGCCTAAAACTAACAAAAAAAAAAAAGAGAAAATAAAAATGACTCATGTGCCAAGAGAAAATATTTTCCTTGCTGCTTCTTTATTTAGCAGGTGAATCCTTGAATGGTTTGTTCCTACTAGTACGTGCATGTCAGAATTTTGACCTTTAAGAAAATACCAGTAGCATGATTTGAATGCCCTTTATCAGGGAAGCACTCAGAAGGTATATATATCTAAAACTGGCTGCTTTCGTAACTGGTGGTGCACATGGGTCGTGTATATATATAGTACATTTCCATCTGTCATTATTCTATTAAAGGCTGGGTATTCATGGGAGAGGGAGAGAGAACGACGGCAGTGAAAGGAGGGGGGGGGGAGAAAAAGAGAGAGAAATTAGGGGGAAATGGGAGACAGGGGAGGAGCTACAAAGTGGGAGAGAGAGAGAGAGAGAGAGAGAGAGGAGGGGCCCCTGTGGCAGTACTTACACACCTTATTCATAGATATTAGTAATTTACAAGTGAGTCTTGCATCACATCCACACTTTCACAATCACATGCTTTGACTTCACCCTCTCATATCACAGGGACCTCTAAAATAGTATACAAAATTCAAGTAGAATAATTTTGTAATAGACTACAAGCAGACCCTATGGTCAGACAGCACCTTGACTGCTTGTCACAACATATTTTTAACTAGCAATATCACAGATACTCACCACTCCATTACTACTAAAAGACATTTTTGGCCTGCATATGTATTTTCATACACATCTTTGATTTGTACTATGTTTTTACAGCCATGCGCTGCCCTGTAGTGGAGTTCTATTTCTCGCTGTGATTTGGGTATGTGACGTAACACCTGAAAAAATCAAAAATTAAAACAATTACTAGTACCAGTTTACAGTTAATACAGTTACAGTACCAGTGTTTAAAGCTCAATTAAGAGGGCTGACATTACTCCAGACCAGCAACTTTTATTTTTCAAATTTGGAACAAAAACTCTAGCAATTTGTCTTCAATCAACAGCTAGTATTGAAATTGCTATTTACCTTGTGCTGGCTGCATGTTAGCTTTGAATTCATTTAGAATAATATGTAGTCTGAAATTGTTACTGACTCAGCAAAATGGATGCTTTCTTTATTCTTAAAGACAGAGATGAAAGTGGACCTTAAAAAATCCAGTCTTGTTAACGTTATCAACTCCTCATTGTTCTGGAGACACTCACCACCAATGTCAATATATTCCACTAGTCATGTGATAATATTCCTTGAGGTTGTATTAGGTTAAAAATAAGTATCATCACTTATGTCTTTGTGTGTGCATGTGAACATGATCCAACGAGACGAAGGCCATTGCCCTTAACTTAGTAGGTGTAATGATATATGTCTTGTACGGTTTCTGACTTTCTTCATTTTATCTTTATTTGAGTGGCTGCTTGTACGTAAATGCTTTGCCTTGCTGTCATGTCTTTAGAAAGTAAACGTGACAATGAGATTTTAACAGATAGTAAATACTTTAGCTGTGTTCATGATATCTGTAATTTATTAGTTCACTTAACTTAACCACAATGTTGTACATGGAAAGATGAATGGTGTAGGTGAGGTACACTAAAAGCACAACAACTCTTGGCAGGAAAAGTAGCATAAAACCTGGCGTAAACAGCAATTTTTTCATACTTGCCAATGTGTAATTAATCATCTTCTTCATTCAAAGCTAATCAATGTTTATTTATTTTTTTTTTTTTCATTTTCAATAATATCTTAAGAGATTATTTCAGAATAATTGCGATAACTGTTGTCTTGGTGGTAAAAAGAAATATATTATATTTCCAATATTGTTTACAATATTTACTTTGAAATTTTGAATCTCATACGACTATCAAATACTTTCATGCCTTGTGTTACACAATGGTTGATTAGAAAGTAAACAAGATACATGTGACATTAAATTCTATATAAAGATACTGCTGTTTTAATTATATATAATAAATATTAATTAGTTATATTTAGTTGACTTAATTTGTCACTGATAAAATAATGTCAGGAACATGATGGAAAATTATCTTATGTAGTTGTTTGACTGTGGCCCTTCCTTTTAGCAAAAGAGAAAGTTCTTGGTAAAATGGAGTTCCTTGTTTCCATATTCAATCCAGTCTCATTTAGAAAAATGAAAATGATGCCATCGTCTGAAACTTCACTGTCCTGTCAATGATGTATTCAAAGTACTAGATCATCTATACAAACTTTTTTCAGAGCTTTCTGCTAAGGACTAAGCCTTCATCTCTCTGACATGACAGCTAAAAATACCCAGATATTTCAATATTAGAGGGTTAAGAGAATACATGTTAACTGTTAATATCCATCTCTTTTCCTTGATAATACCAAAAATGGCTCATTGGTGTAATGGTGATTAACAATTAAAAAAAGAGCCATGATACACAACAGCTGGCAATGATTCAGTACAGAGTCAAATTAGAAGTATAAACAGTTGTAAACTCGATATCGGACTCGAGGGCAAGATTAACACCATGGATCCCATTTTTACGGACTTTTCAAGTAAGTTTCTTACTCTTCAAAAAAGTTTCAAGTTTTCAGACACGGGTGATTTCTTATATTTAAATTCATTTCTAATCCAAGTATTAATCCCTGAGCGACGTACACCTGATTTCAACAATGACGAAAAATATATTTCGGACCACTTACCTTCAGTGCGTACTTTTGTCCAGTTGGTTTGTGAGCGCACTCGACAACTTTCCCATTTATTCCTAGTCCTAACACTTGGTTAGATATTCTATAATCGTCTACAATTGGATTCTTCTTTACCATAAGCATCGGTCTAGATTGTGAATCTCCCATTGTACTCATCATAAAGTCTGTAAAATGTGAAATACTAGCTTTATATACAGGAATTTCGACACAGCGTTGTCACTCCGTGCAATCCATCCCTTGTGTACTACGTCAGAGCTATTTGTGCTCTGTCTGTGTGTCATGAGAGATTTCCGATGAGGTCGTTGCTATTTTTAGAAACGAATCACCTGAGGGAAATATATTGCGTTGTTTCCGTATCACACATTGTGCTTGGTTCATCTAATGCAATTGAATAACTTTACAAATTGTGTTCGGACGCACTGTAGATAATATTTGTAGGGATGTATTTTAAAATGTGTCAAAAAGCAAAGCGGGTAAATTAGATTCTGAAAGGAATTTCCGTCGATGAGGTTAAAAGATCGCATTTTCAGCCTACGCGAGGATTTACGTATACTATGTATTTCCACGAAAACGATATCAGGATTAGAACCTATTGTCTTAGTTATTACCTGCACGATAAGGCATTCATGCACTGTAAAATTATCCATTTCCAAATAGTGCATAGAACTCTTTTTAATTAAAATATATTTATTTATTTATTTATTTATTTATTTATTTATTTATGTGTCATTTATAATTTTAATATTTTTTAAAAAAATATTTGAGTTTGTGTGTGATAGAAGTTAGATAAAGTCTTAATCGGTTTGTAATTAGGACCTGAACGAAAGGCCCAGATTTCTAGCATTTATCGATAATCAAAATCAAGATGTCAAATATGTTTTAAATATCTCATTAGAAACATTTAGGTTCATATGTTCAAGCATAGCAAAACTTCAGTTTTCTATATACAAATCGTACGTAAAGGTGGGGTGGGAGTGCAAGGCTGGGGTTATTTATTTATTTATTTATTCATTTATTTATTAGGGGCGTAGCTATTGAAGGCCTACAATATATATAATTACATGTATAAAGTTTTTTTTTTTTTTTTTTTTTTTTTTTTTTTTTTTTTTTTTTTTTTTTTTTTGTAGCATCGGAGGACATCATCTCAACTGAAACAAATGTAAGGGACTTCTGATAAACTTGGAGAAAGGGGTAAAAAACTAACACCTTTATAAAATCGAAAATAAAAACACTTCTTTTCCAATAAAAAAAATTCTGGGGAGTAAAAGATTAGGTAAATGCTGATTCTCAACATTTGGCTCATTTGAAGAAAAGAAAAAATGATGTTAAAGATATATTCGCGAATTCTATTATTTCTAAAACTCCAGCTTTTTGATTTATCATGGAATTCTTTTTAATTCATGCCAGGGCCGTAGCCTGAGCAAAATGCCAGGGGGGGCAGTAAGCGGACACGAGGGGGCGAAGCCTCCGACGGGGGAGGTTGTGGGAGGGGGTGTCCCCCTCCCACGATTGTTGAATGATTGTCTAGTGGCCATGAGTGCATTTTCTCACAGAATTGATACCAACTTTGCAATTATTTTTTTACCTTTGCGATTATTATTATTTTTTTTTTTTTTTGCACCTCAAATCCCAGGGGGGGCAGCTGCCCCCCCTGCCCCCCCGGAGGCTACGGCCCTGCATGCCTTGCCAGTATGGAGAGTTTTGGTATTTAATTACGAAGGTAACGAAAGTTTTAAAAATAACAACCCTTTTGGATAATATTGATAATAACAAAATATTGCTGTGTTTTTTAAATCAGTAGTTATGAAAAGAATCATTGTTTAGGTTTATTATATAGCACTGCCGTCAATTTTTAGTAACATTTTGTAAATTATTTTTATTACAACATCTTTTAATTACATGGATTTTGTGTTTACACTGTTGCCCAAAAGGTTGGGACAAGTAATGATGTTTTCCTTTTTTTTTTCTATTTCGTCATTGTTGGGGCAATTGCCGTCAAAATCGATGGCATTGTTTATTGCGCTCCGTGCATTGTTCTTCTGACATGCGTTGGGGCAACTGTAAGTTTGGACATTTTTTTCAAGTTTCTAGCTTCAAAGGCTTTGGCCGGACAAAAACGTCAACGCCTCTAGATACAGCAACTCCATTCCGCACGTCTAGTGCCATTCCCTAGAGAATTATTTGTGTGATACATTTATATCTGACAAGAAGAAGAATTCAATGCAACTCCACATACAGCCTGTTAATTTATAACGTTCATATATTACAAGGGACAGTACCGGTATGTTGCTTTGATAAAAACGTTTGCCCCAAAGAAGTACATAACAGTTGTTTGGTATCAATGGATCTCTGAAAAGAGGAAATAAGGAGCCAAAGGTGACCCCTATTGACGCGACTGCATTTAGAACCTGAAGCATAGGGGGCACAATGGTGGAAGAAGCTCGGGCGAAAAGTTTCTTTTTTTTAATTTGCTTTAAAATGTTCACAAATGCGGTGATGGTCCTCAGACTCTTTAGCATTTCCTCGCTAACCGAAAAACTGTCGTTCGTCAATCCAAATAAAATAGGCCCGTTAGCTGTCAGATTGCAGACCAAATGCATTTTAACATATAAAATGATACCAGTAGGTGGGTAAAGAAAGCGGTTAGCATAACAAGCCACTGAAAACGGCTTGGTGGGACAGAAGACGCGTGACCTATAGTCTCTTTGCCAGACGGAGGCGTGTTCATTATGGGTTCAGCAAAGCTGCGGCTCTTCACAACGCTGGCTTCAAAGATTACCCCGCTGTAGTTAAGTTGAGGGTATATTTGATGAAGAAAGGCATCCATTTCATCCAAAAACTTTTCGAACAACCTCCGGGCGTCGCTGACACGTTCGACGCCCCTCCGCAGCCGAATTGGTAGCACAGAGGTGATGTAGTTTCTTCGGTATGATGGGAGGACGCAGTCAAATTGTCGGCTGTCCTTCGCCATCACCCATGCCCCATAAGGAAAAAATCTCGTCAAGTCTGTCACTGCAAAACGCTGCCAAATGAAGGAACAAACTTTATCAAACTCGCATGGCTCTTTTATCTGCTGTTTTGTCTCGAATTTGACATGTAACAGGAAGAGAAGGTTATACAAAAGATGAAAAGGAGGTGAGCAGAATCTTTGTCCCGCTGAACAGCCTTCATCCGGTTTACAAGTGTCCTACAAAAAAGCATAAATGAAATATGGTTTAAGATATTGTGCAGTTGTAGCCGTACCATCGCCTGTCTAAGCTGAGTTTGAACAGCGCTAGCTGTTCTCTGTATTTAGTCTTATACGGAAAAGTAACTCTTCGGTGCTTATTGTGGAATGCACAAAGATATAATTCAGGAATAAAGAAAAACAAAAACGACAAAATGAGCGCCATCTTGACACTTTCATAGAAAGGTGAAAAATTTGACAACTTTTCCCTCGGCCACTCCATCCCAAGGTAAGTGTGTCATACTAGTATTCTGGTTACACCTTGTAAGCTTAAGGCAGCTGTAAGACAAGCGTTAAAGCTTTCTTGAAATGTTTCTTGACAACAAGTTATTTGCACTTACATCATTTTCGGCTCCCTTGCAACGCATCTCCCTGTGAGGATCTAAAACAGCAAAAAATCCTGGCGGGTCGAATTCTTTGAATTGAAATACAGATACATCTGAAAAAAATAAATGAGAAAAATTTGTGTAATTCTTTACCAGTACAAAGACTACTTTAAGCCTTCAATTAAACGTGGCAGTGAAATGTTCACATTAACCGAGCAAAATATCTTGACGGTATCTACTGTGAGGTAGCGGGAACTGTTTAACATCGCGTAATGAACAAGAAATAATTGCAAAATTATTAACGTTTTCAGTTTCACCCCAAAAACTGTTTTGTCACAGATCGATGCAGCAGTATTTAAAAAGTAATTGATTTTAAACATGATGGTTTTAAAACGAGTATGAATACTAAAAGAACGCGGGAATGAACGGTCCAATCGTCTACAATTAAACTACATGTATTAAGCTGCACTGGTTTAACACATATAATATCATTTTTGCATTTTTATATGTAAAACTAAAGTACTTTTACCTTCATCGTTACAGTCTATAATTCTTACAGGAGAATCTGGCTGCAAACGACAAATCCAACAGAAAATGTTTCGTACGAAACCGTAGCCATAGCGGCTTATAATGGTGGTCACTGAAATGGGCCCAGACTCACAACTGTTTTTAGGCTCGGCCTCTGTGTTTAATGAACAAAGCCCATCATCCGCGAGTATTAGGTTCTCGTGGCTTCCTCCAGAACCTAAACACGGTCGTCCCGGGTAATGGTCCGGCATATCAAAAAAGATCAGGCAATCCTCCGTTTTCCAAATCAGATCCAAAATTTCATCAACTGTTGTGATGTTTTGAAAATGTTCGACGCCTGTCCAACTGCATGAAGTTTTGGGTGTCCATGCTTTGAGTGGCCATACCTTGTGACAGGCGGCACAAAAGGTGTTTCTGAACGTGACGTTTGCCTCCATTGACGAGACAGGCAACAATAAATCTATGTCGTTAGTCCAGCCTTTGAACTCGCATTTTTGGCGAACATCTTCGTCATCCCAGTCCCTTGGACATGAAGAGACGACCCAAAAATACCTTAAGGAAATCTCCGGCATAGCTCCAGTTCCCTGTAACCAGCATTCAATGTCTTCTTTTTGTATGTCGATTCCCGTGTATTTGGTTTCCCTGCAGAAGCGGTCGTAAGGCCAACAGCAGTCGCCAAAAACAACGCACAAGTCGTCACAGAAGCAAGTTACTAGGACAACGTCAGTAGCGGGTACGACGTCAGTTGTGGATGAGAGAACATGACTTGTGCAGAATGGGACGTTGACTGTGACATTAAAAGGAATCAATTCGCTCAGCGCATCCGCCGCTGAAGCATTACTGCCTTCGGTTTTCATTATCGGTGTATTTGGGAATGGATGGTGAAAGGAGCCAAGAACGTTTTGACGTGCACTTTCATTTCCACCAATTGTTTCGTGGTGTTCACCGCTGGTAAAGTTTCTTAAGAAATCTGGCGTTGAAAATGTGGCCGATGTTGCGTTACTCAAAGATTCGGCATTGCTTCTGTTGGCCAAAACCTCAGCATTGGTCGTAAGGAACCAACGGGAAAATATGAAACCACATAAGGCCAGCATTATCGACACCCTCATTTTTAGAAATAGTATTTTTTTTTTCTTATTGCAACGCTGAAGTATAACGTGAAGTATATCTACTTGAGGCTACAGTCGTATTGCAGGTAAATTATCTCTTGCCGAGTCCGTCTTCTGAAAGCGCCTTAAAAGCAGTAGCTCGGTTCATATAAACTGTCACACTGATAGAGGCGGAGCACCCGTCACCAACAGAAGTTTGCAATCATCATTCTAGTTAAACATAGACAAGGAGAACCTATGAATGCAACCACATGTTTAATGCTCAATTCGATATCATTTCTGATTGGCAGTTATTGCCAACAGTTTGCTGCTGCTGCGACAGTTAGGACATTTCATATTTTGGAGTAAAACGACAGTCACATGGATATAGTTTCAGCCAATTAGAATGCGAACAACACCACTTACACCATAATGACAAGTAACTGACAGTTTGAATCTTCGGTTCTCTTGTCTTTTGCAGAAAGAGATTTCAATCATTATTGTGGTATAAGGCAGAGACATAAAGATACGTAGAACTGTTGTTTGAGTTGAAATGTATGAAAAGTATGAAAAAATGATATAAAATCATGATTTTCTAGATAACTGTATAAAGTTTTAGGTTGGTTTCATAATCAAGTCCGAAATGACAATTGCACTGACACAAACTTTGGCAAACCTCTCCCGAGCATGACATAAAACAGGGAGTTTGCTACGTGCTGTTAGCAATATGCTCACTCATTATACAAGGGACACAGCACTACAGCCAGCTATTTTGCATTACTCAAGAATTTAGGTCAACTTTCGTAACTTGAAAATTTGATTTTTGGCCCGTACTACAACTAGCTATTTAAAAGTTTTGAGACCATTATTACTGTGAATTATGAAATAATCATTATATCTCTAATTCCTAAATTATCCAATCATTTTAGCAAGCATGTTTAGATTTAAAAAAATTATCCAAAGATAATTGTTATTGGCTAAAATAGCTGTTATATCATGGCCATTTTTAACTTTTCATACCTCAGGCGTTTTTCCCTTATCAAGATACTTCTTCAATAGCTCCAGTTTAATCTTGAAAAGGCAAACATGGTTTTCGAGTCGAGCGCTTCTTAAGACCTATTACGTCATGAACATAAATAGACAGCTTGTATCTAAGTTAAAGCGTGCTTAGGATAACTATGTTTACGCCGTCACATTTGTCTGTTTCATGTCCTTGGTAATGTAATTCCCTTGGAAAACTTTTCATGACTAAAATAAGGCGGTTTGACGAATATTAAAGCGGTTACATGAAAACTAGATTGATTTGGCCCTCCTTTCATTTTAGAAAAAAATATGTGATGAGATAAAGATAAAGCTTCATAACCTAACGGTTATGATAGTTTCACCATTTGAAACGATACAAAGGATCGAAACTAATATAATGCAGTAAATTGTTCAAAAAAGTCGTGTTTGAAGACATTTAAAAATAGTTCGTTTTAATTGATGAGGTCACAGGTCTATTAACACCACTGTGCAATGAAAGTTTAGTGAAAAACTATCAATAAACATATGGAAATATATGTAAAACAGCAATCAATCGATTAATAATGATTTCAATTTTGAGGAATGTTTTTTAGTCATTTAATAATAATAGGTTTGAAATAAACAGTATTTGAATGAAGCACTGGATTTCAATCATAAACGCCAAAGTGTTATTTGAGGAACAAAAAGGCAACAGAATTTCAAAAAACATTAGAATTGCAGTTTTGCTTGCAGGTCGTTGCCAATTTCATGCGTTAAAACTAAATTATACGGCATCATTAAGATCCCGAATTCTACGTTTTTGGCTGCAGGCGGCAAAACCAACAGAATACTTTTGTTTAAACTTTTAACGAAGTTTCCCAAATTATTCTGAGATCATGTGAGGTATGTGGGATTTGGTTAAGGTGGGGGGGGGGGGGGGGGGTTATGGCAGACGACCCGCATTGTTATCATTTAAATCATGTGATATTTTTTGTGATACGAACTATGTACTGAAACGTTGCCGTACTGAATATATACTTTTATAAACTATACTTAGTAAGTATAAACTGTAAATACCGTTGGATTTTATTCACTTCGTGCTCAATGTACTTATCATAAATGAAGACAAAATGAGCATTGGCCCTGTGTTTTGACAGCGCCTCCTGCTTTCTTTTCCTTTCACCATCAGGCATCTTGAATCTAAAACCCACAATACAAACATTGTATGTAACGGCTCTGAGATATTACAAAGACAGACGTTTACCCGTTATGTGTTTCCCAGGGTTGCATTGCGTGGCAATTGTTACTTCATTTCCTTTCCTGCTTTTATGGTAATCTTAGACTGAGCCATGTTTTGGAATAATTTACTTTCACTAGTGTCCCTGAAATGGTTTCAGTCTGCAATTTCAGATCACAAATGATCTTTCATGGTCTTAAACGTTATAAAAATGGTCTTACTGTGGACTGACTGCTTTTAAGATCAAAAATGGTCTTAACCATGTGTGAGGGTATAATTGGACTGACTTTGAGTTAAGTGGACAACACAGTGGGGGTCACATCCCCTTATAATGGGGGGGGGGGGTAAGGGGGGACAGTATTGCAAAATAACTTAACTGGAAGTCAGTCCAATAAAAATCTTACCCATTGATTAAGTCCATGTCATATTATTGAACTTATTGATATATCGATCACTTTGGATAATTGGATATTTGGCATATATATATTACTATTTTTAATTGCAGTTTATGGGTACGCCCAATTACCATGGCTTTAAGACAAAATTGCTGTCCAGTCATTACGCCAAAAAATGTGAACGGCTACGAGAACTACATGTAATCTCGTTCTGGTGAGGGGATCATAAACAGGTTAAAATTCCAAGTAAAGTTTGGTTCTTTTTGAAAAAATACAGTTCTCCACAGCATCTCGTTTCTGTTTAGAATACATTGCAATCAGCCCGTCATATTTTTTTCGTCCCGGTTCAGGATGAAGACGTTCTCAACTCCTTTGTGAAAGATACAGTCGAGCTGTCTCTGAAAAGTAATACGGAAAAAAATCGCTGCCAATCAAAGTAGTTCCCTTTTGTTTCACCCTAAAATGTTGAATGCCTATTACTGGGTGATAGACTACTGCGTGTCAGCATGCAAATAATGGGTTAGCTCTATGGAACGTCTCGCATTGCAATTTTACTTCTGTGCTATTTCTAAGCTTCCTTAACCGTATGTGTAATTTTAATTAGAATGTGAAACAAGATATATGATCACTTTTGACTTCACTTTTATTTTTGCTATTCGGGGATTTATCGCCGAATGATGAAATATAATATAACATTTATGAAGACAATAGGTGTTACTTCGACCACACGTGCTATATCAGGTTACCCGTCTTTAGTAATATATATCCTCCAAGGCTCTCTCAATAGTTTGGAATCACGACGATATCCTATTTCTACCGCAATTTAAATGTTTGCTGAACAATTTTGCCATGGCCACGTACAATGTAACAAAGCTTCCGTGATGTGCGTGCCGTTAAATCCAAGCACCTTTTCAGATCAATCGTGAAAACTAGAGGCACATAAAACACTAACAATGCAACGTAAATTGTTTACGAATGGTTATCTTCTAAATAAATAGGCAGGGTAGGTTTCTTTTCTTTTTTTTTTTTTTCTTTTTTTTTTTTTACAGTCCTCTTCGTAGGCAATATGCTGTGCAATAATACTTGAAAGTACAGTCCACGGTTTGAAAATCACCCAAATGCTCATTTTTGCCATCCACAACTTCTTATAAAACCTTACATATACCTTAAAACGGTCCAACCCCCTTTCTCTGAAGCGTATTTGATATTGATACTTCGGAGCTTAGGAAGATGGTCTCTGGTTATAATCACACAGTCATCAAAACTAGAAATCATCCTTTTGTTATAACGCGCACGATTATCCTTATCTATAGTCGGGGCTCAAATGTATTTGCACAAATACAATTGCAGAAATAGTGCCTCTCGATCTGAATTACGTCGGCGACATGCAGATATCGTAATAATTGTGAGACTGTTTTATGTAAAATTCAATAACTGTTGATTTGTTTAATTGCCGCATTGATAAGTAGTACTACTACTACGTAAGTTTTCGGCCTATATGTAACTAGAAAAGCACTCCGAGAGCGCAGACCTCCGCCAAGGCAGCAAAGTCTCCTCCCAATGCCGTTTCACCTCTACATTTTCATTCTATTATGATTTAGTTTTTTTTTATTTTTTATTATTGATTGATTGATTATTGATTGATTATTGATCCAGATCATCACCAAAAACTAATCATCTGTTCCTTGGCCCACTTCTGAGAGTTCCTGAAAATTTCATCAAAATCGGTCTATAACTTTGAGTTATGTTGATGACAAACAGACAGAAAGACAAACAAACAAACAAACAAACGGGGGTGAAAACGTAACCTCCTTGGCGGAGATAATTACAAAGCAGCCAAAATAAAGGGGCAAGTCAGGATTATGCAAACACAAAATCTTAATGTGAATAAAACGGTCATTATTATTGCGGAATAATTCACCCACACATCAATTGGCACCGACTATTACAACTGGGACTCTCTACTCATACAAGGCACCGGTTATATTGTGTTAGGTGTACGGAGGAGAGTTGTGCTTTTATGTTTATAGGAACTTAATCATAAGCAAAATTGGTCTACGGAGAGCACAGAATAAAGAAAAAAACGTCCTTTTGACACCCCCCCCCAACTCCGGCCAGTAGTAAGGAAGATGCAACAAACAGAAGTCTTCGCGCTCTCACGCTATGTTCTCCAATCAGGGATTCAAATTAATGAATTCGAGACATAAAAAAAATGCTGATTTCCTTTTAAAAAGTTGAACTAAAAATCTGTAATTCAGTATTCGTTTCCTTATCCGATTTTTGTATGCACTGTCCTTATTATCAATTGTAATAAAACCCTTAGAGGAAATTCGTCTATATGCTAGTAAAATCATTTGGAGTGAAAAATAAATCAAAACTTTAAATATTATGTAATATTATTTTACCCACTGTCATCATTTTTCACATATTGGGATTTTCATTATGTGAATTTTAACTCTTATAATCCTGAAACTGTGATATTATGGACCATGTTACCTGTTGTGAATGACTAAAATTGAGTGTTGATTGACAGTGCTGTTATAAGTATTATTTATTATTGCATCAAAATTGACAAAATGGACTATTTTCTGCATTTTTATTTTCTGCTTTTTGTCTGTACATTTGACAGGTTTGGTGCCTTGTTACATGTTGTGGTACAAACTGTTTGGACCAATCAAAATTAATCCAGTTAACTGACCATGTGGAATGAGGGTGAGGGGGGGGGGTAGGTGATCCACTTAATTACTTTAAGGCAGGATGGTCAGTCTCTCAAAATGGCGCAAAAACACAAAAGTGTACCACACAATGTGAAAAAGGTCTGTGTTCCCTCTTTTAGATTCACACTCATGAGTCACAAGACACGATATGAAAGACAGAGTGTGCAAAAACACCGGGCACTTGCATTGCGCATGTAACGTCAGTAAATAACAAAAGCTCGATGTCTTCTCGGTTGAACTACAAGTAAGAACTTTAGTTTTGCGGTTTTCTTCTGCGGTTTGATTTGAAATGACGATTTAAATGTATATTTTGTAGTTGAATGTCCTCTTATTTTTATCTAATTTTAATAAAAAAACTATATTTTGTCTTTAGTCAGTTTACTTTTAAACTTTATTTTTACTCGTCTCGTGAAAGCAACTAGACATACATTCGTGTTTTTGGTACGTACTGAAGTAGTAGTACACTGTGGTAGTATATGTGCTTCTCACAATAGTCACGGTGCTACGAATGTCCGTCTAATTAAACATTTTGACGAAGTACAATGTATATATATATATATATATATATATATATATATATATATATATATA
Source organism: Lingula anatina (assembly GCF_051362555.1). Taxonomy (NCBI): domain Eukaryota; kingdom Metazoa; phylum Brachiopoda; class Lingulata; order Lingulida; family Lingulidae; genus Lingula; species Lingula anatina. The sequence goes on from NC_141772.1 coordinate 21,866,758, forward strand.
TATATATATATATATATATATATACGTGATTAGAATAAAAAAAGGTTAGAGGCAGGTTAATTGTTTATTTTCTCTCTTTAAAAAAACGCATTCATTTTAGACTCGCGTCTTGGAACTAACGTCAACCAGATTTCCGATGAGGTCGTTGCTATTTTTAGCAACGAATCACCTGAGGGAAATATATTGCGTTGTTTCCACATCACACATATTGTGCTTGGCTCATCTACGGCAATTTAATAAATTTCAAAGCTTGCGTTAGGACACACAATAGCTTAAAGTTCCGAGTATCCTAAATATTTTGACTTGAAAGTAAACGTTTTAACTTCGGATAGGACATGTAGTAAGGACCTTATGTCAAAATGAAAAAGCAAAGCGGAAAGTCTACATTATGAATAGCAATTCCGTAAATGACATTTTAAAATCGTATTTTCAGCCTATCAGGAGCCTACGATGTATGTCCACGAAAACGGTCTCAGGATTAGATCCTATTAGCCTAGTTATGACATGCACCAGGTATTCATGCATTGGAAAATTATCCATTTCCAAATTTAGTGCACATGAAGTAGCCTCTATTTTCTCTTTTGGTTCAAGTAATTTTAAAATTTGGTCTATTTTCATTCGTTTATGTATATGTTATTTATAATTTGATATTTTTATTTTTTATTTGAGTGTGTGTGTGTGTGTGTGTGTGACAGAGGTAAGATGATATCATTATCCATTATCTGGTTGTAATTATGGTTAAACGAAAGGCTAGCTCAGACTCCTAGCTAGTTTCAAAACGGATAAATGGCCTTATTCAATATCGAAAAAACAAAATCATCATATTCACCGCCCCCTTGTCCAGCCTCGGTAGTCAGTTATCTTGACACAGCTTGAATTGATCTTTCTGTTATAGTAGGATTATGGCCAGTATCAGAACAGAAAATTTCGTTGATAATTTTGGGGGGGGGGGGGGGGAGTGGGGGAATGCGGTTTACCCCGGGAAAATTCGATAAAAATGAGCTTTTGACGAGAAAATCCTAGCTTGGAAGGCCTTGAAGGTACAGGCCTTTGAAAATTTTCAGGCATACTTTGCATGTTTACATGTACTGGAAAGTATCTAATCTTTCCCAATTCAGGTGACTGGTCAGTCTTTTAGAACTTTAAATCAATGGAATGAAGCATCGAATCCAAGTGCGGGGACGGGTCAAGGAATGCTTCGTGAGTAGGAATAATAACTTTTTCCCCGCGGAAAAATCATTTGTGTGGATAAAAACCGGATAGAGTACCTTTAATAAAGTTTTATATGAGAGTCGCCTAAACGGAGCCCTCGCACTCAACACGGCAACTAAATTGTATAATTGTAATTCTAATTGGTCCAAAGAAACACAAATCAACCTGTGAAAGAGCCCGTTCAGAATAGAAGATCCGAGGATCTTCTGATCCACGGATCAAATATGGCGGACCCTACATGAAAGATAAAGAGCCAACTTATCAGCTGATGGTCACCCCGCCGCCACACGCGCCTCCCTTGCAGGGGTCCTGCAATTAAACCTTGGGGCCTTGATTTAATCCGGTTAATGGCGCGTGTGGAGGTGGAGAGACCATCAGCGGATAAGTCGGCTCTTCTTTCACGTAGAGTCCCCCATACTTTATCCGTGGATCAATAGATCCTCGGATCTTCTTTTCTGAATGGGCTTAAAGGGGGTTAAGAACCGTATCAACTTCATTACAAGTCAAGAACAGTTAACGCGTTTTAATGCCGATGCGTGTAACGCACGACGTGAAAGGGTGGAATTAGCATTTGCAATTGATCAAAGAGATGACGCTGGGTTATCATTTTTGGTCAGTGCTCCATCATTGAAAGAGATGGTTCTCCACTCTAAATATTGTTGTCATTTTTAAATCAGTAGTTATGAAATGAATCATTGTTTAGGTTTATTATATAGCACTGCCGTGATTTTTTAGTAACGTTATGTAATTTATTTTTATTACAACATCATTTAATTTCATGTTAACAATTTTATGTTAACACTGTAGCCCAAAAGATTGGGACAAGTAATGATGTTTTCCTTTTTTTAGTCATTGTTGGGGCAATTGCCGTCAAAATCGATGGCATTGTTTATTGCGTTCCATGCATTGTTCTTCTGACATGCGTTGGGGCAACTGTAAGTTTGAACATTTTTTCAGGTTTCTCGCTCCAACGGCTTTGATCGGACAAAAACGTCAACGCCTCTAGATACAGCAACTCCATTCCGCGCGTCTAGCGCCATTCCCTAGAGCATTATTTGTGTGATACATTTTTATCTGATAAGAAGAATTCAATGCAACTCCACATACAGCCTGTTAGTTTGTAACGTTCATATTACAAGGGATAGTATGTTGATAAAAATGTTTGCTCCAAAGAAGTACATAACAGTTTCTTTGTATCAATGAATCTCTGAAAAGTAGAAATAAGGAGACACAGGTGACCCCAATTGACGCACCAGCATTTAGAATCTGAAGCATAGGCGGCACAATGGTGGAAGAAGGTTTTTTTTATTTGCTTCAAAATTGTCACAAATGCGGTGATGGTCCTCAGACTCTTTGGCATTCCCAAAACCCGGCGTTCCGGGTATCCAAATAAAATAGGCCCATCATCTGTTAGCTTGCAGACCAAATGTATTTAACATATTCACCTATTTAAATGTTAGGTATATTCATATGATACCAGTAGGTGCGTAAAGAAAGCGGTTAGCATAACCAGCCACTGGAAACGTCTTAGCGAGACAGAAGACGCGTGACCTATAGTCTCTTTGCCAGACGGAGGCGTGTTCATTATGGGTTCAGCAAAGCTGCGGCTCTTCACAACGCTGGCTTCAAAGATTACTCCGCTGTAGTTAAGTGGAGGGAATATTTGATGAAGATAGGCATCCATTTCATCCAGAAACTTTTCGAACAACCTCCGGGCGTCACTGACACGTTCGACGCTCGTCCGCAGCCGAATTGGTAGCACAGAGGTGATGTAGTTTCTTCGGTATGATGGGAGGACGCAGTCAAATTGTCGGCTGTCCTTCGCCTTCACCCATGCCCCATAAGGCAAAAATCTCGTCAAGTCTGTCACTGCAAAACGCTGCCAAATGAAGGAACATACTTTATCAAACTCGCATGGCTCTTTTATCCGCTGTTTTGTCTCGAATTTGACATGGAACAGGAAGAGAAGGTTATACAAAAGATGAAAAGGAGGTGAGCAGAATCTTTGTCCCGCTGAACAGCCTTCATCCGGTCTACAAGTGTCCTACAAAAAAGCATAAATGAAATATGGTTTAAGATATTGTGCAGTTGTAGCCGTCCCATCGTGTGTCTAAGCTGAGTTTGAACAGCGCTAGCTGTTCTCTGTTTTAAGTCTTATACGGAAAAGTAACTGTTCGGTGCTTATTGTGGAATGCACAAAGATATAATTCAGGAATAAACAAAAACAAAAAAGACAAAATGAGCGCCATCTTGAGACTTTCATAGAAAGGTGAAAATTTTGACGACTTTTCCCTCGGCCACTCCATCCCAAGGTAAATGTGTCATACTAGTATTGTAGTTACACCTTGTAAGCTTAAGGCAGCTGTAATACAAGCGTTAAAGCTTTCTTGAAATGTTTCTTGAAAACAAGTTATTTGCACTTACATCATTTTCGGCTCCCTTGCAACGCATCTCCCTGTGAGGATCTAAAACTGCAAAAAATCCTGGCGGGTCGAATACTTTGAATTGAAATACAGGTACATCTAAGAAAAATAAATGAGAAAAAATTTGTGTAATTCTTTACCAGTACAAAGACTTCTTTAAGCCTTCAATTAAACGTGGCAGTGAAATGTTCACATTAACCGAGCAAAATATCTTGGTATCTACTGTGAGGTAGCGGGAACTGTTTAACAACGCGTAATGAACAAGAAATAATTGCAAAATTATTAACGTTTTCAGTTTCACCCCAAAAACTGTTTTGTCTAATATCGATGCAGCAGTATTTAAAAAGTGATGGATTTTAAACATGATGATTTTAAAACGAGTAAAGACACTAAAAGAACGCGGGAATGAACGGTCCAATTGCTACAATTAAACTACATGTATTAAACTGCACTGGTAGAACTCTTATATAATACCATTTTTGCATTTTTATATGTAAAACTAAAGTACTTTTTACCTTCATCGTTACAGTCTACAATTCTTACAGGAGAATCTGGCAGCAGACGACAAATCCAACAGAAAATGTTTCGTGCGAAACCGTAGCCATAGCGGCTTATAACGGTGGTCACTGAAACGGGCCCAGACTCACAACGGTTTTTAGGTTCGGCCTCTGTGTTTAATGGACAAAGCCCATCATCCGCGTTTATTAGGTGCTCGTGGCTTCCTCCAGAACCTAAACACGGTCGTCCCGGGTAATGGTCCGGCATATCAAAAAATATTAGGCAATCCTCCGTTGTCCAAATCAGATCCAAAATTTCATCAACTGTTGTGATGTTTTGAAAATGTTCGACGCCTGTCCATAGGCATGAAGTTTTGGGTGTCCATGCTTTGAGTGGCCATACCTTGTGACAGGTGGCACAAAAGGTGTTTCTGAACGTGACGTTTGCCTCCATTGACGAGACAGGCAACAATAAATCTATGTCGTTAGTCCAGCCTTTGGACTCGCATTTTCGGCGAACATCTTCATCATCCCAGTCCCTTGGACATGAAGAGACGACCCAAAAATGCCTTAAGGAAATCTCCGGCATAGCTCTAGTTCCCTGTAACCAGCATTCAATGTCTTCTGTTTGTATGTCGATTCCCGTGTATTTGGTTTCCCTGCAGTAGCGGTCGTAAGGCCAACAGCAGTCGCCAAAAACAACGCACAAGTCGTCGCAGAAGCAAGTTACTAGGACAACGTCAGTAGCGGGTACGACGTCAGTTGTGGACGAGAGAACACGACTTGCGCAGAATGGGACGTTGAATTTGACATTAAAAGGAATCAATTCGCTCAGCGCATCTGCCGCTGAAGCATTACTGCCTTCGGTTTTTATTCTCGGTGTATTTGGGAATGGATGGTGAAAGGAGCCAAGAACGTTTTGACGTGCACTTTCATTTCCACCAATTGTTTCGTGGTTGTCACCGCTGGTAAAGTTTCGTAAAAAATCTGGCGTTGAAAATGTGGCCGATGTTGCGTTACTCAAAGATTCGGAATTGCTTCTGTTGGCCAAAACCTCAGCATTGGTCGTAAGAATCCAACGGGAAAATAAGAAGCCACATAAGGCCAGCATTATCGACACTTTCATTTTTAGAAAAAGTGTTTTTTCTTATTGCATCGCTGAAGTATAACGTGAAGTATATCTACTTGAGGCTACAGTCGTATTGCAGGTAAATTATATCTTGATCCCCTGCCGAGTCCGTCTTCTGAAAGCGCCTTAAAAGCAGTAGCTCGGTAAAATGTCACACTGATAGAGGCGGAGCACCCGTCAACAAAAGAAGTTTGCAATCATCATTCTAGTTAAACATTGAGAGGGAGAATGCAACCACATGTTTAATGCTCAATTCGATATTATTTCTGATTGGCAGTTATTGCCAGCAGTTTGCTGCTGCTGCGACAGTTAGGACATTTCATATTTTGGAGTAAAACGACAGTCACATGGATATAGTTTCAGCCAATTGGAATGCGAACAACACCACTTACACCATAATGACAAGTAACTGACAGTTTGAATCCTCGGTTATCTTGTCTTTTGCAGAAAGGGATTTCAATCATTGTTGTGGTATAAGGCAGAGACAATTTGTTTGGTTTGAATTTTTTAACTAAGTATGAAAAAAATGAAATAAAATCATGATTATCTAGATAACTGAATAAAGTTTTAGGTTGGTTTCATAAACAAGTCCGAAATGACAAGTGCACTGACACACTGCCACTTTGGCAAACCCCTCCCGAGCATGGCATAAAACAGGGAGTTTGCTAGCAACACAACATACGTGTTGTTAGCAATATGTTCAGACTCATTATGCAGGGGACACAGTACTATAGCCAGCTATTTTGCATTACTCAAGAATTTAGGTCAACTTTCGTAACTTGAAAATTTGCTTTTTGGTCCGTACTACAACTAGCTGTATAAAAGTTTTGAGACCATTAATTATTACTGTGAATAATGAAATAATCATTATATCTCTAATTCACAAATTATCCAATCATTTTTTTGCAAGCATTTTTAAGTTAAAAAACATTTATCCAAAGATAAATGTTATTGGCTAAAATAGCTGTTATATCAAGGTCATTTTAACTTTTCATACCTCAGGCGTTTTTTCCTTATCAAAGATACTTCTTCAAAAGCTCCAGTTTAATCCTAAAAAGGCAAACATGGGTTTCGAGTCGAGCGCTTCCTATTACATCATGAACATAAATGGATAGCTCGTAGTGCTTAGGATAACCGTTTGTTTACGACGTCACATTTTTCTGCTTCATGTCCTTTGTAATGTAATTCCCTTTGAAAACATATCACGACGAGAATTAGGCGGTTCGACGGATATAAAAGCGGTTACACGAAAACTAAGTTGACTTGGCCCTCCTTCATTTTAGAAAAAAATAATGTGATAAAGAAAAAGCTTCATAGCCTTACAGGGTATGATAGTTTCACCATTTGAAACGATACAAATGATCGACACTATAATACAGTAAATTGTTCAGAAAGTCGTGTTTGAAGGCATTTAAAAATAGTTCGTTTTAACTGGTGAGGTCACAGGTCTATTAACACCACTGTGCAATAAAAGTGTAGTGAAAAACCATCAACAAATATATGGATATATATGTAAAACAGCACTTAATCGATTAATTATGATTTCAGTTCAGAATTTTGAGGAATATTTTAGTCAAGTGTTATTTGAGGAACAAAAAGGCAACGGAATTTCAACAAAGCAACGGAATTTAAAAAAACATCAGAATTCCATTTATGTCTACAGGTCGTTTAAATAACACGTCCGTTGCCAATTTTATGCATTAAAACTAAATTATACGCATCACTGCGATCCCGAAGTCAACGTTTTTGACTGCAGGCGACAAAACCACCAGAATACTTTTATTTAAACTTGTAATGAAGTTTCCCAAATTATTCTGATATCATGTGAGGTTTGTGGGATTTGGTCAAGAGGGGGGGTGAGGGGAGATAGTATTGCATAATAACTGGAAGTCAGTCCAATAATAGTCTTACACGTTTGTTAAGACCATGTTATTTAATTGAATTTACTGATATATCGATCACCTTTACCGAACAATTGGATTTTTGACATTTCCTGTCCTGAATTACAGTTTATGGCAATCACCACGGTTTTGAGGCAATATATTGCTGCCCGGTTATTACGCCAAAAATGTGAATAGCTCCGAGAACTACATGAAATCTCGTTCCGGTCAGAGGATCATACACAGATAAAAATTAAGAGTAAAGCTTGGTTCTTTTTGAAGAAATATAGCTCTCCACTGCATCTCGTTTCTGTTTACAATACATTGCAATGAACCCGTTATATTTTTTCTTCCCGATTCAACTCCCTGGTGAAAGATATAGCCAAGCTTTCCCTGAAAACTAGTACGAAAAAAAAAAAAACAAATCGCTGCCAATGAAAGTAGTTCCCTTTTGATTCACCCTAAAATATTGAATGCCTATTACATGATGATAGACTACAGCGTGCCAGCATGCAAATAATGGGTTAGCTCTATGGAACGTCTCGCATTGCAATTTTACTTCTATGCTATTTCCATGCTTCTTTACCCGTATGTGTAATTTTAATTAGAATGTGAAACTCGATATCTGATCACTTTTGACTTCATTTTTATTTTTGCTATTCGGGCATTTATCGCCGAATGATGAAATACAATATAACATTTATGAAGACAATGGGTGTTACTTCGACCACACGTGCTATATCAGGTTACCCGTCTTTAGTAATATATATCCTCCAAGGCTCTCTCAATAGTTTGGAATCACGACGATATCCTATTTCTACCGCAATTTAAATGTTTGCTGAACAATTTTGCCATGGCCACGTACAATGTAACAAAGCTTCCGTGCTGTGCGTGCCGTTAAATCCAAGCACCTTTTCAGATCAATCGTGAAAACTAGAGGCGCATAAAACACTAACAATGCAACGTAAATTGTTTACGAATGGTTATCTTCTAAATAAATAGGCAGGGTAGGTTTCTTTTTCTTTTTTTTTTTTTCTTTACAGTCCTCTTCGTAGGCAATATGCTGTGCAATAATACTTGAAAGTACAGTCCACGGTTTGAAAATCACCCAAATGCTCATTTTTGCCATCCACAACTTCTTATAAAACCTTACATATACCTTAAAACGGTCCAACCCCCTTTCTCTGAAGCGTATTTGATATTGATACTTCGGAGCTTAGGAAGATGGTCTCTGGTTATAATCACACAGTCATCAAAACTAGAAATCATCCTTTTGTTATAACGCGCACGATTATCCTTATCTATAGTCGGGGCTTAAATGTATTTGCACAAATACAATTGCAGAAATAGTGCCTCTCGATCTGAATTACGTCGGCGACATGCAGATATCGTAATAATTGTGAGACTGTTTTATATAAAATTCAATAACTGTTGATTTGTTTTAATTGCCGCATTGATAAGTAGTACTACTACTACGTAAGTTTTCGGCCTATATGTAACTAGAAAAGCACTCCGAGAGCGCAGACCTCCGCCAAGGCAGCAAAGTCTCCTCCCAATGCCGTTTCACCTCTACATTTTCATTCTATAATGATTTAGTTTTTTATTTTTTATTATTGATTGATTGATTATTGATTGATTATTGATCCGGATCATCACCAAAAACTAATCATCTGTTCCTTGGCCCACTTCTGAGAGTTCCTGAAAATTTCATCAAAATCGGTCCATAACTTTGAGTTATGTTGATGACAAACAGACAGAAAGACAAACAAACAAACAAACAAACAAACGGGGGTGAAAACGTAACCTCCTTGGCGGAGATAATTACAAAGCAGCCAAAATAAAGGGGCAAGTCAGGATTATGCAAACACAAAATGAATAAAACGGTCATTATTATTGCGGAATAATTCACCCACACATCAATTGGCACCGACTATTACAACTGGGACTCTCTACTCATACAAGGCACCGGTTATATTGTGTTAGGTGTACGGAGGAGAGTTGTGCTTTTATGTTTATAGGAACTTAATCATAAGCAAAATTGGTCTACGGAGAGCACAGAATAAAGAAAAAAACGTCCTTTTGACACCCCCCCCCCAACTCTGGCCAGTAGTAAGGAAGATGCAACAAACAGAAGTCTTCGCGCTCTCACGCTATGTTCTCCAATCAGGGATTCAAATTAATGAATTCGAGACATAAAAAAAATGCTGATTTCCTTTTAAAAAGTTGAACTAAAAAACTGTAATTCAGTATTCGTTTCCTTATCTGATTTTTGTATGCACTGTCCTTATTATCAATTGTAATAAAACCCTTAGAGGAAATTCGTCTATATGCTAGTAAAATCATTTGGAGTGAAAAATAAATCAAAACTTTAAATATTATGTAATATTATTTTACGCACTGTCATCATTTTTCACATATTGGGATTTTCATTATGTGAATTTTAACTCTTATAATCCTGAAACTGTAATATTATGGACCATGTTACCTGTTGTGAATGACTAAAATTGAGTGTTGATTGACAGTGCTGTTATAAGTATTATTTATTATTGCATCAAAATTGACAAAATGGACTATTTTCTGCATTTTTATTTTCTGCTTTTTGTCTGTACATTTGACAGGTTTGGTGCCTTGTTACATGTTGTGGTACAAACTGTTTGGACCAATCAAAATTAATCCAGTTAACTGACCATGAGGAATGAGGGGGAGGGGGGGGGGGGGTAGGTGATCCGCTTAATTACTTTAAGGCAGGATGGTCAGTCTCTCAAAATGGCGCAAAAACACAAAAGTGTACCACACAATGTGAAAAAGGTCTATGTTCCCTCTTTTAGATTCACACTCATGAGTCACAAGACACGATATGAAAGACAGAGTGTGCAAAAACACCGGGCACTTGCATTGCGCATGTAACGTCAATAACAAAAGCTCGATGTCTTCTCGGTTGAACTACAAGTAAGAACTTTAGTTTTGCGGTTTTCTTCTGCGGTTTGATTTGAAATGACGATTTAAATGTATATTTTGTAGTTGAATGTCCTCTTATTTTTATCTAATTTTAATAAAAAAAACTATGTTTTGTCTTTAGTCAGTTTACTTTTAAACTTTATTTTTACTCGTCTCGTGAAAGCAACTAGACATACATTCGTGTTTTTGGTACGTACTGAAGTAGTAGTACACTGTGGTAGTATATGTGCTTCTCACAATAGTCACGGTGCTACGAATGTCCGTCTAATTAAACATTTTGACGAAGTACAATATATATATATATATATATATATATATATATATATATATATATATATATATATATATATACGTGATTAGAATAAAAAAAGGTTAGAGGCAGGTTAATTGTTTATTTTCTCTCTTTAAAAAAACGCATTCATTTTAGACTCGCGTCTTGGAACTAACGTCAACCAGATTTCCGATGAGGTCGTTGCTATTTTTAGCAACGAATCACCTGAGGGAAATATATTGCGTTGTTTCCACATCACACATATTGTGCTTGGCTCATCTACGGCAATTTAATAAATTTCAAAACTTGCGTTAGGACACACTATAGCTTAAAGTTCCGAGTATCCTAAATATTTTGACTTGAAAGTAAACGTTTTAACTTCGGATAGGACATTTAGTAAGGACCTTATGTCAAAATGAAAAAGCAAAGCGGAAAGTCTACATTATGAATAGCAATTCCGTCAATGACATTTCAAAATCGTATTTTCAGCCTATCAGGAGCCTACAATGTATGTCCACGAAAACGGTCTCAGATTTAGATCCTATTAGCCTAGTTATGACATGCACCAGGTATTCATGCATTGGAAAATTATCCATTTCCAAATTTAGTGCACATGAAGTAGCCTCTATTTTCTCTTTTGGTTCAAATAATTTTAAAATTTGGTCTATTTTCATTCGTTTATGTATATGTTATTTATAATTTGGTATTTTTATTTTTTATTTGTGTGTGTGTGTGTGTGTGTGTGTGTGTGTGTGTGACAGAGGTAAGATGATATCATTATCCATTATCTGGTTGTAATTAGGGTTGAACGAAAGGGTAGCTCAGACTCCTAGCTACAGTAGTTTCAAAACGGATAAATGGCCTTATTCAATATCGAAAAAACAAAATCATCATATTCACCGCCCCCTTGTCCAGCCTCGGCAGTCAGTTATCTTGACACAGCTTGAATTGATCTTTCTGTTATAGTAGGATTATGGCCAGTATCAGAACAGAAAATTTCGTTGATAATTTGGGGGGGAGTGGGGGGAATGCGGTTTACCCCGGGAAAATTCGATAAAAATGAGCTTTTGACGAGAAAATCCTAGCTTGGAAGGCCTTAAAGGTACACGCCTTAGAAAATTTTCAGGCATACTTTGCATGTTTACATGTACTGGAAAGTATCTTATCTTTCCCAATTCAGGTGACTGGTCAGTCTTTTAGAACTTTAAATCATTTAATAGAAATGGAATGAAGCATCGAATCCAAGTGCGGGGACGGGTCAAGGAATGCTTCGTGAGTAGGAATAATAACTTTTTCCCCGCGGAAAAATCATTTGTGTGGATAAAAACCGGATAGAGTACCTTTAATAAAGTCTTATATGAGAGTCGCCTAAACGGAGCCCTCTCACTCAACACGGCAACTAAATTGTATAATTGTAATTCTAATTGGTCCAAAGAAACACAAATCAACCTGTGAAAGAGCCCGTTCAGAATAGAAGATCCGAGGATCTTCTGATCCACGGATCAAATATGGCGGACCCTACATGAAAGATTAAGAGCCAACTTATCAGCTGATGGTCACCCCGCCGCCACACTATTTGTCCTATCCGAGGATCATCTGATCCACGGATCAAATATGGCGGACCCTACATGAAAGATTAAGAGACAACTTATCAGCTGATGGTCACCCCGCCGCCACAATATTTGTCCTATCCGAGGATCTTCTGATCCACGGATCAAATATGGCGGACCCTACATGAAAGATTAAGAGCCAACTTATCAATAGATCCTCGGATCTTCTTTTCTGAATGGGCTTAAAGGGGGTTAAGAACCGCATCAACTTCATTACAAGTCAAGAACAGTTAACGCGTTTTAATGCTGATGCGTGTAACGTATACGATGTGAAAGGGCGGAATTAGTACTTGCAATTGATCAATGAGACGACGCTTGGTTATCATGTTTGGTCAGTGCTCCATCATCGAAAGAGATAGTTCTCCACTCTAAATATTGTTGTCATTTTTATTTCAGTAGTTATGAAATGAATCATTGTTTATGTTTATTATATAGCACTGCCGTGAATTTTTAGTAACGTTATGTAATTTATTTTTATTACAACATCATTTAATTTCATGGACTTTATGCTAACACTGATACCCATTTTGCCCAAAAGATTGGGATCCTTTCTTTTTTCATCATTGTTGGGGCAATTGCCGTCAAAATCGATGGCATTGTTTATTGCGTTCCACGCACTGTTCTTCTGACATGCGTTGGGGCAACTGTAAGTTTGAACATGTTTTCAGGTGTCTCGATCCAACGGCTTTGGCCGGACAAAAACGTCAACGCCTCTAGATACAGCAACTCCATTCAGCACGTCTAGCGCCATTCCCTAGAGATTTTTTTTGTGTGATACATTTATATCTGACAAGAAGAATTCAATGCAACTCCACATACAGCCTGTTAATTTGTAACGTTCATATATTACAAGGGACAGTACCGGTATGTTGCTTTGATAAAAACGTTTGCTCCAAAGAAGTGCATAACAGTTTCTTGGTATCAATGGATCTCTGAAAAGAGGAAATAAGGAGACAAAGGTGACCCCTATTGAAGCGCCCGCATTTAAAACCTGAAGCATATAGGGCACAATGGTGGAAGAAGGTCGGGCGAAAAGCTTTTTTTTTTATTTGCTTTAAAATGTTCACAAATGCGGTGATGGTCCTCAGACTCTTTAGCATTTCCTCGCTAATCGAAAAACTGTTGTTCGTCAATCCAAATAATGCGGTAATGGTCCTCAGACTCTTTGACATTCCCAAAACCTGGCGTTCGTCAATCCAAATAAAATAGGCCCATCATCTGTTAGATTGCAGACCAAATGTATTTAACATATGCACCTATTTAAATGTTAGGTATATTCATATGATATCGTAGGTGGGTAAAGAAAGCGGTTAGCATAACCAGCCACTGGAAATGTCCTGGCGAGACAGAAGACGCGTGGCCTATAGTCTCTTTGCCAGACGTAGGCGTGTTCATTATGGGTTCAGCAAAGCTGCGGCTCTTCACAACGCTGGTTTCAAAGATTACCCCGCTGTAGTTAAGTCGAGGGAAAATCTGATCAAGATAGGCATCCATTTCAACCAGAAACTTTTCGAACATCCTCCGGGCGTCACTGACACGTTTAACGCTCCTCCGCAGCCGAACTGGTATCACAACGGTGATATAGTTTCTGTTGTATGATGGAGGGACGCAGTCAAATAGTCGGCTTTCCTTCTCCTTCACCCATGCCCCATAAGGCGAAAATCTCGTCAAGTGTATCACTGCAAAACGCCGCCAAATGAAGGAACAAACTTGATCAAACTCAGAGCATGGCTCTTTTATCTGCTGTTTTGTCTCGAATTTGACATGTAACCGGAAGAGAAGGTTATACAAAAGATGAAAAGGAGGTGAGCAGAATCTTTGTCCCGCTAAACAGCCTTCATCCGGTTTACAAGTGTCCTACAAAAAAGCATAAATGATATGGTTTAAGATATTGTGCAGTTGTAGCCGTCCCATCGTCTGTCTAAGCTAAGTTTGAACAGCGCTAGCTGTTCTCTGTTTTAAGTCTTATACGGAAATTTAACTGTTCGGTGCTTATTGTGGAATGCACAAAGATATAATTCAGGAATGAAGAAAAACAAAAACGACAAAATGAGCGTAATCTTGACACTTTCACAGAAAGGTGAAAAATTTGACGACTTTTCCCCCGGCCACTCAAGCCCCAGGTAAATGTGTCATACTAGTATTCTGGTTACACCTTGTAAGCTTAAGGGAGCTGTAAGACAAGCGTTAAAGCTTTCTTGAAATCTTTCTTGAAAACAAGTTATTTGCACTTACATCATTTTCGGCTCCCTTGCAACGCATCTCCCTGTGAGGATCTAAAACTGCAAAAAATCCTGGCGGGTCGAATACTTTGAATTGAAATACAGGTACATCTAAGAAAAATAAATGAGAAAAATTTGTGTAATTCTTTACCAGTACAAAGACTACTTTAAGCCTTCAATTAAACGTGGCAGTGAAATGTTCACATTAACCGAGTAAAATATCTTGATGGTATACTATATCTACTGTGAGGTATCGGGAACTGTTTAACATCGCGTAATGAACAAGAAATAATTGCAAAATTATTAACGTTTTCAGTTTCACCCCAAAAACTGTTTTGTCACATATCGATGCAGCAGTATTTAAAAAGTAATGGATTTTAAACATGATGATTTTAAAACGAGTATGAATACTAAAAGAAAGCGGGAATGAACAATCCAATCGTCTACAATTAAACTACATGTATTAAACTGCACTGATAGAACACTTATATAATACCATTTTTGCATTTTTATATGTAAAACTAAAGTACTTTTACCTTCATCGTTACAGTCTATAATTCTTACTAGAGATTCTGGCTGCAGGCGACAAATCCAACAGAAAATGTTTCGTACGAAACCGTAGCCATAGCGGCTTACAATGGTGGTCACTGAAACGGGCCCAGACTCACAACGGTTTTTAGGTTCGGCCTCTGTGTTTAATGGACAAAGCCCATCATCCGCGAGTATAAGGTCCTCGTGGCTTCCTCCAGAACCTAAACACGGTCGTCCCGAGTAATGGTCCGGCATATCAAAAAATATTAGGCAATCCTCCGTTGTCCAAATCAGATCCAAAATTTCATCAACTGTTGTGATGTTTTGAAAATGTTCGACGCCTGTCCATCTGCATGAAGCTTTGGGTGTCCATGCTTTGAGTGGCCATACCTTGTGACAGGCGGCACAAAAGGTGTTTCTGAACGTGACGTTTGCCTCCACTGACGAGACAGGCAACAATAAATCTATGTCGTTAGTCCAGCCTTTGGACTCGCATTTTCGGCGAACATCTTCATCATCCCAGTCCCTTGGACATGAAGAGACGACCCAAAAATGTCTTAAGGAAATCTCCGGCATAGCTCCAGTTCCCTGTAACCAGCATTCAATGCCTTCTGTTTGTATGTCGATTCCCGTGTATTTGGTTTCCCTGCAGTAACGGTCGTAAGGCCAACAGCAGTCGCCAAAAACACCGCACAAGTCGTCGCAGAAACAAGTTACTAGGATGACATCAGTAGCGAGGACGACGTCAGTTGTGGACGGGAGAACGCGAACACAGAATGGGACGTTGACTGTGACATTAAAAGGAATCAATTCGCTCAGCACATCTGCCGCTGAAGCATTACCACCTTCGGTTTTCATTCTCGGTATATTTGGGAATGGGTGCTGAAAGGAGCCACTTTCATTTCCACCAACTGTTTCGTGGTGTTCCCCGCGGGTAAAATTTCGTAAGAAATCTGGCGTTGAAAATGTGGCCGATGTTGCGTTACTTAAAGATTCGGAATTGCTTCTGTTGGCTAAAACCTCAGCATTGGTCGTAAGGAACCAACGGGAAAATATGAAGCCACATAAGGCCAGCATTATCGACACCCTCATTTTTAGAAATAGTATTTTTTTCTTATTGCAACGCTGAAGTATAACGTGAAGTATATCTACTTGAGGCTACGGTCGTATTGCAAGTAAATTATCTCTTGATTCCCTGCCGAGTTCCTATTCTGAAAGCGCCTCAAAAGTAGTATCTCGGTACATATAAACTGTCACACTGATAGAGGCGGAGCATCCGTCACCAATAGAAGTTTGCAATCATCATTCTAGTTAAACATTGAGAGGGAGAACCTATGAATGCAACCACATGTTTAATGCTCAATTCCATTTCTTATCTGATTGGCAGTTATTGCCAGCAGTTTGGTGCTGCTGCGAGGTTAGGACATTTCATATTTTGGAGTAAAACGACAGTCACATGGATAGTTTCAGCCAATTAGAATGCGAACAAAACCACTTACACCATAATTTGACACTTTGAATCTTCGGTAATCTTGTCTTTTGCAGCAAGGGATTTCAATAATTGTTGTGGTATAAGACAAAGACAATTTGTTTGGGTTGAAATTTTAAACTAAGTATGAAAAAATGAAATAAAAGCAGTACACTGACACAAACTTTGGCAAACCCCTCCCGAGAATGGCACTATAAACAGGGAGTTTGCTAACAACACATTATACGTGTTAGTAGTAAGAGACGAGTTTTTTAAGCTGCAAATCTTTTAATGTTATTTTTAGTTACCCTTGAAGCGTAAATGAGGCGTTGCAAGCGAATTTTAATGACGAATGGACTAGATCCCCTTGGATACCTACGAGGTGATCTTTCAAATATGTGATAAGCAGAGGGAGGGGGTCTTATTTGTTAAGCGGAGTTGTCAACATACTAACAAGTCGCGAGCCAATGGCCTTGTATTCATCTGATTTGTCAACAATTTACCGCCTAATCATAGATTTGCCAAGCAAAAGGTGAGTGGTTACCGGGGTTTGACTGTTTTGTTGAAAATAAAGTAGAGTCATTTTATTTTACCAAAGATGGTGTTGTTGAAATGATGTATTATATAATTATTCTAATATTTGCTATTAAAATGAAGAAAAAACTGCAAAGTTATGTCATTCTGTTGCCTATAATTCCCCAATAAATATTTGCCAAGCAAAGGGTTGGAAGGTTAAGAATCTTTGTTTTGCTGAAAAATTGCAGAGTCATTTTTATTTGCCAACGACTGTAGAGTTGAAACGGTGTATTATATAATTATTTATTATTTTGTTATTAAAATAAAGAAAAAAACTGCAAAGTCATATCATTTTTGTTGCTCATAAATAGCCCATTTCTCGGCAAACTGTTTTATAGCCACACTGTTTGACCTTAGTGCATCTGCACTAAACCTGAGGGGTTTAAATGACCACGCGATGAACAATGGGTCGAGATAGACCAAAGATGGCCGCTGTCTTATCGTTGAGTCACGGATATTGTATAATTTTTCTTTATTCAAAGGCCAAGTTTGAAATGATTTATTATATAATTATTTGAAGAAAAACTTCAAAGTCATCATGTTTTGCTGAAAGAATTACAGAGCCAGTTAATTTTGCCAAAGATGGCCATTGTCTATGGTTGCTATAATTCACTTCAAAAATCAGTCCCCACTGCACCAGTGTCAAGTACTATGCTTGAAACATCCTGTAGGTAATTCACATGATGACAGCTCTGAGTTACGAGGTCTAAGGAATCTATTGCTCACTACTGTCTTTATCTTGTACCCTACTACGACTAGTCCTAGGCTGATCAAAGCTCCTACGGTGCTAGTTAAACCATCTGAAAAAAAATCAAAACGTACGCAAATTAAGCAGTGTCATTTATGGCTCAGCCACAGAATCATGTTTGATTTAATTTATTTTAAAGTCTCTAGGTTCCACATAAATAATTGTACTGATGCATTATATATCTGATTAGTTTGATCTACTCTTGAATTAAGTTTTACTGATCTTCACAACAAACAGTAAAGCACGCACTCGTCTCCACTGCACCATATTATGTACTGGTACTATGCTTAAATCGTCCTCGAAGTCTGCTAATGTAGGGAATTCTAATGATGACAGTTCTAAGTTACCTGGTCTAAGGGATCTATTGCTCATTATTGCTCGTTTTTATCTTGTACGCTACCACAACTAGTCCTAGGCTGATCAAGCTCCTACGGTGAAAGCTAAATCATCTGATTATAGGCCTATTAGTAAAAATCAAAACATTGTACGCAAATTAAAGAATGTCATTTATGGCTCACAAAAGTATCTGTACCGCTTGAATTACATATCTGATTATTGTAAAACACGCACATTGTACGAAAACGCCGAGTCACGAAACTGGAATATTCTTAAGACATAATATCTATTTAACTGTTCTGGAATCTTCTCTCTTTGTCTGTGGGAAAACGCAGAGTCACGTAGAATATTTTGGAATTATGAAAAAATCTCCGTCTTTGCACAGAAATAATCAGACACGTCTGGGTATCATATGTTTGTCAAGCGGATTTGCAAATGTACAGAATAAATTAGTGTCTGGTGTACACGCGTCTTTCAAGTGGATTTGCACATATCAAAAGTATTTAGTGTGGAGGTGAAATGAATACTGTATTTGAACGGACAAAGCAGTCAGCTGGTATACTGCTGTTTAACAATAATGAATGGCGAACGTTGTTTATTGACAAGGAAGTACTGTACCCTAAAAAGCTTTTGATCACTACCGTGACTTTCCTCATTTGCATCATCTTACATAAATCGTTTTACTATGACCGATAAGTTTAATTTAGTTGCAGTAGAATAGAAAATAAAATCATTAACAGCAAGAAGATGCAGAACTCGTTACAGAAAATAAAATAATAATAATAATATTTATTTATAGTCTAAAATTCTTATAAAATATTCAGTAGACTTTACATGGGTAAAATGAACAGAAATGAAAATATAATATTTGTTATGTTGGTAATTGATATTTATATGAATTTATATGAATAAAGAATGCAGAGACCTTTGTAGAATAGACTGGCAAGAAAAACGAAAATATATTGTGGTTTCTACTTCATGTAGCAACTAAAGTGGAAGATGACTGTACGATTATGAAGACACAAGCAGACGACCGTGTATTACCGAACTACTTTAATGACTGATATCCCTACGCAGGATGCTTAGGCATGAGTGATGGGGCTGGTGCTACTGCACTATGCATGTAGATAGTTCCATTTACATCTCCTCCTTTGTGAAAAGCTTTAATCACTGCTAAACTAAAATTATTAATGTAACTTGCATTAAAGTCTCAATTCTAAACTGTTACTTAGTGTTGCTAATAAAGTCTGCACAAAAGTCCTTCAAAAGTCAATCAATAAAGCAATAAATTGCAACATGAACTTATAACGTTAAAGTTATTTGTCTCATTATAGTTTTTCGAGTCTTTTAAATGAATCCATTTGAAACAGGGGTAAATTAAGAAAGTCTGCATTTTCCACTTTTTTTATAGTCTCCATTGTTCACAGTCTCTAATGTTCACATTCTTCTCCTTTACTCCTGAAAGGAACTGAAAATACTAAAAATATGCATATTGAAACAGTCCATGCTAGCCTGCATGTAGATCAAATAAAATGTCACTGCTTGTAATGTAAGCACAGAAAAAAAAACGCTAGCTTACATGCAGTATTTTATGCATAATTATTTCTCACAGAATCTCTTGGGTGTTTTTATTATTCTCCCACTCCTAGTCATTTTCCCAGAATCTGATTTTTCTTGTTTGATGGTCTCTGGATCTGCACATATATTACTTCTGTCAACCTCTGGTTGGAATTTTGTACTTGTTTCCAAACACTGGTTGTTTGGTACTTTGAGAATATGTCTCCTATTTCTGCGAAACTCACTACCGTGATCACACTCTACATGGTATGAATTTGGTGCATATTCTCTTATTACTGTTGCTGGTTTACTGAATCCTGTTTTTTTCCTGAAACATGACCCGATCTCCTGACTAGTGCAGGGAGTGGTCTTGCTGCTTTGTCATGAGAGTTTTTCTGTTGTAGTCATTTTTCTGACAGACGGTATGTGATCAATTCTTGGCCTGGCTATTTTTCTGTAGCAGTGTCTCACTCATAGGAATGTTAGTTTTGGTGCGCCTCAATAACATACGTTGTGCCGGGTACCGAGTACAGGATCCTTAACATTTCTGCTATTGAGCAAGCACAAATACGGGTCACCTACTTCCCGGGCTGTTTTCTCGAGTAATCCTTTCGCTGCCTGCACGGCTCTCTCTGCCAATCCGTTACTGGATGGGAAATGTTGACTACACGTCACTTGACTGAATTTCCAGGAATTGCTGAATTTCTTAAACTTTGTGGAACTGTACTGAGGTCCATTGTCTGAAATAACAATGTCTGGTATGCCGAATCTCGCAATATGAGATTTAAGCTTTCTTATTATTGTCATGCTTGCTGTACTGTTACCTAAAGTGTTAATCTCGTACCAGTTAGTGTAAGAGTCTACAGTTACCATGTAGTTTATGCCTCTCCACTCAAACAAATCTGTGGCTATTATAGACCACGGCCTTGTAGGTACAACATATGACATCAGCGGCCTCTTCTTCATGGAAAGACATATAGCACAGTTCTCCACTACGTTATCTATGTCTTTCAGCATACTTGGCCAATACATGTCTTTAGCCCTTGCTCTTGCTGCTTGACATCCTATGTGTCCTTCATGCACTTTCGATACATATTGCTGCTGTAGAGCCACTGGTACAATTATTTTGCTTCCTTTCAACACTATTCCATTATCGTAAATGATCTCATCACGGAACGGAAGGTATGGCCTCAGGTCTGCATTACAGCCTTTTTCATTCTTCGGCCATCCATTTCTCATCGTGTTGCACAACTTCTGTAGCACAGTATCACTGGCTGTTGCTGCTTTTAGCTCTTCCAGTCTGTAGTCAGTGGCTGGTATGATTGAGAGAACGTCCACATCAGTATCCTCAATCTCACTGCTGGTTTCATTAATGTAGGCTCTGGACAGTGTATCTGCTACGATTAAGTCCTTGTCTTTATTGTACGTCAAGTTAATTCTGTATGGTTGTAACTGTAAAAACATACGCTGCAATCTTGCTGGTGCAGTTGCCAATGGTTTCTTCCATATCGAGATAAGTGGCTGGTGATCAGTCTCGACCGTGATTTCTTTGCCATATATGTAGCCTCTAAACTTTGCGCATGCAAAGACGACTGCTATTAATTCTTTTTCTATCTGCGCAAAACGCTTTCCCGTATCTGTCATCGCTCTGGATGCATATGCCACTGGTTTCCCATTCTGTAGACATGTAGCTCTTATGCCTGCTTGTGAAGCGTCACAGTTCAACGTGACCTCTTTGGATACATCGTAGTATGCTAGGCATGCATCTTCGCTGATCACCTGCTTGATTGCTTCAAATGCTGTATTGTGGGTATTCTCCTAGACAAATGAATTATCCTTACGCAACATATCATTCAGCGGAGCGCACTTCTCACTGAGCTGTGGCATAAACTTTGACAAATATTTGATCATGCCAAGAAAACGTAACAAGTCCGACTTGTCATTGGGTTTAGGCATTTCTTTGATTGCCCTCACTTTCTCAGGATCAGGTTTAAGACCATCCGCTGTGAATGTGTGACCGACGTAGCTGACTCTTCTCATCTTGTACTTGCACTTGGATTTGTTCAGCTTTATGTTGATTTCTTTCAACTTCTGAAGCACTGACTTTAAGTTATCGTCGTGCTCCTCTTCTGTCGCACCGCATACCAAAATGTCATCCATTATTAGCTTGCATGGTAGACCTGTCATGAGATTCTGATACACCTCTGAAGCCGAGCTGATTCCAATTGGAAGTCTGAGGTATCTGTAGTGACCGAATGGTGTCCCAAACGTCGTTAAGTATGAGGATTCTTCCTCCAGGGGTATACAGTAGAATGCTTGCTTCGCATCTAACACAGTGAGGTATTGTGCATCGGGTATGTCTGTAATGACTTCTTCTACTGTTCTCATTGTACCTTGGACGCTTTATTGCCTTGTAAAGATCGCCTGGATCGATGCATATGTCACCTGATGCATATGTCACCTGTGGTTTTCTTCTTTGTTACCACCATCGCTGACATCCAGTCCGTTGGCTTTGTAACTTTAGCTATAATGCCTTGGCTTTCCATTCTCTGCATTTCTTGTCGTACCTCATCTTTGACAGCTACCAGTAGATTTCTCACACGTCTGACTACAGGAGGCACTTGGGGGTCAACTGTTATTATTTACTTCACAGGTAACTTGCCCAAACTGCCATCAAAAATCTCAGGGTACTCTGCGAACATATCTGGTGTTGTGTCTACACTGTATACACTCTGAGCGAACTGTAATATAACTTCAGCTCCATGCTGTCTTTCAGTCCCAACAGCGTTTGAACGTTGGCATCAATCACATTAAATTTAATGTGGTGTGTTCCCCCACTGTAAACACAAGGTAAAATTGCGCTTCCTAGAGGGGTCACAACATATCCCGTGAAGCCAATTAATCTGCTCTTGTCACTGCAGTGTTGGTATTTTCTGATTCTCTGAGCCTATTGAAATTTTCTAAACTCATAACATTGCGCCTGGCTCCAGTGTCGACTTTTACTTCCATGTCAGCATTATGCACCTGTAACTTTACATGTATGTCTTTCATTTGGGTGTGCGAATGCCTCGCTGTGTCAATAATGAATGAATCTTCGACATCATAGTTTGTGTTGACTTCTCTGGTTCTTTGCTGGGTTGTTTGCTTACTTTTCTTTGGTTGACTAGCTCTGCAGACAACTTGAAAATGGTTCGGTTTCCCGCATCTATGGCACGTTTTACAGTATGCTGGACATTTTGCCTTAGCCTGACTAGTTTTACACTTACTGCATTTTGTTGTTTCTAGCTGCTTATGGTGCGTCTTTTGCGGTTTTGACTTTCTAACAATCCTATCTCTTAACATGTCATCTAACTGGTCATAGTCACAAGTCCGCTAGAAAAGTTTGAAACCTCTCACCTTCGTGTTGGATCCTCATGTTGAATTTGTATCTTTCCAGTATAACATTTCTCCTAGGGTTGTATATCTCATTGAATTTAGCTTTCAATACTTCTGGATCTTCATTTCATTTTCATGAAATGTGAAAGACTCATACTTAGCGATAACTTCACTGCCAGCCAAATTTAGGAGAATGTAAGCTTTCTCCTTGTTTTCTCGTTGTAGCATGCATGGATGTAGATGTCATACTCTCGGACGAAAGTTATCCAATTTTGCTCAAGGTTCCCTTCAAATTTATGACAGCGGTACTGGCTTTCAGAGACCTTCTGCCATTTTCCTTTGTCCTTTATTTACTCGGAATTGTCCTACAAAGAAGTTTAAAATCTCGGTTCTGACACCTTGTACGATTGTGAAGACACAAACAGACGACCATGTGTTACCGAACTACTTTAATGACCGATTTCCCTACGCGGGATGCTTAGGCATGAGTGATGGGGCTAGTGCTACTGCACTATGCATGCAGATAGTTCCATTTACAATGACGCCATCGCCACACGCTTGTATACACCACAATGATAAAACTTTGCCTAACACTGAAACGGAAAGGACGGTAAGGGGAGATTGGGTCCCCCTTGGACATGTCATGACTCCTCTTTCTTCAATCGTCCTCGTCAGGGGGACCCAATCTCCCCTTACCATCCCTTTCCGTTTCATACTTTGGGGGTCCCCCTGACGAGGAAGATTGAAGCAAGGGGAGTCATGACATGTCCAGGCATGTCCCCTTTTTTCTCAAAAAATGCAAAAAGCTGGTCAGCAAACAAATACAACCGTCCATTCAGTGCTATTCAAAATGTCACCATTGTGGTGTATAGAAACGTGTGGCGATGGTGTCACCTTCCACTTTAGCTGCTACGTGAAGTAGAAACCACAATACATTTTTGTTCTTCGTGTCAGTCTATTCTACAAAGGTCTCCTCATTCTTTATTCATATAAATTCATATAAATATCAATTACCAACATTACAAATAATATATTTTCATTTCTGTTCATTTTACCCATGTTAAGTCTACTGAACATTTAATATGGATTTTAGACTATAAATAAATATTATTATTATTATTATTATTATTATTATTATTATATTTTCTGTAACGAGTTCTGCATCTACTTGCTGTTAATGATTTTATATTCTATTCTACTGCAACTAAATTAAACTTATCGGTCATAGTAAAATGATTTATGTGAGATGATGCAAATGAGGAAAGTCATGGTAGTGATCAAAGGTTTGTGGGGTACAGTACTTCGTTTGTTAAAAAATAAAATTCGTAAGAAATAATAAATTGTGCAATTCAAATTTGTGTTTTGTAAAAGGCAAAAGACAAAAATTCACTTTTTGTATGAATTCATATTTTAAACTTTATTTTTCTAAACATTTCAGTTTTCATAATTCATAAGATTTACAATTCAAAATTCACTTTTTTTTTGTAAAATGTATACTGATAATCAAAGAACAGGGGACATCACAATTATAGTCGAAGGTCGAGATTCAGTGTTTCTAATAATGAAATAAATGTTGATCAAAACTTCTACACATGGCGTGAGATATGAATCACCTGTCACCCCAATTTTGTTATAATGAAAATGTAGCGTTTTACCGCATTCATAGTCGGGAAAGAAGATGTGTAGGCCTAACAGAGTCATTCAAAGGAGCCACTGAGGGTAGACAGAGCAGGGGACACTGTGGTCGCATATCCTACTCGTTGTATTACGTGTGAGCAGAATAAAATTCCTTTGGCAGAAAAAAATAAATATTGTTGTTGTAAAGTATATTGTGACAAGTAGATGCTGTCCATAAAACCCAACCTATGGTGCAGTTGACAGTGACTGAATTGCACAGTTTTATAAGTATGTTCTTATTAAACATATACATATTGAAATAAATAACCATAAACTGATTTATTGATGCAAATGAACGATCAATTGATTAGTAAAAATAATGCATTGTGTCAGTGTCACTAAGATGTTATGAAATTGTAAAATTCCCGTGTTCTACCTTGTCAATAAACAACTTTCGCCATTCATTATTGTTAAACAGCAGTATACCAGTTGACTGCTTTGTCCGTTCAAATACAGTATTCATTTCACCTCCACACTAAATACTTTTGATATGTGCAAATCCACTTGTCAGACGCGTGTGTACCAGACACCCAGACGTGTCTGATTATTTCTATGCAAGGACGGGAATTTTTTAATAATTCCAAAATATTCTACTTGTTACATAGCGTTTTCCCACAGACAAAGAGAGAGTATTCCAGAACAGTAAAACAGATATTATGTCTTAAGAATATTCCAGCTTCGTGACTCAGCGTTTTCGTACAATGTGCGTGTTTTACGCTAATCAGATAATTATATAATACAAGCGGTACAAATACTTATGTGAGCCATAAATGATATTGTTTAATTTGCGTACAATGTTTTGAAATAATACGATAGTTAAAGATAAAGCTTCATAACCTAATGGTTGTGATAATTTCACCATTTGAAACGATACAAAGGATCGAAACTAATGCAGTTAATTGTTCAGAAAGTCGTGTTTGAAGACATTAAAAAACAATTCGTTTTAACTGATGAGGTGACAGGTCTATTAACACCACTGTGCAATAGAAATGTAGTGAAAAACTATCAACAAATATATGAAAATATATGTAAAACAGCAATCAATCGATTAATAATGATTTCAATTTTGAAGAATGTTTTTTAGTCATTTAATAATAATAGGTTTGAACTAAACAGTATTTGAATGAGGTACTGAATTTCAATCGTGAACGCCAAAGTGTTATTTGATGATCAAAAAGGCAACGGAATTTCAACAAAGCAACGGAATTTAAAAAAAAATCAGAATTGCAATTTTCCCTGCAGGTATTTTAAATAACACGTGTGTTGCCAATTTCATGCGTTAAAACTAAATTATGCGGTATCACTGCGATCCCGAATTCTACGTTTTTGGCTGCAGGCGGCAAAACCAACAGAATACTTAGTTTAAACTTGTAACGAAGTTTCCCAATTCATTCTGATATCCTGTGAGGTTTGTGGGATTTGGTCAAGAGGGGGGGTGAGGGCAGACAGTATTGCATAATAACTGGAGGTCAGTCCAATAATTACTCGTTTGTTAAGACCATGTTATTTCATTAAATTTATTGATTTATAGATCACCTTTACCGAACAATTGGATCTTTGTCATTTTCTGTCTTGAATTGCAGTTTATGGCAATTACCACGGCTTTAAGGCAATATATTGCTGTCCTGTTATTAAGCAGAAAATATGAACAGCTCCGATAACTACATTAAATCTCGTTCTGGTGAAGGGATCATACACAGATAAAAATTCAAAGTAAAGTTTGGTTCTTTTTGAAGAAATACAGCTCTCCACTGCATCTCGTTTCTGTTTACAATACATCGCAATCAGACCGTCATATTTTTTCGTCTCGATTCAGTATGAAAACGGTCTCAACTCCCTGGTGAAAGATACAGCCGAGCTGTCCCTGAAAACTAGTAAGAAAAAAACAAAAACAAAAACAAATCGCTGCCAATCAAAGTACAGACTTGACATTTAATATGGAATATTTCAGTTTCGAGGGTATGCCTAGGTAAAAATGCGTTCTTTTTACTCTGATCTCAAATAAGATATGTGAATGGAGAAGTGTGTAGTCAGGTGTGTCGCTACCAATTAACTGATACCAGGTTTGTTACAATTGTGCTGCTGAATTATGGAATAGGGGCCTATGCTGTGATTTCATTGGGTAGTGCTCTTTTGGGCAGGTCAAAGCTTGGCTTTCGCAAAGCATGGTTCTGTCAAAAAAGTATCCATATATCGGCAACTACTGCATAGAACATTTTGAAATTTTGAATGCAAGTGGTCGTTTTGCAGTGTGTAAAATGAGCTATGCAATGCTTTACAATTTTGTTAATCTGTGTCAGAATGGCGCGAAAAAAGACAGACATTGCCAGACAGATAATTGCGCCAAACGAAACGGTCCGCACAGTTTTATAAAGTAATGCCCAGACTGATGTACCTACACAGAGGACACACCCAATGTATTGAAATCTTACCACCAGTCCGTTCAAAATGAGGGGTAAATTGCCACCAAAACGCATTTTTCAAGGCCCTTAGTGAACACCAAACTGGTTTTAGCAAGTTAGAATGTCAGACGACCTCCGAGGAACCCACTGTAAATAGCAAAACATCGTTGTATGTTTCTCTAATGAATCGGAGACCTTGACCGTTTCTAAGTTGAACACTGAAACCTCGTGGCTTTTTTTATTGAGGTCATATTTCACCCGTACCGCTCAACTAGTCACAACAGAGTTTACAGACATCCAGAAGAGTCCACTATTTGGGGTGAATACAACATTGGTGCCAAAACACCAAAGGTAGTCATCGACAAAAACCTGAACCAAATTAAATAAAGGAATAATCTGGGAACCACTTGACTATCATTTGATAGGGGGCAACTTAGGAACAATTTTAGGTTTCATGGTGAGATTGCCGGTTCACAAAGAGCACTTTCAATAGCAGATTACTTACAGAACCAAGGGAATGAGCAGCTACCTTGGTCATCAAAATCGCCATATTTGAACCACATAGACAATATGTGGGTAAGCGATTACTCGCCAGATCAATGGCCTACATGTCCTACGACAAAACTAGACCAAATTGGACAGATTTTGACCGAAGCCTGGAATGATCTGTAAAAACCTATCCCAAGGAATGCCTTGCCACTTGCGAGCGCTGGTAGCAGCCAGAAGAGGTCAGGCGTAACAGCGACCGTTACTTGTGACTAGACACTGGCATGAGGGTCCTGTGGAGCGTGTAGCTCTTTTTACAGACAATAATTTGGAAAATATGGAGATCCAAAATATCTATTATAATGTCGTATGACATAGAATAGGCATTGTGTTTTTGTTTGCTTCTCTGGCGAATTCCATTAATGAACTGATGTCACAATGACATCAAAGAGATAATTAAAAGTTATTAAAACACGATTTTAATCCTTATTTTCATTTATCAGTCAGCAAAATAGGAAAAAAAACTGATGAAAATTTATTTGGAATTTTTTTTTTCCATATTAAATGTCAAGTCTGTAGTTCCCTTTTGCTTCACCCTAAGATGTTGACTGCTTATTACTTGATGATAGACTAATGCGTGCCAGCATGCAAAAATCGGGGTAGCTCTATGGAACGTCTCGCATTGCAGTTTCTTTCCTATGCTATTTCCAAGCTTCCTTACCCTTTGTGTAATTTTAATTGGAATGTGAAACGGTATATCTGATCACTTTCGACTTCACTTTTATTTTTGCTATTCGGGTATTTATCGCAGAATGATGAAATATAACATAGCATTTATGAAGACAATAGGTGTTACTTCGACCACATATACTATATAAGGTTACCCGTCTTAGTTTCATACCCTTCGAGGCTTTCCAATTAGTTTGGAATCACGACGTTATCCTATTTCTACCGCAATTTAAATGTCTGCTGAACAGTTAGCCATGGCCGCGTAACAAAGCCTCCATGAGATGCGTGCCGTCAAATCCAAGCACCTTTTCAGATAAATGGTGAAAACTAGCGGCACATTTAACACTTACAATGCAACGTAAACGGTATATGAAAGGCACTTGGTAATAAATTGGCAGGATGAGTTTCATTTTTTTACAGTCCTGTTCGTTGGCAATATGTTATGCGATAATACTTAAAGGTACACTCCATGGTTTGAACCCCCCCCCCCCCCCCAAATGTTCATTTTTGCCATCCACAACTTCTTATAAAACCTTACATACAACTTAAAACGGTTTAACACCCTTTCTCTGGAGCGTACTTGATGCTGAATACATCCATCGGAGCTTATGAAGATGGTAGCTGGTTATAATGACTGACCTTTTTAAATTCGATAAGAAAAGCACTCCGAGAGCGCAGACCTCCGCCAAGCCAGCAATTTTTTATTATTATTGATTATTGAACCGGATCACCACCTAAAACTAATCAACTTTTCCTAGGCCCACTTCTGATAGTTCCTGAAAACTTCATGAAAATCGGTCTATAATTTTTTTAGTTATGTTGATGATTGATTTTTGATTATTGATTGATTATTGATCCGGTTCACCACCAAAATTAATAATCTCTTCCTTGGCCCACTTCTAACAGTTCCTGAAAATTTCATCAAAATCGGTCTATAACTTTTTGAGTCATGTTGATGACAGACAGACAAACAAACAAACAGACAAACAGGGGTGAAAACATAACCTCCTTGGCGGAGGTAAAAATGAAAAAAAAAAAAAAAAGGTTATACCAGTATGTAATTAAAATCAAAATTTTGCTATTTCATACAAAAGTCTACTACTTGTCTTATTAAAGAAACCAAACAGCTCGGTCAGTGTGACAGGAATGGAAGCCTGAGATCCCATGTGATTAGTACAGGTTAGTGTTTGGCTGTAGTATTGGGTATGCAACCCAGATTGCCGTCCTGGGCTCCGTATCTCGAAAGGTTCGCTATGTTGCGCACGTACGTTAGTGTCTCGATTCCATAACCGATTCTATTTCGAGATACGGGGCCATGGAATCGAGACACTTGCGCACGTGCGCAACATAGCGAACCTTTCGAGATACGGAGCCCTGACCTTTTCCAACCGCGCCACGGATCACTTTTACCTGAACAGATACTACACGGCATGGGGCGAATGTCACCTGTACAAGATAACGGAACAGATTACGGTTTTTAGCGGACTACACTACCCGTCACACTGATGTCAATGGGGCCATTCTGAATAGAAGATCCTAGGTTCAACTGATCCAGGGATCAAATATGGCGGACCCTACTTGAAAGGAAGACCGTTTAATCCTGTAATGGTCTCTCCGTCTCTCATACGCCTATTATATTATTATATTATTATATTATCTATTATACTAGTGTAGACCTGATAAATCCAAATCTAGAATAGGGCCACTCCCGTTTATCAGAACGCCACACAATCATCAAACTAGAAAATCATCCTTTTGTCATAACGTGCAAGATTATAAATATCTATAGTCGGGCTTAAATGTACCTGCACAAATGCAATTGCAGAAATAGTGCCTCTCGATCTGAATCATGTCGGCGACACGCAGATATTGTAATAATTGTGAGACTGTTTTATACAGAATTCAATAACTGTTGATTTGTTTAATTGCCGCAGTGAAAAGTAGTACTACTACGCAAGTTTTCGGCCTATACGTACATGTAATTATAAAGCTGGGCAAATCAGGATTATGCAAACACAAAATTTTAGCTGGAATAAAAGGGTCACTTTTACTATGGAATAATTAACCCAGACACCAATGGGCACCGACTACCGGTATATCAGCGGGGTCTCTACACTCATACAAGGCACCGGTTATATTGTGTTGGGTGTACGAAGACTTGAACACTTGACAGTTCCAATTTTACAAGCACATTTGCAGGACTTTAAAAATACACCTGATGACATACAATTATTTTTATATTTATTTGTCCTCTTTTTTTTGTTACTTTTCAAAGCAGAAATATTTTTTTTTCTTTTAGAATATTAAAACTGTATCACTATATCACGATTATGATTTCTTAATCATTTTACGAAATTACTTTTAAGGGTCTCTTTCCAATATGTGATATGAATTAAAGCATCTAGGAAATGTTAAAATATGCGGTTATGTTTGAGGAAAATAAATATAAGCAAAATTCGTCTTTGGGGAGCACAGTACATAAACATTGCTTAAAAAAATAAGCCGTACGTTATTTTGAACTCCCCCCCCCCAATCCCGACCAGTAGTAAAGACGATGCCACAATCAGACGTTTCCACGTTCTCCCACTAAGTTCTCCAATCAGAAATTTAAATGAACAAATTCGAGACATGAAAAAATTCTGTCTTCTTAAAAAAGTTGAACTCGAAACCTATAATTCGATCAGTATTCGTTTCCTTATCTGATTTTTGTATTTTCAGGTTTTCAAGGGAAAACAGAGAAAGTTTTAAGACATAATTTGTCCTACTTTAAAATTTGCTACCAGTATATAAGCGTTCATACTGTTACACAAATATCTTCAACTGTATTTTCCTTTTAAATTATCAATTCTAAGAAAACCCGAAGAGGAAATTCATCTATGCTAATAAAACCATTTGGAGTGAAAAAATAAATCAAACAAAGCTGTCCTGAAACCATCATAATGATTTTATTTCTGTTATTTCTATTTCCAGATACAAAAATGAACATCCTCTGAATAAT
Source organism: Lingula anatina (assembly GCF_051362555.1). Lineage (NCBI taxonomy): Eukaryota > Metazoa > Brachiopoda > Lingulata > Lingulida > Lingulidae > Lingula > Lingula anatina. Next base: position 21,897,843 of record NC_141772.1, read on the forward strand.
ATTTTAAAGGAAATGCAGTTTAACTTCTTTAAAAACTTAATTTTTTTTGGGGAAAAAAGTCCAATCAATTTGGTTCACTTGCCAACTTAATGGGTAATAAGAAACAGTTAATATGAAAATATTTTCAAACACTAAGAACTTCGTCTGAAAGTTTCATAGGCCTGCCTTAGAGCTATAGGTCTATAGCTCTCGTGAAAAACAAGGCCTAGGATTAAACCATAGCCATTTTTAACTTGAGACATACATGTAAAAACACAACGGTGATGACATCAATGGTTATGCCCTTTTTACATGTGATGGTACAGACTGTTTGGACCAATCAAAATTAATCTGGTTAACTGGCCATGTGGAGGGGAGTATTTACTAGATGATCCACTTAATTACGTTAAGGCAGGTGTTGTCAGTCTCTCAAAATGACATAAAAATACAAAAGTGTACCACACAATGTGAAAAGTTCTATGATCCCTTATAATATTCACACCCTTAAGTCACAGGGCACAATATTAAAGACAGAGAGTGAACAAAACACCATCCCAACAGGTTTTAGGTTTATACCCTATATTACATTAATTGTTATATAATATGAAGGAAGGATACATATTTCTGTATTATACTTATAAGAAAAATGTGCATTTGGACTAGCCTAAGGACAGAAAAAAAAACATATTGTCTGTCCTAGGTTTGAAACAGTAAAAGATTGCCTTGAATGTTCACAGAATGTCATGATTATTATAATAATTTTGAAATTTGTCCCAATTAACAGATTTAGCATCAACTGTATAGGAAAAGCTATGGTGGACTGCCTTTGCTTTTTCTAAACCCCTCCCCCCACAAAAATAAAATAAAATAAAATAAAATAAAATAAAATAAAATAAAATAAAATAAAATAAAATAAAATAAAATACCAGGGCTGTCTACAATCAATCAGAGTAGCAGAAAATCAAAAAGGCACACATTTTAAGTCCTAATGCTGCTTCTGCCACAGTGCTCCCAACTAGGGCAATAGGTACTGCTTACTTGGAGAATGCCTCTTCCGTTTAGTGCATGGAACATTAAGTTTCAATTCACCTAGCTACATGTATCAGTACCAGTCATAAAATGGTGGTGATTATGTATACCAAGATATCCCACACCACTAGAGTACCAATTTTAAAATATCTTATATTGTACATGCACAACTGATGCTACAGGGGTAAATACTTGTTTAAAAATTGTGGCCCTGACCAGTGAAGTAAGTGTTCAATACTGTATATCACAGTAATATATAATCACATAAGTATCTGCTTAGATCATTCAATTTATATATCATATAGATATTTACTAATGTACTGGTATACTTATAGACACAACATATTGTCCAGTATGACATGATGCAAATTAGCTGGAACTTACTCAGAAACATTGTTCCTTGCTTTAACAGCAATGTAGAATGGATATTATAACAATACAGGCCTGTTGTCCCACAACTTTGGAAATTTGAGAAATTGAAAAAAAAAAAAAAACATTATAATTAAAAAGTGTTATTACCTATATGACTAAAATTTGGGAATACCCTGCATAACAAATATTTGTCAATAAGACAAGTAAATGCAATTCTTGATTACTGTTGGAAATGCTGTATTATAATAACAAGACAAATGTGGAGGAATGATGACATAGGCACCTGTATATTTATCACTTATAATTCATGTCAACCACAGTGCCTATGAAATTATCCATCTCAACAAAATCAGAAATGACAACATTGACGGTGGTCAGCCCACACCGCTTGGTGCACAGCCACTGATGGAGAGGTCCACACACTCTCTTGGCCACAGCATTTCTCAAATCCCCACACAGATTGGTGACCACTGTGGAGCTATCAGGTGTTAGGATGCCCTGCGTGACGTAAAAAGCACACGGGGAGCGTCCATGCCGGTAGTTCTGCTCTAAGAAGGTGATAAACTTGTTGATATCCATTGTGTCTGGCCATGGAGACGGTATGGTGCATCCTGGCCACAGGTTTAGATGGTTTGTGACTATGTCATGATGATAAAACACCAGCACCTGAAGTCCATTCTCCCACAACATGTCCAGTGTCACGCTGTCCGTGTCCAGAAGTGGACAGAGTTTAGGACCAAAGATGTGCTGTATGAGAGATATACACTGTATGTGGTTCTCCTCATCCATGCTATAAAAGTGATTGAAGTCTAGTAGGACAATTTCTTTAGAGTGGTTGTCCAGAAACTGTGAGATGTCTTGTAGTTCCATCTCCATTTTTCTCCCGTACAGACCATGAACTGCATGAAGTTCTTGTGTGTCTTTTTTTAAAGTGACTCTTATATCAAAATATCTGAAATAAAATTGATACCAAATTAAAAGTTACTGTGGATGAATGTGCACATTTCAATTATGAGTATGGATAATTGTGTACTAATAAATAGCTGGTCATTTTGCTTTTTAAATTCTCTTTTAATCTGCATGGATGAGGGAAAAAGTGTTTAAATAATAGTTCTGATACTTAAGTGCATGAGATAAACTGTTAAGCATTATATATATATATATATATCTTTAAAAATCCACATGGGAAAGAAAAATATTCCAAGATTCAATTAGAGGACAATCCCCCCCCCTTCCAAGGAAAGAAAATATACTCCTTTTGAATTAGCTATTTGAGGCATTTTATACATTTCTCGAATATTTTACCAAATATAAGCAAAGTGACAGATAATGAAAAAAAAATTAAGTATTGGCTGTTAATCATAAGATTTAGGAGAGATGGGGGGGGGGGGGGGGGGGGGGGGGGGGGCAATCCTGAGATTCACATACCAGTACACTAATAACATCCACTAGTATTTTCAAGGTAATTCAGGCAATGCCTTACACATTTCTGGGAGAAATTATAAGTTCATGACGTTTGATTATACAGAATAATTACCATACCTTATCCCAGCCTTGAGCTGTTCCACTGTGTTAAGGCTCTGTGTTTTACTCCACTTGGCTATGATGGCCTTGGCAGTCCCAGGAAATAACTGCACCAGGGTCTTGACAAAAGGTAGGTTATCTGGGCCAATATCTCCTGTAACATCAAGACCCCAGCTAAAAGAATCATGTGTTCCTGAAGAAATAAAGAATAATTTTTTTTTTAATTTTCCAATAATATTAGGGAGCACAGATGAAAGTTGGTGGCACAAGTTGTTCAGCTTCAAGAACAGCCATAAAAACTGTTGCCAAAGTATCAGATTTCAACCTGTTATTACATTGTTTGCTGTATCTCAACTAAGGCATCAGGAACAAGCATACATTGACACATTATTGAGAACAGGTGTAACTTCCTCTGTAGAATTGTTTTGTTGATCAAGGAAAGGTGGGAAGCGAATTTTTTTCTGAAAAAAATCAGCAAAATTTGGCAAATATGCCACATAGCAAAACAAGGACTAAGATTTTTAACCAGCATCTGCATGTACCAGTGTAATTTTTGGGGAAATTTGGGCAAATATTTTTTAGTAATCTTTTGTTACCCCTCCCCCCCTTCTTGTACCCGCTTTAGACAATTTTAAAAGGTCATGTTCTCCTGCAATAACACTGAAAGATACAATGTATCAATTTGTATTTCACCTCATAATGCACGCACTTGTGTCCCAAAATTTTATCACTTTGCCTAATTCACAAACATATCAGTTGCTTGGTAAAATCCTAGAATGAAAATTAAATTGGGTGTTCATGCGTAGCTCCTCTACTTCTTATGTGAGAAATTTCAAGTTTCTGTGATATTATTCAGGGAGTGAAAATCAAGTGGGGCAAGTTATGTTTTACTTTTGAAAGTGGCGCCTGAAAAAAAATTCAGACACGGTGTCACGAAAACTTAGATAACTTTTGACCTAAATGAGGTAGATTAAATTTTTAATGGTTGATTATTCATACTTAAATATGTGACTATTTCTAGAAACTGGCCAAATTACAAGAAAAAAAAATCATGTGACGTGTGAACCCAAATCATATAAAATGATTTTACAAAAATGACTTCAAATTACCATAATTTCTCAATCGTCGTGAATACATTATTTCACAACTTACCGGGGATGGCAATGCTATTTAAGGATGAGGAATGTAAAGACTCTGGCAACCCTCCCATCCAATTTGCCATGTCTTTTCCACTGGGATAAGACATTCTCAAATTTGCAGGTGCAGTCTACTAGCTGGTTGTGAATGAAGGCGGAAGCTGTATTTTTTTGGTCCTCCAAATACAGAAAACTTCCAGGAAGTAGTCATTTTCTGGAAGAGCAAATGGCCAAAAAAATCAACACCTCACTTTGATTTACTTCGTTGAGAAATAGTGTAAGTGCTTTAATTTTACTTAATGTATTTTGTTTATTTATGCTATTTGTTAGGTGTGGAGGGTGTAAACGTTTCAGGAAGCAAATAAATTCAGCATGAATCTGCGCGTTGCTTGGCGATATAGAAATGATTCCAAAAACAGATTCTGTCTCAATACGATTTTGTTATGTTAATTGCATTTATGAACAGCACTTATATGCAACTATACTGTTAGATATCTAAAGTGTGAAAATGACTGCTGAACAGCCTCTAGACAGAACAGAAATGTAGAATTTTAGATACCCTTAGGCTTAATTAAGTAGTGATACATGAACATGTGTTTGATATATTGCCCACACACAGGTAACAGGAGGGTATGACTATGACCCCATTCCCAAAGATTAGATCGATCCAACTAGATCGACCTATCTCCCTGGGGGTTCACGCTAAATAGCTGTCAGCCTAGCAGGCACGAAAGTTAATTACCCCCTTACAGCTTGTAGTAGGTGGGACAGACATTTAAGTCGGATTTTCTGAAAGTAATCTAGTGAGACTCCCCACGGGGATAGATCGATCTAAAATTTATGGGAATGCGCCCTATAATGCGCAATACAGCAACACAGGGCAAAATACTAGAATAAAACTAGTCCAGTCGCGAATGAACACAGGAAACGGCCATATATATATATATATATATATATATATATATATATATATATATATATATTTATATATATATATATATATAACAAGCGTGAGTGTGGAACACAGTCCGGAGCATTTGTACACAATTAAAATTAATAAATAAATAAATAAACAAGAGACATGCAATAACCCCAACTTTGAGTTTCACGGGCATACCCAGAATGTATGCCCGATCGTCAGGAGGTTTATTTGGAAAATGTTAAAATATTTAGAAGCTTACATTTTCATTAATTTAATGGATTAAGCCCAGTTTCTCTTAAATTTCCATTATTGACTCACTGTCTTGTTTTCCAGTAGTGGCAGAAAGACTGCTTTTAAAATAAGTTTCAAGTTGGCTAAAACAAGAAAAAATTCCTTGCTCTACCCCTGTAAAAATTAAGTATTTTCAGAACCCATTAGCAATATTTCTTGATGTATTAACAGCCCATAACACAAAAGTATTCAGACAGGTATTTTAATGTCACTGGTCAGTGCTTTCCCCAGTGGCCTCTTTATAGTGTCATTGTCTTAACTGAAGGCAAAATGTTTCAGATGAAAATGTTAATGTTCTTCTGTTAATGTCTGTGGTAATGTGTAGGGACATTTCATGTCTGCTATAAGGTTATAAATCCTGTTGTCTGTAACCGCAGTGTCTGTGGCAAAAATTGCTCACTTGCAAAAGTCAGAAGAAGATGTAGAAGACAGGAAAAGGTTCAATCTTTGACTTTTAGACCTTCTGTACGTACTTGGCTGATCAGGTAAAAGTCAGACTTTTACATGTGCCCTTGCTTCTAGTTATCAAACAGGCAAAATCAAAGGGCGCATTCAGATTCACATGTTGTACAAGCTGGGTCGGCCCAACTCTACAGAGAATATTTGATAGAATGCAGTCATTGGAATCAGATTAATCAGCAGTCGATAGTGACCCATGTTGAGGTTACTCATTCCAAACTGCCCCCAAGTTCAATAAAATAATTTTATATATTTTCAGAGCTAAAGAAGTGCATCACACATAATGTGATGTCCCAGCCTCTGACAGACATCCAGCATTCTGAGATTTTATCCTGGATCCAACGCAATCCTGATGCAGTGAAATGGAGTCTGCCATATTCCGTGACTTTGACCCCAGCAGAGGGAGCCCACAGAGGCTCACTGGGTATCAAGGTGGTCACCTTTAAGGTAAGAATATTATTGAATTTTTTTTTTTTTTGCATTTACTTGGACATATAAACCCCCCCCTTCCCCTTTTCTTGGCAATTTCAGGATTTTATGAAGGCCCATGTACTTTCATCTCTGAAATTTAGCTTTTTGTGATCATAACATACATAGTGACATTCATTTAATGTGTAGAATTAGACCAGAAGAATTTAAGTCATAATCTAGAAGTTAATTGTTGTTCACACATGAAGCTTGTTTCTTTATTTAGGCCTAATGGGGTCCTGAAACTCTTACAGTTTTAGCAAAGTTGCTCAAAGGGTTAGCTGGGACGACATATAAAAATACCCAAAATGACCACTGATTTTCGTAGAAGAATACATTTCACATTACATAAATAGCATTGATAAAAATCAATGAAATTGCTTAAAGTTATTTTCAGTAGGTTTTTTTTAAATTAAGTTTGATTAAAGCTGATAGCACTGTGTTCCAGGAGCTTTTGGCTATTGTCAGGGGCGGATTTAGGCCGTCTTCTGGGTCTTCTGGAAGACGGTCAGCTTTTTAAGTTTACACTGACGGGTATCTAATATTTTCTTTCGGAAGACGGTCAAAAATTGAAGACGAATTAACAAAGATAATTTGGAAGACTGTCAGAAAATATCTCTGGATCCGCCCCTGATTGTCCATATATTTGGTCACTCTTTTATGAAGGAAACTGGAGAATTTTTTCTTCCTGGATGTCTACTAGTACATAATGGATTACCCTAGGATTTATAAACATGTATTTGGTATCCCAGATGAAATCCTTTTTTTTTTTTCATACTATTGGAATTTTTGTTATTTCACTGTTAGTGTGTAAACACTTTATTCCAGAAGGTTGTTTTTTTTTTGTGTGTGTGTGTGTCATTTTGTAAAAGTGTTATTTATCGCTGCATACACCCAGTTTGACACAGGACTTCCTTGTTTTTTGTAAGCTGCAGTCGCAGTTGTCATGATTTCAATTGATATGCAAACACCTTGATGTGGCCTGATCAATGTGTCATTTTGTATAGATTTAGATCTGTTTTTGATGTCCATGTCATTCTGAAAGGTACTCTGTCCAGGGGCTATCTGCCAAAATGAATTTTCCTTTAAAAATTGTTCCTACTCTCAATCAGGCCATTGCTTGGCCAGTCCCTGCACTTGAATTCAATGATTCATTCCATTTTTTTAAAATAAATTTTATTTAGTTCTGAATGACTTGACAGTCTTTGACAGTCATTAGGATGACATATATATATATATATATATATATATATATATATATATATATATATATATATATATATATATATATATATATATGCATTCTTGACTTTTAACGGAAAAGGTTTCATTTTCACTCCATTATGCAAGAAAATGGTGTATTGTTTTGTATTGCGGCCTTGTGTTATGTATATAGATGTTGCAAGCTGTCATGGCTACCTGAGAAGGCTGAGAAGATAAAAATGACACTAGCAATGCTTCAGATAAAAATTGAAAGGGATTTTATCGTCTTAAAGTTCTGAATTGTGAAACATAAGAATTAAGATTTTCAGGATCTATATATAACTGTGGGGAATTTTTTAATGCATGCAGAATACCTTTAAGTGTTATTTTTTTATTAAAATCTATAAATAGAATCTATGTAATGCACATCTTCCATTGTATAAAAGGAAAGATCATAAATTCAAAAAATTGTATTTGCCAAAAAATATTACTGTATTTATTCCAGCTATTACTGCGCACTAGTATGTGACCCCCTCCTTAAATAAAGATATTTATAGTGGGATTTCCTCCACTGAATCATTATTCAGAAAGTCTTAACAATAATTATGACTCAGAACTATTTAAATGTTGTAGAGACCAATTAAATTCATTGTACAGGGTACATTGTGGTCTAACTCAGGTGGAAGGTTGGAAGCATCTTTTTATTTAAGAAGGACTTATAGCTGGAGTTATTTAAACTTAGAAAATCACCTAGCTTCATGAACTTAAAGGGTAAGTGGTAGATATTATTCAATACTAAAACAGAATATTATTATCATTGGACATCAATGTATTTTAAAGATATATATGTCAGTCAAGCGGTTTAATGATCTCCGTTTGCCAGCGGCTAGTAGTTATAATATTTTTGTAAATTACAAGTACTGTAAAGCCACTAGCTTGTTTTATTCACTGCTTCTACATGTGTGTAGCTTTAGTTTCTGTGATCATTAAAAACTGTTTTGCACATGGCAGATTTTATGGACAGTCTTATGTACGCTTTGAATATCTAAACACTGTAATCACACTCACTGAATTTTAATTATATAATCAGCCACTGTTGAAAATCTTCCTACCAGCCTGTAGAAGAAATGGAATTCATCAGACGTAGCCTATATTGCCATTGGGCTTTTGCCATTGTGTGATATCATCCACTGCTCTTGGACCCCATTCCCATAGAACTAGATTGGTCTAGCAGTATAGACCTTAGGCTCTATTCCCATAGATTTTAGATAGATCTATCCCCGCGGGGAGTCTCACTAGATTACTTTCAGATAATCCGACTTAAATGTCCGTCCCGCCTACTACAAGCTGTAAGGGGGTAATTAACTTTCGTGTCCGCCCGGCTGACAGCTATTTAGCGTGAACCCCCAGGGAGTTAGGTCGATCTAAAGTAGGTCGATCTAATCTATGGAAATGGGGTGTTAGAGTCGTGTATTACTGATTATTGGGTCAGTCGAGTGTAGACCTGGCTTAAAGTTGTCTAAGATTGTCAATCAAGAGCATGGAAATAATTGTTAGGTGGGATCTTAAAAACTGAGCACCTGCCACTTTAGTGCATACATGTCCTAACATTGTCAGTGGTCTTGAAAAATGGGAATTCATGCTTTAGAAATCCTCTAAATGTCGGTTGCAGTTATGAAAAAAAGATGAATCATTGCACAATTGTATTTGGGTCATTTCAACTGAGTTGTTAGGTGCAATCTACAGTACTTCCTGGTTTTTACACTTACATATGATCTTTATAATTGCAGCACATACCATACTATAAAACTTGAAATGGGCATTTCAGGTTGTATACAATTGAAAATTGCAAATGACAACAATTTACAGCCTCTCAAAAACTTTTCTTTTTTCTGCATTTGGTCAACAGCTACATTATTTAAAAACAAGTTGATTGAAAATAAATGTGCATAATTTTACACCTTCAAGCAATGTAACACACCTTCATATAATTTGCCCTGTATTTCTTGGTATTCTCTGCTAAAAGTGCCAAAATAAACAATTTCTTATCTTACCAAGCTGTTTAAAAATCTGCTTCTTCTTGGCACTCACGTGTCAGCTTCCAAGTACCTTCAGCTAAAAATGATCAGCAAGCTTAACTTCCTATACCACTTGATGTCACATTGACTTCAGGCATCCGGTTTTGGGGGAAGATATTCCTCATACTAACTTTCAGTACTCAGATGGCATGTATTCTTGTTAAATAATGCTGTCACCCTTGAAAAATCTGACAATAGCCCTGTGTGTGTACAACTTGTCCTGTCTGATCTGAATGTCATATGGTAAAAGAAGCATATTGTATACATGTAGGTGTGTGTGTGTGTGTGTGTGTGTGTGTGTGTGTGTGTGTGAGGGTGTGTATGTGTGTGTATGTGTGTGTGTGACACTGTGTGTGTGTGTTGGGAGGGGAGGGGGGGATAAGTGGAAATCTGCCAAAAAAAAACAAAAAACAAAAGTGATAGACCAATTATTTAAACACCCTAAAACTGCTCAGTTTTACATTTAAAACCACAAAAGATACTAAAAAACTGGTTTATTTATTTATTTATTTATTTATTTATTTATTTATTTACAATAAAAGTATTATAGTAGTAGGTACTAGTATAACAGAGACATGCCTCTCCATCAACCAACAGAAAGGTCAATAATTACTAACAGCAACACAATGCAAATGGAAAGAATCCATTATAACCAGATCAATGTGAAAGCCTTGATATAGTGATTAAGCTGCTCACACTGCACAGTGCACTGTATATTTGTATTGAGCTTTTTGATAGCCAGCGATGCTGTAATTACCATACAGCATTTAGTCGTAGGAGTGATGGATTGGGGATGGACAGGACAGAATCAGTGCTTGGAAAATTCAAGGTACCTTTTCTTATATTAATTACTGGTGGTTTAGTATTTTTTAGACAAAAATACAGTGGGACAAGTACACTGTATAATGCTTGCATGTATTTTATAGTTCAATGAGGGAAGTATAGATTCAAGGTATGATTTATACTGACAGAGGTGATTCTGAACCAAGTTAGGTCATAACAACTCTACCAGATGGCTGGCTAACTTAAAGATCTCTATGGACAGTTTCACAAAAGAGCTGTAGTCAAAAGTTGGCCTTAGGTTAATGACCAAATAATTTAAGCTTACATGCAGTGAATACAAGGTGTAATCTACATTGAAGTTGGATAGATACAGTAAGTGTTTGTCTACTACCGTAGAGAAGCAACTGTATGTTTCGTAGATTAATTGACCACTACTTGTTTTGGCCAAACAGATCCAGAACTCCCAATATAGGTGCATTATCTCTACTTTTAAGATTTATTCCTCTGTTGATGTGAAATCCAACGTAATTTTCAATCTTGGAGTTTTATTTTATGAAATCTCTCTCATCTCCCTCTCTTCGCTATGTCTCACTTTCTCTCTGTCTTTTCCCTCTCTCTGTTCTCTCTCTCTCTCTCTCACTTTCTCTCTCTCTCTCTCTCTCCCCCCTCCCAAGATGATATACTTCACTTGAGAATCCACCTGTCTAGACATTGTCTTGGAATATCATTAATTGTTAGCAGCTGGGTGGTAAACATTGCACATTATACAGATTAAAAAACAATTCTTACAAGTCATGTTAAAAATATACAAAAACAATGTAGATTTCTCCTAAGGCTAATCAATCACTTGAAGGTTTCAGCCTACAAATCAGTTCCACTGGAATCAATGGGTCATTTGGTGTAAGTATGAACTGGGCTCATTTTATCATGATCTGATTGACTCATCATTCCAACATATGAAAAGGCTATTGGAATATGCTCTGTGAATCATATGAAACTCATGGCCTCTCTGTGTATTTTCTAGAGCACTTTTCGCCCCAAGGAGACTTATACAGTCATTCGAAGGATTGACCCTTGGTGCGACATCAGAGGCACAATTTCGCTGGACGTTGGAGATCGGATTTTGATCGTCAACAAAGAACCAGTAACAAACATGTCTATACAGAGCGTTGTCACGACTATCAAGAATTCTGTCATGTCTGGATTCCGAAGGGTTTCTCTGAGTTTGAGTAAACCCGAAGGTTTCTTACCACTGGACTCAACGGAACCGGAGGATATGAGAGTAAGGCCGTCGAATTCCTACGGCTCATTGGCCTCGGACAAGGTACCCTGTGCTTCAGTTAATATGGACTCTAGAGACTATGGATTTCAGCAGAGGGTCAGTGATTTGGACAGTGATGCTAGTTTGTCACTGTCCAGTTTGTCCTTTGACAAGGGTCAGGTGAATACGCTGACCAGTGCTAGTACGAGTAGTAGTAGCAGCTCTAGTTATTGGAGTCCAGATAGCGCTTCTGGGTATGAGAAACTGAGGTCACAGTCACTTGATCAATTGGACACTGACTCCCCAGAAAAGAGCAAAGATGGTAAAGATCAAAACGGAGATGTGCAAAATGACAACAGGGTCATTAAAGATGGCACCAGTTCCACGTACAATAATGACACTCTCAGACCAGCAAACATACACTTGGCGCCATCTATTTCATCGTCCTTCTCTACCTCGACCTCCAGTCACTCAGCTACATACTTTGGCTACACCGAGAAGTCACGCCAGGACTCCACGTTATCTCTGGATACAAGCAGCGGTGTTGTCAGCCCCAACAGCCTCCAGGGACAAGACAGCTTATACAGCATTGAGACAGTATTCAATTCTGCTGACTCATCCACTTCCTCTGGGAGCGAGGAGAGCACTAAGACGACAGCTAATAAGGTAATGGTGTGTATTGCAACACATTATAATTTTTGACGTGAAAGTGGAATTGAAATCGTTTGCTCATTCATGTTTGTTGCTGTATGTTTTGCATTAACAGCAATCATTTTAAGTAACATCCAGTATTTCTGATCATGACATGCAAAAATCTTTATTTTAGGAGTGATCAATAAAATGCTGGCAGTGGCCTAGTCATCTGCTTATTTGGTTGATAAAATTTTATTTTTAGAAATTAGATATATATTCATACATATGTATCTTATAAAAATAAACATTTTGGCCCCACCTTTCATTATTAGTAGGTTGATTTTTCACAAAAGATATGATGTCGCCCTCCCTTTAGGATACTCCAACCAGGACATGAGAAGAATTAACTGCATTATCACCAAATTGGAGGCATTTCACAAGAAAATGTTTTTATATATTGCATATTTTCCTGTGACTTATCCCTAAAACTGGTTCGTCATGTTTTTCCTGTATAAGCCTCAGAGGTATATGTCTTACAGATTTATTCGGTAATTCAGATATATGTAAAAACTTAAAATTGGGACTCTAAAATAAAAAGCATGTTTGTGAATGTTTATGTTTTGATCACATTGTCTGTAGGTTTCATTGCCATAGCCAGTGCCATCCAAGACATCTATTCAGAAACACCCAAATTGTATTTTTTATTATAATATTATTATTTTATTTTAAATATTTGACTGGCTTTCTGTGGGAAAAATTAAGGCATGTTTCTTTCAAAAATTAACATGATCAGTTTTTCAAAATTATTTTATTTAATTATTTATTTTTCTTTTTTTTTTTTTTGTCTCTTTTTTTTTTTTTTTTTTTGTCAACTTTTGGCGATAAGTGACAAGCGATATTTTTGTTTTACTTCAATTTCAAATTAGTGATTTTTTATGGGGGACGGGGGGTTAGAAAGCAGGTTTTCTTTGGAAAATCAGTATGTCATTGATTGCATTATATTTCACAAAAAAAAAAAAAAAAAAAAAAAAATCATTACCTTTTTTTTTTTTCATATAGTTTGGTGATGTTCACCCCACAAGTGGCAAACTGTAATTATAGTTTTGCTTCAATTCTGCTGATTGGATTTGATTTACTTCTTAAAAAGGCAGATTTCCTGCTAAAACAAAGTTTTTTTTTTCTTTTTTGCCAAGACGTCTATTCCTGGTTGATGTCTATATAATATTTGCCATTACGTTGCATAACAACTGAGTTTCTGTAGTGCTAATTAACTGTGTTAATTGGTCTGTGTATAGTGTCCAGATGTTTGCCCTACCTGCGGCTCTGAGCTGAAACCAACAGAAGAAGACAAAGTGGACCTTGCTTCCCTCACTTTGGAAAATCCTTTGAAAATTGTGTGGGATGATAAGCCAAGGGTAGTGAACCTGAAGAAAACCTCGGGGCCCACCTCAGGCAAGTTGGGGTTCACTTTCAAGACCAAGCTAGTCAAGGTAAGAACAGTATTTTTTTAAGCAAATATATTTGGGTTGAAGGCTTCCACAATTTTGACTTCAATATAATAGGAATGGGATTCTAAGCTTTCAGTTGTTGATTTAAACAATTTACTTTTTTTTTGTAAAATACATTGAGTTTTCTTTTGTGTTTTGAGTAAATGACCCTACAAAGTTATTTCCCAGTTAGGATAAAAAAATGAAACAAAAAAAGGATCTGTAGTAAGATCAATATTCTTGCTCTCTTGATCCTTTTATGGTTTACATGATATATGTATATTATAAGCATCTTTTAACCAAATCTCCATATTGAATTTCACAGGACAAGAATAGCAACAGGACAATAGAAGTCTATGCCCTGGTGGAGACAGTACAAGAAGGTGGGGCCGCCGCGGGACTGCTCCAGCGCGGAGACTGCATACTCTCTGTGAATGGAGAGGCTATCAGCTGCTCCAGCCAAGAGGTAGTTTTTCTGTCTATGTGAGGATATATTTGTTAAGAATATTTTTAATGGTAAATGGAATATAAGTCAGTTGCCATGTTCATACTTGCAGAATATTAATCGGTGGGCTAGCTGTAATACAGTCAGGGTTTTTTTTTTTTTTTTTTTTTGTATAACATTTTCATTGTATGTTTATGAATGTCCTTGTTTTTCAAGCATTTTTCTGCCATTTTCTCTATACATTTGCAGCGCTGCCTTAATTTTGAATTTTTTTAATTATCATTTTTGAAATAATTAATAATTTCTTTATGAACGATCACACCTCATGAATGTGTTAAACTATGATATATATTCAAATGCACTTTTTTTAAAGTCATCAAATTTATATTATATTTTGCAAGGAATAGTAATACATATAAATTATTTCATGATATGTATTTTTAACTTCTAATGAATCAACTAATAGACTAAGTCTATATTTTATGTTTTAGGACATGAGTGGCATCCATCATGTTCAACGCATCAAAAAACTTACAGAATCGGGTGATGACGACAATGTCAAACTGGTAATACAAAGACCAGCAAGGGTCAAGGTCACCAAGAGAGGCCATGGGTCAAAGGAGAGGGGTCAAAGGTCAAAAGAGTCAACCCCTGAGAGGGACAGAGGTTGTACTTACACTGGTCAGTCTTCTAATCATTTAAACTGCAGGGCCAGTTCGCTGACCGCGAGAGGAGTAGGTGGGCCTGGGCAGTTAGAAAGTCCCACTGCTGTAAGTTCGGGAAGTTATGAACTGGAAAGTTTAGAGAGCAGTTTGCACAGTGAAGAAGGAAGGTGTAGTGAATTCTGGACTGATAATATGATGCCACAGTCAAGAAAAGGTTTAATGAATTCCCCTCGTCCCAGAAAGGAAGCAATTCTGACAAAGGGGAGGTTGGTAAAGATTCACAGAAGACAGAGATCAGACCCATTACGATTCTTCACTTCTTGCAGTTTTTACAGCAAAGGCAGACGACAAACAGTCTCAGAGACGAGCAGCATTTATTCAGTCAAACGTAAGGATAGTTCAACAAAAACAAAATTATTTATCAAGAAAGTGATCACCAAGGCGATCAGAGATGACATGGAGATATCTCCACACTTAAGATTAATCGTGTGTGGAAATCCTAGCGATTCCGTGGCCAGAATGGTGCTAGGGGTGAACAGAGATGTGGCACCCAGTGTGAGGCACCAGCTCTACAATCAGTACGATATCGCCATTCCACGGAGCGGGGCACCACTGCGCATGCATTGCATGTCAGAAGACACGACAAAAGAGTTTGACAATCAGTACCTTGCAGCGCACATGGCTGAAAAGTTAGAGCAGCGTCCAGCTATTGCTGACCACCTTGCTATAATTGGACAGAAGCTAACACACTTGAAGTGGGTAGAAAGGGGTATCCCTGTAAAAAATATCGGACAATGTCTTTTGGAGGAGAAGCCAAAGCTTGTGGCTCACGTGAAAGTGATGTCAATGAAACAAGACAGTAGGTTAGCCAGGCTGACTTCCCACATAGTATTCTGTAAGCATGCTCTGTATCTGCTGACATTCTGTGTTGAGAAGTATGTGAAAAATCCAGAGGATGTACTGTGCAGTTTGCAGAATGATCTCGTCAAAATAAGAACATATGCAGGATCAGTGGTGCCTGTATTTCTTGTAGCCACCGTCAGCAAAGATACCAGCATATCCAAGGACTTGCTCCTTAAAATGGGGAGTAACCTTGAACAGCATTTCAGAAGGGCGTTTTACAGTCACCTGGTCTACAACAAGGAAAGCGATCTACCATTGTTCACACTGTGCGACAATACAGAACAGAGCCCCTCCGCCATCTTGTCCGACATATCACAACTGCGAGATAGGATCTTCACCCTGTGTATCGCCCAGCCATTTATGAAAGTGAAATATCCTCTGGGTGCTGTTGTGGTCAGAAATAGCCTGTATTCCGAGGGTGGAGAACTTGTGCGGACTTTAAACCAGTTACAGTCTGCAGTGAAGGACGTGTGGCAGAAATGTACAGAAAAAGATTTCCAAATGGTACTGGAATATCTGCACAACTCAGGAGACATTATTGTGAAAAGTGAGTCATTATCATTATCTATGACCTTAGATCTAGATTTTTTTTTCTTTTTTTTTATTTTTTTGTACTCTCGCATGTACTGGCAGTAATGTACAGTAGAAACAAATGCCAATTTCATCATAATATGTTAACTGCAAGATTATCAATATCATAGCTATTTACAAAAAGTTGGCAATCTATCAGAATGGAAGAGTGCAGAAAATTGTAAAGCTTCTTGCCACGAGTGAATGTTTTGAGTCATCCAGTAGAATAAATTTATGGTAAAACTTACGTTGGCAAGTGACTGATGTTGCAGTCGCAATCTGAGACCGTTCACTATGTAAAGACCAGGATAGACATGAAACTTGCTGTCAAGCACATTTTTGCCATTTGTGCCTGCAGTTATGTATAATAAAATATAATTCTTACATACAAGTTCAGCAACTCAAAAACCCATGATGAACATTAATTTTATTTTCAGACTTCTATCCCACACCTCTTTGCCATAGTCCTATATTGGACATGTTTGTCCTCATCAATCAGCATCAACTCGTCCCCATTATCGACAAGCTGCTGACGATTCCACCCAAGAGCGAGCAGTCTCCCCAGCTGCGTAAAACGTGGCAGCAACTTGATAACACTGGGATTGTTCCAGGGGAATTTCTGCACAAGGCAATTTTCTGCAACTCAGCAGATTTTTCAGAGCATTTGGCATTTCTTGAACTGATGCATTTTATTTTTGGAACCACCGAGCTGTCAACTTCAGGTGCAAAGCAGAAGATGTATTGTATACCCGCACACCTAGCTCAGTTTGCAGAACCCCATCTTCCAGCCAGCCACGAATTCCAGGAAATATACCTGGATTTCAATGGCCATCTACCTCAACCGGTCTTCTTGGTACTTCTCCTGCACTTTAGGGAAGCTTGTTTGAAAGGTCAAGGCTACTGCAAAGGTCAAGTTCAAGGTCTTCCTCAAGGTCAAGGTTGCATCCAGAGCGTGGTGTCTGGGATGTTTATTGGAGGTGGCTTCCAGTACAGCATACATTTTGACAGGCTGTATAGTTTAGCCAGGATATTTGTCAGGTAAATGAATGTGTTAATTGTGTTACTGTTAAAAGGGCAGACGGAATTGATAACTTAATTTACTAAGCCAGTCCCTATTTTTTTTGTTCGTGCATTGGTCTAATGGAATATACATGTATAGAATTCAACTTTTTTATAGATGCTCTAAATACAATACATTTCAGTGAAGAAGAAATGCAGTAATCATGGTTTTGGTGTAATTGAATATAGTGGAATCCATAACACTTGGACTTAAATAGATGATACAGATGATGCCCAAATTATGCATTTCATAAGTGTGTTTGTGTATATATATATATATAAATGTAAATTATATTTTATTATTATTAATTCAAATTAGGCCAACAATGAAGACGGTACAGCTTCCAGACTTCCTTGATTATCTGAGGAAACTTCTGTGTGACTTCACCTCCTTGCACCCTGTGGTGGATCTCAGCTTCCAGTGTGGTCCTCTCTGCCCTGCAGCAGAGTGTAGCATGAAGACCCACAGTGATGCCCCTCATGTTCTGGACATTTTCCACCAGTCAGAAGTTCCTATTTTCTGTGGTGCGGAGCAGGTGGACTGCCATAAAGATGTGAAGATGTGGCTGCGCGGGAGTGAAGTTCTTGGCATGTCTTTGGCTGTAAGTGATAAGTTTTGTTAATTTGAGATTAATTGGAGGAGAGTTTTTAATGACTCAGAGTTTAAAAGCAGGCAATTTCAGCTCTTTTAAAACCATATGAAGTTGATCAGCTGTGCAGTTCTTATGTGGAGTGATTATGGTGTTATACACTGTAGGGCCCTTTGCTGAGAGGGTTAACTCCCATACCAGAAATACAAGTAAATTACTGACAAATAAATATGATATGATAATAAGTTTATTTTAATGTTTATTCCCAATAATATATTTACCTGACGTCAGTATTTCAGCACCCTGAGCTTCAGAGATAACTTGACACTAACCTCTTCACTATAGCCTATCTTCATCGTGTCAAGTTACCTCTGACCACATTCGATTGCCCCCGCAGCCCGCCAATCAAATTTAAAGCCTGCACTCAATGACTCATTGAACGATCTAGCCAATGAACGCTAACGAGTCAAAGCGCGCTTTGTTCAAATCCGGACCAATCAAAGATAAGGCTGAATATCAGGGACTTGCCGTAACCTGTGGGCAGCACGCAAAATACATCATCCCTCAGTAGATAATGATGCAGGGCCTCAAACTGCTCTGGTTTCAATTCCGATATACTCATATTTTGCAAAGAATCAAGAGATAACTTAACACATTATTTTACGTAGTCACTCGTAGGAGCACGACATGCTTTCTTTGTGTACGGTTATGCACTCGGAACTACTCGGATGTCTCCGCACTCGACAATAACTTTGTTGTTAGTATGAGCTTGCGGAATCAGCCGAGGATTACTGATTGACGGTCAACCAATCAGCGTTTTCACCAAACTTTGGTGAAAAATTTTGAAACTTGGATTCGATTGGCTTATATAAACTAGGTCAAACTATTTTCGTCAGAGGTAACTTGACACGATGAAGATAGGCTATTGTGAAGAGGTTAGTGTCAGGTTATCTCTGAAGCTCAGGGTGTATTTCAGTTGCTGTGATTTTAATACACTTCTTTTCTTTTTCTTCTTCTTTTCTTCTTCTTGTTCCTATTATTATTGTATTTATTGTTATTTTTAACAATTAGAATATATATAATTGTATATTCAGAGCCCAGCCAGCCTGGTCAGCACGACCCCCTTTGGAAAGAAGGTGGTCACCCTGGACACCAGGATCCGAGACATGCCTTATGACCTGTGGTCAGTGATATGTAATAGGTTAAGGGTCCCTGTCCTGGGTGATAGAGACTGGAAAGGAGTGGCAGGTAAGTATGGGGGGGGGAGGGGGGGGGCACAGCTACCATATCACAGGGCCCTAGATCTGTATTGCTATAAGGGAGACTTGTTATGAGTCCTTGTAATGGGAATAGTCCAAGATACCACCTTATAGGGCCCTAGATCTGTATTACTATAACTTTGACCTTGTTTGATAATGCTGGATATGGGAACAGTCCAAGATACCACCTTATAGGGCCCTAGATCTGTATTACTATAACTTAGACCTTGTTTGATAATGCTGGGTATGGGAACAGTCCAAGATACCACCTTATAGTGCCCTAGATCTGTATTACTATAACTTTGACCTTGTTTGATAATGCTGGGTAAGGGCACAGTCCAAGGTGCATTCAGAACAGATGATCCGAGGACTAAATATGGCTGACCACACTAAAAAGCAAGCTGTCCTAATTCCCTCCACACACACACCATGAAACGGATTAAATCTCATTTCCGAGTTTTTATTGCATACATTGTACATTAAAGCCTGCTTATCTCATTTATCTATCTATAAAACTGTTCCCTTTTTTATTAGTTTTTATGTAACCTCCTAATGAATAAATTTAAATATCAAATGACAGACATGAAGTTTTCTCCAGTCAGATAATTACAGAGTACATCAATATTCTCTTTTAGGTGAACTTGGCAAAACTCCAATGGAAGTCTCATTGTACGAGCAGCAGCGTGATCCGTGCCGCATGCTCCTCACCGACTGGGGCAATACTACCCATGACACTGTTCAGAATCTTATTGATATCCTTCAGCTGCCACAGATGGAGAGATATGATGTGGTGGAAGACATATTTGGAATTATTAATGGACAGGAAAAAGCAGGCATGAGTGTGAAGAAATGAGGTTTTTAAAAGATTGTTGAAACCAGTCGCTTTTTTTTTCTTTTTTTTTTTTTTGTCAGAATGACCTGACAAAGATCAAGTGATTTGATCAGGATTTTGGCAATTAACTAAAGACAGAAAAATGTTGAAGTTATCTGAAACTGCCAAAATACACCCATTGATATTACAGAATAAACTGATATTAAGACACCTGAAAGCACTTATCATGTCAAGCAATGCAGTATTCTGTACCACACAAGTTTGAGTGGTACTAACATGTAATTCTGCAATGAGAAGGGGGGGTGTACTCTGTTTTTACAAGACCCAATTTATCAATTAAACTGGTGTAGTTGAGTGCCAGGTGATTTTTATAATAATAGTCAGTATATTAAGTTGCCAAAGTCTCAAGCAGAAACAGTCCAGAAATTCATGTCTCTGGATGTGAAAAGGCCCTAATATTTGCAATATTATGTGACTGTGCAAAAAGTGTGCATGTTAATTGCATATTTGTGTACACAGCAGGTCTGTAGCCAGCGACGACCTTTTAATTAGCCAGAAAAGGTGGCCTTTGGGTAAAGTGTTATCTAAGTATATGAAGGTTTCATGGTAAAAGGTCCGCTTTTTCAGAAAAAGAACCCCCTTTTGAAATTGCTGGCTATGGGCCTGATATAGGAAAGATGTTACCCTGTCAGAATTACTGCTGAAAGAGGCATTTATGGAATGAAGGCAGATAGAGCTAATCTGACACTCTTTAGATTAGTGCAGTAACAGTTACATCAGCATTTTTTTTTTTTTTTTTTAGACCTAAATGGATGGATTGGTGCATTTAATATTTAGCATTGAAATATCTCATTGTGTAGCTTAATCTGTTTTGGTGTTAAATTAACCCAGCATGATGTTGGTAGATTGTGAAATGACTGTATGCACTGATTGTTTGGAGAAAATAAGGCTTTAGATGTGACAGTCAAAAGAATAAAAAAGCATTTTGCTATTGGATGAAACTGCCCTTTGATGTTTCAGCTGAAAAAAAAGATGAAATATATGGTGTAAGACTTTTAAGTGAGTTAAATGTTTTGGCTTACAATTTTGATTTGTTTGGAAAAGTCTTTATATGTAATATGTATATAATATATAGTACATACATTTTGGAGCTACGCATTAGTATTCAGTGTTAGCTTAGTACGTACATTGTGTTAAAAATGAATGTTTTGGTTCTTCTTATTGTGATATATGTTATAAATGCATTTAATGTGAGATTTAACTTACATGTAGTATGTGTATGATAAAAGACAGAAAAGTAATGAGATTTTGAAAGCAATCACAAATGGCAAGTCTGCAATAAGAACTGAGGGAGGATAAGTTCACTGTTGTTGTTGTTGTTGCATAAAAATCATGAAAGTTTACCATATCATGATTTCTTTCAGATATTTGCATGATGCTATATGTACATTTTGTATGTATGTTCTAATGATTAATGTAATTGTCTATTAAGTATTCTAGAATTATCCACGATCAAGATTTTGTATGATTTTTTTAAAAACTTGGACTGTTCCCATAATTGTACAAATTTTTTCAGCCATGTTTCAGTCCATCCTGCATTTTTTCTTTCAAAGTCAAATGTTCCTGGATGCTTTCATTTTCATGATTTTGTTTTTGTAGTAAGTCGAATAGAGGTTCTACTTCTCTGAGGCGGCTTTAAGTTTTAGCTGTTACTGTAATTGATTTTCTCATTTAAACTATAATGAGACTGCAATGCCCAATTTTTCTTTATTTTGGTATGTGTATATATATAAACATCCACAGTGCCATATGACTGTCCTTTTGAAAGAAGATAAATTTGTATTTTTGTTGACATATTTTTTGTTGTTCTCCCACCCCTTTCCCACTCAAGTAGGATTTTGTTTTCTGCATATGCCTGACTTTAAAAGCAGGGTTTTCTTTAAGTTTTTAAAAAATGTCTAACGAGGCAAACTTTTTCGGTTTATATCATTTTAAAAAAGTGATTTTTGTCATATTCAGGGTTTGTAGTTATGCTTTTCTTAAATTTTCTTGATTTCACAATAAATTGATTTCAGTTATAATAGTTTTTTATTTTATTATATGAAGCACCTTTGGGTTAATTTAATTGTGAATTTGATATTGAAATATTATTAAAGGTGATACTACTGACAGCAACTGTTGTTTAAAGAAAAAGTGAGTGTGGTTTCACAGTAAGGCATACAAACAACTTCCAATAGAAACTATATGAATTGACTCAAATGAAGTCGGCGTGCCAAGGGATGTACTGAATTTATCACTTGATCAGCCGTAAAAGAGCTTCAAAACTGAACCGTCTTGAAAATTTTGGTTGTAAATTGACCTACTTATCTGACCAACATGTACTTGTCTACCCCAGTTTTTTTTTTTTTCCAGCAAGGAAAGTAAGCAGACAATACCTGTTCAAATATCATTTTGCCTGATAATAAAATAATTAGTGATATCCTGATATTTGGGACAGAAAACAGTACAAAAATGTTTAAGTTTCAGTATAATTGTGATTCAGACATAATTTTCGTCTCACTGAATAGTGTAACCGATTTTAATTGTTTTTAACTACTAAATCACACTTTTGGAACTCGTCAGGGGAAAATAAGATTTATTAATTGTCCTTAAAACCCAAGAACTAAAAGAAATTATATTTACAACTGGAAATTAAAGATCTTGCCATTGGATTGTCTTGTAATATGCACCTCTATTAAAGAAACTTATAGGATTTAAAAATATAAATTTAAACAAATTTTAACAAATTAAAAAAAAATAGTTTTACTCTCCATACCTTATCTATGTAAGTCTAATATAATGAGAGCCATTTAAAATTTTAAAAGAAACAATTTCCACCAAATTCCACTTTCAATTAATGTTTTTCTCCTTATGCTAATCTGGTAATATTTATATTAAAACACATTAACGTACGTTGTTTGAATACAATAATAACAATAATAACCCATAGCACAGAATACGACTTTGGAACATAATCTGACTTCCACAAATAGAACATCTTTGGCATGAAAAGCTATTATAATATGATGTTTGTCCTATATTATTCCCACTGTGGTTAGAATGCAACATTTTATATCCAGCACAATTCATCCAAAGTTCTGTGATCCATTTATTACATATAACCCACATTTAAACATAAATAAATTAAATGATCTGTGAACAACTACGTAACAGTAGCTTTTAGTAGACACATATACTGAAGGACACAGTGTACTATGAAAGAAAATATCTTTTTGTTTACTGGACTGCATCCAGCCATTTTAAGGGAAAGTTGCACAAAAAATCCATCTTAACTGTAAGGTTATACCTATAAAAAAATGTACTTAGCTGTCTTGTTTTGTTGTAATGTAACTTTGGGCCATCAACTCGTACATTTTCAACAGTTTTGGTGCATAAGTTAGCATAAACAATGATTTAAAGCTTTTCTTGACAATGCCTTGAATAAACAAATATTGTTAGAAACACTGTCAACATGGTACAATGCAAACATTCATGCAACAGAACAACTTCCAACAACAAGACTTTGGATATTACATACTAATAAACAACATAATACATAAAAAATAATTAACAAAAACACTGTATGGGTCAAGATGAAATCCCACTTTCAAAAATGCCTTAGGTGTATAAACAGGTTTGAAATAATATCCGGGTTTCACGGACCTGCCTATAATTTATCCAAACTGGATCCTAGCTGCCATGCTGTCTGAGAATAGAACAGGGAACTAATTGATACGCGAATCAAATATGGTGCACCCACTTGAATGCTTGTTGTGTAATCTCTGTGGGGAATCTATTCAGTGTCTAAACAGGAATTTTAAAAGCAAAAGACTTTTTAGTGGGTGATCATATTTGAACCTCAGATCTGTTAGTTCACTGCTCCCAATGTACATGCTAAATGTACATCTTGGCCCAATGAGAACCAACTTCCTGATGTTTTTCATTTTATATTTCCTAAAATGTTAATATAATCTAATCCCTTTATTAATAAGTGAGTCAGGTTCTTATAAGTTACAATTGTACAATGTAGATAATGGTAATTACATGAAATTATTATAAACAGTTATAAGTGAAAGCAATGGCTGTGCACCACCCTCTGATTAAAATGAAATCCAAAACAATCAAAAACCAACTATTAGTAAGCAAACTTTAAGTTATAACTATATGTACATCTCCATGGATAATTAATATGACAGTCATGAAGGTGAAAATATCATATCTGAAGTAAAGCAAATTTCGAAACCATTTCTCTATCAATATAATGTAATGGGAAGTTAAGTTATCATTACAGTTTCAAATTTACTGGTGTCAATAATTTTTTTGTCTGTTAAGTATATCATACCACTAGAAACTTGTCGAGTAGAAAATTGGGCAGTATGAAGTACAAATAAAACCTGAAAATTATGTACAACTGTTTCCTTAAATTGAAAATCATGAAAATTCATAGTAATAAGCATATATTACCCATCAATATTTATACCTCAATTCCATGCATTTCTTCATGCAGAATATTATTCTTGAGCAAAAGTTTAATTAGAGACATATCAAACGCCCTTGATAGCAGTTTCAGTATAATTGGGACATACCTATATATGCAAGTAACCATAAGTCCTTATTCTGGGAACTTTTCATTTACTAATATATTTGCATTCGTCTAATACTCATAACAATCAAACTGATGTCAATTTTTATCTCACACAACACTGCCAATCTCACTGTAACTTTTTGTCCACCCTCAAAATTTTATAATAATTACATCTCACAAAGCAACCACTCCTTAGTAATGAAGTTTTGATTTCAAATGTCTCCTCCAACCTGTCTTTTATATCACACGACATTAAAAAATTATTCACTGTAGACTTCTGTAATGAAAACTTTTTACCCTAAATATCCTTTTTTCTCCTAATCACATTCTTAAGTCCAACACAATATAACTGCTAACACATTTGAATATGCTTCTTTGTTTCAGTTAAAGTTTCCCCCTCTGTTGAAATCTTTTCTGAGACAACTATGGTATTAGTGTAATGAAACTGAGAGTCTGCATGACATTAACAGGTCAAAATCTAGGACGGGACAAATCAATGGGTGACATACCCTGTATCACATAGGAATCTAATACATGACAACTGCTAGAACATTAAAAATGCAATGCAAACATCAACTGATTTTAAATTGCCACAACTGGCACAACCGACACACTGTCACACCTGACCGGTTGTCACAACTAACGCATTCCAAACGCACACCACCCCTACAGCCTTCTGTCTCTAGAATTTAGACTTGATACCCTGTATTTGGACAGGAGCACTGGAATCATAGCACAGGCCAGAATACTGAACCCAAACCAGGGTCGGTACCTTATCCAGCCCAGGGCAATCACTGTGATAGACAGGCTCATGGAAATCGTCATGTTTAAGGTGCACATGCCCAGTCCGACCAGTTCTCGTACAATGGGGATCCAGTCCACTAGAAATGGAAATGAGAAAATAATATCTCACTTATTAATTGGTGCCTGGGATCTATTTCACAAAAGAAATCTGGCCCAAAATTTCATACTTGTCTAAACTTTCAGACTCAAATTCTTTTACCCGAGTGAATCTAGTAATAGTTCAATTAAATTATATACATAATATATTCTTGAATACATAATTTTTTTGCCTGTTTATGACATGAAAGACATCAATGTCTTATTAAGATTATCATAAAAAATATCAATATTTAATATAAACTTTAAGACAAATTCTTTTATCCAAGTTAAATCAGAACAATTAAATTATGTCAATAATGTATTCTTGAATACATTATATTGCCCATTTATAACATGGAAGACATCAATTAACTATTACGATAATAAATATTAATTTATAAAATTTATTAAATCTTGAACTGAAGTGGAACAGATTTTTGATGTCAAAGTATAGACAACCAATATCTGTCCTGCAATTCTTTTGTGAAATCAGCCCCTGGGTGGGAAAACATTTAAGTCATCAGGACACCTTACTGTAAATAGTCTACAATGCAAACTGTGGCCAGTAATTGAATAAATATTTCATTCCAAAATTTTACTTCTTCAGCTCATACATGCACCAGGCAAGGGTCCAGTGTTATTCACAGATAGATTCATAGATTTACACAGTGTCAACTTAATTCACTATTTTAACATTTGACAAAGTGAACAACAAATTACTGATTCTTACCAAAATCACATTTTAAATTTTCTAACTCTTGTTCATTCATTACAGTAACTGTAATTAATATGAATTTTTTAAAACTTAATTATTATTAATGAAACAATAAAAATCATCAGTGGTCACAGAGACAGATGCATATCAGTTCATCTTACCTAATGTGTTTATAATACTGGTGGATAATCCAAATCCCACAAACATGACAA
Source organism: Lingula anatina (assembly GCF_051362555.1). Classification (NCBI taxonomy): domain Eukaryota; kingdom Metazoa; phylum Brachiopoda; class Lingulata; order Lingulida; family Lingulidae; genus Lingula; species Lingula anatina. The sequence continues at coordinate 21,924,224 of NC_141772.1, forward strand.
ACCATCCTGCCAGCCTCAGTAGCCAGGTGAAGATGTTATTCTGGGCATGTTCTTTTTCAAATATTTCCTAGAAAAAAATTATTAAAATTCACTAAATCTTCATTGACAAGTAATACAGTAACTGTAAAGCTCATTTTGGTAATAATCAATCTAAAAACATAATTTTCCATTATCACAACAATTAAGTAAAGTTAAAATGAGAATTTGAGCAAGTCCCTTACTTTATATTTGCTAAAAATTGTTATCCTATGTTTAAAGTTTTTTAATCTAATTACAATTTTCTTGTGGTCTAATTGACAATGATGTACCTCCCTATCTTCAGTCAGTCTACTGAGAATACAGGTGGAACTTTTCTCAGTCTTGTTAAATAACCTGCACTTGAATAATCCAAATTAAAGTAATCTGCATGGAAGATTACATGACTGAGAACAGTTCTACTTGTTTCTTCAACAGACCGACTGAAGTCGCCAAGAGCTAGGGACATGCAATGTCATCAATTACAATAAGAAGTAAAAGATTTTAAGACTTAATTCAATATGCAAAATACAACAGTTGTACATGTAGATAACTTACCTACAAAGTATTATCTTTAGCCAAGATTATTTATATAATGTTACAATTCGGATAAATAATTTTTCTACCTGTATTACATTTCCAAATCACAAACATAATTAAGATCGAACATACCCCAAAAATTGAATCTCAAACCAAATCAAATGACTGCAATTTTTTACATTCAATTTGGTACTGCAATATAACCTTAAACCAAATCAAATGACTGCAATTTTTTACATTCTGATTCAATTTGGTACTGCAATATAACCTTTATGTGCCGAATTAAATTAAATTGCTATTATTATATATTTGTTACCATGCTGATATCAATATTCACAACACTTGTATAGAATGGGTGGTGGCCTATTTATATTCACCTGTGTGTAAGGATTATGTGATGATATCATTTCTTCACGTAAGGACTCATTAATATAATTATATGCAGCATATGTGTGTTCCCATGCACCCAGGCCCCATACATACATATATATTAAGTCTTACCTCTGCAGTGAGTTCTCCTAGATATAGAATCTCCAACACATCACCAGCCTCTGTCTGATATTTTGTCAATTGGCTGCCCTGTTGCCTAGCAACAATACTAACCTAGAAAATGAGACATCAGATTTTAGTACATCTTTGAGACTTGCGTATGTGATATCCTTAAAAATAAAGGCTTTGTGTAATTAATAAAATCACAATGCACACTAAGTATTATATACCACAATGTTACACCTACCATGTCAGGAGCTCTGGCACTGTCTCCACTGCTTACCCCAGCATACTCAAATGTCACCTTTATGTCACCAATCTGATAAATGGATATATATTTTAAAGTGTATAACAAGAAATGAAAAATCTGTGAAAATTGGCAAATTAGTTCACAAGCAGATTTCTCACTTGATTCATGGAGATTCCTGAACAAATTAAACAATTTGCACAACTGATAATTTTGAAGTGTAAACTAATTTTGATTTTTTATTTATTTATTTATCTATTTATTTATTATTATTTTTAAATTACACTAAGGTCTGAACACAGCTTGTCCAAGTCACAAACTTTTGAAAGGGACTACCAGTGGAAAAAACTGACCTGTGGATTGAAGGGGTCATGGGCATGATAAAATACTCCATCAACAAGCTTTACGCTCCCATCTGGTGGAGGATGTTGTGGTTTTAATTGCTTGTAATTGGTAATTTTACTCTTCAGATCTGAAAGATGAAAATACAGGTTAATTCTCAAGTTAAATGGGAAAGATCTTAATCAGCATTTTTTTTTCTTCAAATTGCTATGAATAAAACTGACATGATTTTTTCTTCCAACAAAAAATGGTGAAAATTAGGTAACATTTGCCCATGCAGTGCATAAGAAACAACATAGATCTTCGGGAGTGTTTCCATAAACCCATCATACTAGCTGGATCAATCTAACTGTAGGAATTCTAACTTACTTGCATTCAGTGTACTGGCACACCTACTCAAGCTGCAAGGGGGGTTATTAACGATATTCATCACTCCCTAGTTACTGAAAGGGGCGTGCAAGACAATTCAGCTGATTACACAAATCGATCTAGTTAGTAACTTAAAGACGGCGAACAAAGTCTTATTGGTTGCAAGCCTTTTAATGTCTGGCTCTGAGTGGTATCTATGCTTTGAAAATAAGTCTCAGTTCTGAATTTTTTTCACAGCTTTGAAAAAGCAAGGAAATGATTATATATATATATATATATATATATATATATATATATATATATATATATATACTTACTTTCTGACAAATAAAAATTCCCGACCTGTGCATCCTCTGCTATAAATACATTTGGTTTTACTGCCATGGAGCTGCAAGTGTTCAAAGTACGAAACATAAGTTTAAAAATACACCTTATTATATTTAAAGCAATATTGACAAGCAATAATTTTCATGATGTTTGTAATCATCATGTATTAAAACTTGTTGAAATTTGATAAAAAAAATCAGACTTAACAAAATAGTATTTTTTTCATTTTTTAGTGCATGATTATTGTGAAATTCACAACATAAAGAGACGATCTTACTTTGGGTTATGGTGTCTTGTTGGGTTATCAAAAGAGCTACTTTGAATGACTTCTGATTTCCACTCTTTAGCTGAATTCAAAGATTGTTCATCAATTAAAAGGAATAAAACCTTTAAGATAACTTAACTGACATCCAGGCAAATACATGATAATCATATCTTTAGTCTAGTATTTAAACACTAGACTACAAGAAGAAAAGGCTTTAAAGTTTTTGTCACATTTCTGGAGATTAAATGTTTCCTAATATTCAATTACAAGTTATTTGTATAAGTAAGGAGTATACCCCTATCCAGTACAGTGATTGTCAGATGAGTTTCAGAAATAAAGAAAACCAAAACTAAAATCAATAATCTCAAACATTAAACTTTTAAAAGTGGGACAAGTAAATTAATTATATAAAGACAGCCAGTCTTACAAATTATTTATTTTTCAAAAACTTACAGTAAGAATAAGTGACTTCTTCTCTGGTCTTATCTCCTTCATTCACTTCCCTGAAATTAAAATAACAAAACATTACAGACACTAATTCATGATATTTTTGTTCATTTGTTCATCCATACCAGGTCCTAGTGCTACTTGTATTGACAAGCTACCATTTCGCTACACAGGAACCTATGACAGGCACGTTTATAGGTTTAACCAATTGCACTTGGCTACAGTCAATGCCGAGTTGGATCAATCTACGTAGCAAGACCAATAGTTTCACTGAGAATAAGACTTTAGACTAAAATGTGTTCATCCAAACTGAAAATAATTTGTTATTAAAATAAAAAACCCAAACAGATATATAATAACTAATAAAATTGAAATTAAAAAGCGTACTAGGCAATATCTGTACGTATTTGACAAACATTGCATGTACAGTAACACCATAGTGAGAAAAGTGATCACATGTTCATTGCGCATGCACATGGATGTGCGTGCATGCAAGAGTGTGCTTACCTCCTGTGTTCATGTTCCACCCACTGATACATCTCTACGTGTCTTTTCAACTTTACTGCACGCACAGATACTCCATATGCAGAATCACTCAAAACCTAGTAGTACATAGGAATATGCATATGTTACAAGCCATGCATATACTGGTAGATTACCTTAATTAGTTTTAACAATGTATTTAATACACAGAGACTGTATACAATACATACCTGTAATTACTGTAACTGTGTGATTAAAATAAAGAGTTAGTGGATAAAAATCAAATTAAATATGATTCATGCCCATATATGCTGAAGTTTAAAATTTTGTATTGATTTAAAATTGAAATAAGACACCTATTTACAGAAAATAATAATAATAATATTTACAATGTGATTTCTGCAGAGGTGGACTTAACATTAAATGGCATAGTTTTCTGTACCCCTCTATTCTGACTGGTCTTAATAACATGTGATTATGCTACATGGGATATATCTCCCTTACACACGCCCCAACTTGCAAATCAAAATCAAGACAGCTAACTGTCAATGTTGTGTGTAGCCAGGACTCGAGGAGCTCTGTATATGTGGCTTTCTGATAGGACAAAAAAAAACAAAAAAAAAAAAACAAAAACAGGCAATTGTTAAAGTCTTCTTAAAAGTCATCAATCTCCCAAAATGGACCCTGGGGAAGATTTTCAAGTTTACATTAATGGGTTTCTATTTTCTTTCTGTTAGAAGACAGTCAAAAATGGAGTATGGATCAACAAACATAAGATAATTTGGAAGATTGTCAGAAAATATATCTCTGGATCCAAAAAGCTGTGCCACTCAATATAAAATGGGCTTTATCCTATGCGCATACCTTTCCTGTCTTAAGAGGCCCAGTTAGGTGCACCAGCTTTCCATTATTCTGATCAAATGCAACATGGATAGTACCCAGCGAAACCACTCGATCCAGTCCTTCCTCCAGAGATCTGGCCGTCGTGACTGCTCGCCCCTGAAAATTTGAATTTAAAAAAACAATTAAATAAAAACTAAATATTAACTTAATAAGAGGATTATATATTGAACATACATGACAGAAAATTGGGTAATAGTTTTTTTTTTTTTTATTATTATGGTGTGGAAACAAATATGCACTGATGTTCATGGGTTTATTTCTATACCTTCTTTACATGCATTTGTGATAATTACTAATTATTTTTATAACAGACTGGTACCACTCTTAGCTAGTATCTATTAACTTTATACATTTACACAGATCCTGTAAGTCCATCAAACATAATTTTATAGATTTTTAGCATTGACTAAATATATTATCTGCTTTTTAATGTAATTGATTTTCATTCAGATCCCTAATCAATTAGGAATTTTAAGCAACATCTGCTTGTAACATCATTATTAGAAGTCAAGTCACGATATATGGATAAAGTGACTTCATTAAAGATTTTCCCTACACCGTAAAGACACAACAAGGATATACTAGTAATTCAGGAGTTTCTATCCATTAGTTCCTCTTAATATGACAATCTTCATATTGATTCCACGATATCTCATTATAACATCATTTTCACTTCTAATAGCTAGCACTAGCTTCAGATTTCAACATGCTAATAGATCAATGCAGTAATATAAACCTGTTTGATTTAGTGACAAATGCATTCCTTATTTTTCGTTTTATTTTATTTAATTGTCAGCAGGCCAAATTCATCTGAGATCGAAATCCAAATGGCAGGTAGGGTCAATAATAAAAGCCATCAGAAAAAAACAATTCTCTGCACGTCTCTCAATGTAAAAAAAAATAAATAAATAAGAGACCTTGCACCATTCAGTATGCTCGCGTACATCTCCCTTACCTCATTCCACCAAAGCAGACAAACTGCAACAATTATCACAGCAATTCCAACTAATATTGCCACTAAACTTCGCCCTATCCTCTCACAGAAGTTAGGGTTGTTTCTATACGAAACCCTGGTGTGGCTGTCTCCGCCTAGATCCATATTGTGCATTCCTGGATGATGTGGGAACTGAAAATTAACAGAAAGTTGAAGATTATAAGACACAAAGACGCTACAATATTTACTGTACTTACATGTAATATGTTAGAATACAAATTATATTGTAATTATATATATACTTGTAGCTAGACCATGCCTGTTGCCAGCATATGAAAAGTTTCTTTCTCTGGAAAAGTGGACATATTACAGCTAAAATTGATCCAACTTGAAAGAAGACATAAAACCGAGATATAATTTTGACCGACAAGGAGAACCTTTTCAGGTTGAAAGCTAGGCAGTGTCATCAAATGAAAAAAAAAGTGTAGGCAGTATCTGTAAGTATTTGACAAACATTGTATGTTACATTGTATCATGTCTTCATAATGCATGAACATGCCCCCCCCCCCCCAACCCTCACTATCTTGAGTCCATTTTTGGCATGTACCTATTTTGGCATGACACATGGAAGTGGTGGAAACCCATATACATGTCATGTCAATATGATTCATGCATAAATAAAGACCCAAATTCCTGTAATATATGCCCTTGCTGACCTTTAAATTAAATTCTTAATTTCTTCCAATAAGTATATAATTTTATATATAATTTTACTGTCGACAGTGGTGGTTATTTTCTATCCTGGAAGTATATGTATAGATATTAGTCCTACAGGTAGTATATATATATATATTATAATGAAGTTAAACTGGTGATGTGTAGTATAAATTTAGATTAAGCTGCACTTACTGATCTCTACTATATGTGCATGTACTACACAAGTACTAGTACTTACAGTGCAGTAACACGTACAAACTGGAATTGCCAGATCGAGGAAAGAATTAAGTTTAAACTTAAGCTTATCCAGAGAAATGTTATATAATGCTGTTTAACAGAAATGTGCCACTTACAAGTACTACAGGGACCCTGACACTTGAAAAAAATTGCACTGCCTTCAGGTACAGTCACTATGCCCATGAACAAAACAGAGGAGGTATTTGTATAGGGTCGTGGGAGGGGGGCTGGGGGTAAGGGGCTGAAGAAACCCAAAATGATGCAGTACAGTATTTTTCGACTATTTTCATAAATATTATTAAGTAATACAAGTACAGGAACTACAGTGTACGTGGTGTGCCAAACAGTCTGTATATCCTATTGAAATACCTGTAGTTTGAAAAACCTACTTTGATGCCACCCCCTCCCCCCCCTCCCAAACACAATCTCCATTGTAGAGGACTACTGTACATGTAGTATACTTAAGTCGTTAAGTATACCCAAGCTTTTAGATACACATACCAATCAAGATGACGCGAGCTACAAGATTTGAAGTTAAAGTATGTACTTCCATTGGCTTGTAAACATGTACATGTATGTCAGCGGCTCACAAAATCCTAAGATTACATTTGATCTTTTCTGAACAATTTACACCCGTGTTAAGAAATAAGTTGAAAATAAATAAGCAAATCATGCTTGTGCTGCACACCAGTAAATAATAAATATGGCAGCAATATTGAAAGTGATCGAATCAGACCAATTTCGTTCACGTACTATACAGTACCTGTTTTTGTACAACTCTTACCGATAGACTGACCGATTTCTCTTCTTAGAGACTATGGCTGATGCGTAGCTTTTAAGTAAGACAGTAAGTACACGTGTGCCTACGCTAATGGGAATACTCACGTCACGTCTATACATGGTTTTAGATGAGGCCAGCCGTAAATCCTGATCTCGTTTGATATCACAAAGTGACCCAATTTCGTGCTGCAATCTGATTGGTTACTGAAAGGGGGGTTTCCCTGCGCGTAGTGTTTCACGAGATGCTCATGAGAGCTGGAGAGGCAGGACAGTTATTGTGCAGTTTTCAAACTTGTCAGGGGCGGATTAAGGCCGTCTTCTGGGTCTTCCGGAAAACGGTCAGATTTTCAAGTTTACATTGACGGGTATCTAATTTTTATCTGTCGAAAGACGGTCAAAATGGAGGATGGATCCACAAAGATAATTTGGAAGACTGTCAGAAAATAGCTAGATGTATCCGCCCCTGCTTGTCGTTCAGTTGCAACACACATGCGCGGGGAAAGGCAGGCTTAACCATAATTAAGTCAATATTGAAATAAACTGCAAATGAAAAAAATACAAAAATACGCGTTCTCTATATGCTTAATTCTGTTCCAATCTTTTTTAAACACTAAGTGATAGATACAATAGGGCCTACGAGTCGCCGAGCTGTACGTGAAATATTACGAGTGTATTGGCGAGCCGCAGGCGAGACAATACACGAGTAATTTTCACGTACAGCTCGGCGACGGGTGTTGTATCTGGCTTAAACCACGGCCTCTGATTGGCTAAGTACTACACTAGTAGTGCAAGAGACCGTGGAACGCACTCGTACATGACGTGCTTGTATGTCGAATACAGCACGGCCGAGTCTTTTGTTCTACGCGCTAGCCGTGGTTTAAATCATCTACGTTAGCTGTGACCTAGTGATAGCCTATAATTGGTTCTCTGAATACTTCTACGTTGACTCTCGTGACTACTAAGTACTTGCACATCCCTTGACAACTTATCTTCTATCACGTGACCTTTTACTATGAATCAGAATCAGAAGTTTATTGACTATCGCCCTACATCCGGGCATGATCAAATACAAATACAAGAAGTAATCCGCAGAGTGATTACCATATACAGTTTGATATACATTATATAATGTCTAGACTAAAGCAGGGAAAGTACATGTACTACTCAATAAAGATCAATATAGGGATAATTAAAAAAAAAAAAAAAAAAAAAAAAAAAAACTGATTCAACTAGAATAGGCTACACTAAACCTTATATTAAACTAACTATTATTTAGGGGGATATGAAAACTGCATCATCAGTTAATCTAGGTTTTATTCAGCATGGATGCAATTTTCATATCCCTAGCTTTAAAACAATCATAAAGAAAATTAGTTGTGCATTTTGCAATATCAAAATCATTACATTGCAGTACAGTAATAAAAAGGTCACTGATGGACTCAGGGGCTGCACTGCCCAGTATATCTTTAACCTGGTTAAGGAATATGGCTCTTAGTGGAGCATAAGAGGGGCATATCATCATAAAATGGAACTCATCTTCAACTGACCCCATGTTGCACACCGTGCATAGCCTTTTCTCTATGGGTATTTTAGGATTCATGTGTCTCCCCTTTTCAATTGCCAAATTGTGGGCACTTATCCTGAATTTGCAAAGGAATGTAGATTTGGGTTTGTGGATTAACTGTGTGTATATTTCTCTTTTAAAATCTTTTTTGAAGGTACTGTAGGTACGTAATTTTTTGCCCTCCGTGTTCAGGGATGCTAGGTGAGATTTAAAGGCCGAACTATAAGAGATTTGGATAAGCGGTTTTATTATGGAAGAGAGTGCGGTCATGGATATTTTAAAAGGGTCCTCCCAAATGTCAGGGCGTCCAATGAGCGCCAGTGTATTTTTAATGCCGGTTGACCAGGTTGAGGTGTTAAGTCTGTTTAAATTTTCATTTTCATGAAGTGCATGAGTAACTAAGGAGGTGGTGTCATGGTGCTTTTTATATTGGAGGCTGTGCCAGTATTTGAGGGCCAGTGTGTGGGCAGTGGTCAGTATTGGGAAGCTGCCCAGTTCTCCGCGGACAGCATGTGAGGGAGATTTTCGGTTAACGCCTAGGATAGTTTTGCAGGCCTTGAGATGTAAGGTTTCAATGGAAAGTTTGTCACAAATTAGGAAGTAGCTGTCTTTACTTGAGTTTTTGACAAAGTATGGTGCCCAAACTTCAGAGCCATAGGTAAGAATGGGAGCTATGAGTGAGTCAAAAAGTTTCATGGAAATGGGCACTGGGCTGGTGAATAATTTATTGCGGATTTTGAAAAATGCTTTCCCCCCTTTTGATTTGAGTATTTCAAGGGATTTGGTGAAACTTCCGGATGGAGTAAAGACAAGTCCTAAATAGCAGTATTCACTACAGATTTCTAGAGGTATATCGCCAAACTTGAAAATTTGTTTCTGGATTTTGTGGCCAGATTTATTGAATATCATGACTTTTGTTTTAGTGATGTTCACTAGTAGCTTCCATTTTTTGCAGTAGGCCTGAAGTTGATTTATTGCGGTTTGTAAACCTGCACTGCTTTCCGACATAATTACTAGATCGTCTGCATATAATAGGCAATTTAATTTTTGATTATTCAGAGACACTGGGTCACATCTGTCGTTAAAAATTGAGGGCAGGTCACTTATGAAGAGATTAAAGAGGAGTGGACTGAGATTACAGCCTTGCTTAACACCAACAGAGGACGAGAGACTATTTGTTATGCTATTTCTGCATTTGACGGCAAAACGCACAGATGAGTACATATTACGAAGGGTTCTTAGAAAGTTCCCATTGATGCCTGCCCTTGTCAGTTTGTAGAACAGGGCGTTTCGCCACACGGTATCGAAAGCAGAGGAAAAGTCAACAAAGCAAACAAAGAGGTTGGATTTAGAGGCCCTTTTAACATATTTGTCTATGAGGGTTTTTAATACTAAAATATGGTCACTGGTGCGGCTTCCTTTTTTAAAACCAATTTGATTTGGGGGTATGATATTGTGTTTTTCTACATATGTTGTGAGTCTGTTGTTCAGGATTAGACAGAATAGTTTACAGATATTGCTAGTGACAGCAATTCCTCTATAGTTATTTGGATCTGTTTTGTCACCCTTTTTGTGTATAACTGTTAGAAAGCTTGTTCTCCAAAGTGTAGGGAATGTTCCATTTGTGAGAATGTGGTTGAAGAGAATACACAGGGGGGCTGCCAGTCTGTGAATACCCTCTTTGATCATTTCATTAGGTATGCCATCTGGGCCAGAGGATTTATTATTCTTAAGTTTTGTAGAAGCCTTTTTTATTTCATTTACAGTAAGTCGGTAGTCAAGTTCATTGAAAGTACCGTTTTTAATACCATTAAAGAATTCATTAATTAGGGATTCAAATTTGGGGTCCTCATGTTGTAGACTTCTATTCATGAGATTATTAAAATGTTCCCACCATAAATGGGGTGGTATAGGGTTACAGTTACTTTTTTTTTCATTCTCACATAGCTGGTCATAGAGGTTCCAAAATGTTTTGGGGTCAGAATTCTCGAGGGTTTCAATTTTGTGGAAAATGTGGTTACGAAAGTCGTTTCTTTTTTTATTTAGTAGTTTTGAGTATTGTTTTTTTTGCCTATTGTATTCTTGTATGAGTTGTTGATTTTGGGGATTTTTTCGAATTTGTCTACTTAGAGATTTGAGTGATTTGGATACTTCCTTGCAGTTGGTGTCAAACCATTTTTTATTCATTTTACGTTTTTTAGCTTTCTTATTATTGTTCTTTTTAGTGAAACCTGCTTTAGAGGCCAGATTAGTAAGGAGTGTATAGAAGTTGTTGGTGAGTTGGTCAATGTCCATGTCCTTATTAAGTGAATATGAAGATATGAATTTATTTATTTCTGTCTGGCTATCTGGAGTTTCTAGTGAGGCTGACCAAATTTGTTTTATGATATTTGACCATTGATAGTTGCTGGGGAGGTCATGTGTTTGGTCTTGTGGCAGACTGTGGTCGGGGTAGTGGCACATACCAGTTTTTAGTGAGCAGGAAATCATGCAGTGGATGGACAGTGGAGTTAGAGAGTGTACCCTGAAATATTCCAGGTTACACAATATAGAACTATTACACAGTAGATAATCAATCACACTTGGGCTTCCCCTATGGCTGAAACAGGTAAAATTACCTTGAGAGTCACCTAGGACTCTTCCATTTGCAATTCTAAGACCACTGCTTTGACATAATTCTAATAGACTCTTACCATGAGCATCAATTTTGTGCTGATCGAGATTTTTTCTAGTTAAAGCTGAGTCTGAGATATAATCTGAGCCCACATTAATGTGCAAGTCACTGTTATCATGCACTATATAGTCCGGTTCAGTGCCAGTTTTCGCATTAAAATCTCCTAGTATAACACAACTACCTAAGGATGACAGTTTAACAATATCAGTTTCAATAAGTGAAAAAATATCCTCTCTAGTAGAGCTAAAGTTTGTACCTACAGGGCTAATATAAACATTACATATATACAGATCTTGTTCTAAACCAAAGAAATGTTTACAGAGTTTGAACCACATAAATTCAGAGCAGGTGATCTTGAGGAAGGTTACTCCTTGTAAAATCTGTTCGCACCAATTTCGAGCACTAGACGGTGGAACGACTGAGACTAGTGGCTTGTGTTGGTAAGTTAGTTGCTTTGGTATTTCCTTTCCTTCTGATTATACTTTCCACTACTCTTATTCATTTTTTTCTTTCAGCCTCAGATTACACAGTCATCTAGTTTATCCTCCGTCTTAGTCAATGGGGCTATCAGTTTTTTTCACCACTGGGTGGCGCGCGTGTTTTAGTTGGGGTACTTTTGCGCATGCGCGTACTTTCTCGTGTGTTTGCAGTTTCATTTTTAATCTGACGCTGTAAATATCGCTCTAAATAATGCCAGGATACTGTCGTGTTCCGGAATGTACATCGTCAACAGCAGGTCATTCTTTTCCGAAAGACACAAAGCTGAGTTACCAGTGGAGAGTTGCCATCAGGAGGGTTGATTCTTCATCAAAAACACTATGGAAACCAAAGGCACATGACAAAGTCTGTTTCCTCCACTTTCGTGAGGAAGATTACACTTCTACGTAAGTTGTAGGCCTACTTGCTGTTGTAGCTTTTAGTATTAATAATGAGTTTGTCAACTTATTCATTAGGTCTTTGTTATCGATGTTTAAATAATTGTGTCGTTTAACGTGCTTAGAATGTTAATTTTTAAGACATTCTTCACCTAACATTATGTAGCGATTTGGGGGAGAAAACACTCTACCGACTAAGCTACCGAGCCCGGGTCAACCCCGACCAGCCACTACAATTATTTCTTCGTTTTTATGTGATAATACATAAGGTTTTTTAAAGGCCACGTTTTCAAATTAGGACAACTTGATTTTTATTGTATTAATAATCGTTATGTGCACTCCTTTTGCAGATGAGAGAAAAAGACTGAAGCCAGGAACGATACCATCCATATTTCCATTTAATAATTCGCAAAGTATCAGATCCGATGAAGTGGAGGTAAATATAACGCATGATATAATAACAGATTTATAAATAAAATGTTTCTTTTTATTTGTATAATTATCTGTCTTAATACTAAAAATACTAGAGACGGACTAAAGGGGACAAGAGGCAGTCAGATCTGCGTCATTTCTGTCATCTACACAGATTTTATGTGTTAATTAACAATGTATTTTTCTTTGTGTAATTTATTAACTTATGTATTTATTTTTTGTTGTATCCTATATAGGATGAGTCTCAAGCAGATGAAGCAGTGGCAGAAAAACATGAAGACTGCACTGGTGAGAGCCAAAAAGAAAGTACAGCTTCCTAGTGTGATATCACTTCACCATCAGACACAAGAGAAAGCATCATGCTGCACCAGAAAAATGCAAAGGCTGTCCAGTATCAAACTGGATTTAGTCATATTGAACATTTCATGTTGTTTTTCAATGGCCTTGGGCCAGCAGCTCACCACTTGAATTTCAAATGTTTCTCACCAGGGCCAATGTTTTTTGATCATTATGAAACTGAGACAAGCCTTTGACGATTATTTAGCTCTCTGTTTCAAGCTATCGGTAACAACGGTGTCAGAAATAATAAGCACATGGATCAACTTTGTTTTTCCAACTCAGTGAAATGAACATTTGGCCAGAACGTGACATTGTTGACGACTATATGTCTGTAAATTTTAAGAAATATGGAGTATTGATTTCATGGGTAAACAACAGTGACTGGCATAATTTGTCCATGTCTTGTCTTTCGGTTGCATTCAAAATATCACCAAACCTAAAAATGATAAAATTAAATTAGTGAGATAGGTTTTTTTACTGTTCTTTTCAATTTGTATTCCAAATGCAAAATGAAATTGTACATTCATAGGATTAAATGTTGACCTTCAAACCATGATATATCATCTCACAACTTGTATTTCTGTATTATAATGCAACTACAGGTATATATAGTAGCTCAAGCTAGGACATGATATTGATACAAGACATTTGAACAAGAAAAAAAAAAGCAAACTTATTTTCGTTTGCACACCTACCTCGATGCTGTTATTCTCCATGATCTTTCTTCATGCCACACTCGACTTTTACTTTGGCCTCTAGTTCTGTTTTCAAGTTCTGACACTTCCTTCTCTGTGACCTACCAACATCAATGCAATTATGAGGGAGTGAAAAAAACAATGATGCTAACAAAACGATGCTAACATTCTTGGCAAACACTGTTTTGATTGTCTACCTCATCTACACTTAGTTATGTCAACTGTCATTGACATAAAACACGCATCAACCCTTGTTTCTCCTTTACAAATTTGTGTTGACACAAGTCATGTGTTAAATGTCGGACCTGGTACACGAAACTCGATTACCGAAACGAACGGTCCTTTATCGACTAGGAGTGCCTACAATAAACATATTTTAAACATAAATACCTTCATTATATTCTCGGAATATGGAAATACGCAATGACAATATCATTATCTTGAAATATAGTAATAAATTAGGCATGTTAGTAGTGCGGAACTAGCCGCCGCTTACACCTGGCTTTTGACAGGGAGCTCACACAGAAACCCATATTTACGGGAAGATTCGAGCGCGAAACCTTCAATATTAATGATACAATTGACACATTTATAAGTAAACACACTAACCTTTCTACCAAATCCTGTTTCTTTCCTCTAGTGGAGGCTCCTCTTTCAACTAGTGTAAGTTTTAACTTCGCCGCCGTTTGCTTCCCATACTCTAAAGCCATTTCTACACGGACGCGAAAACGAGGCTATCTTCAATAACCACTATTACCCCAGCGCCCTCTTTAGGACAAACGGCTCCGCGTATAGCCCCATTATAACCCCCTCTAGGAAATTGGGGTATATACAGTCATAAGATTATGTATGTGTGCATTTATTCCATCTAACGTAAGAAGATTAGATACAATTATAACGTCAGAAAATACAATAGAGGGAGTGTGATAATGATAGGGTCGCTAAACGATTTTGACGGAATATAGTGACTAGCCTTATCCTCTTGTCGCCTGGGTAGGCACGCCCCCTTAGAGTATTTATGTAAACAAAAGGTCTTCCATAGAGAACTATCCTTTTGTTCAACAGCTTCGCGCGTGCAGCGGATTATGTATATAGTGACGCTATACAGTTAAATGCAGTTAAATCTGTGAAAGCTGTTACTTAATTTATTCTGCTGTGTCGGACGTTGTGGGCCAGCCCAATGGTTCATTCACTCATTCTTTTCTGAAGATTGGTGATGCATATTTCGAATGCTTAATTATTTGCCCTCCTTCTTACAAGAGAAAGGAAAAGGGGAGAGAAACGGAGACAGTGTCAAATAAAAAGGGTAAAGAGTAATATAATACATTAATTAAAGGGACTCGCGGTGGAAGAAACGATAGACTGTTTTGCATCAAGGTATGCAATTATAATCCCACATGGCCATCGCATATACGGCCGTAGTTTAAATACATTACTCATAGTTGTATTTAATTACGTTATTTTGCTGACTAGACATACATTTTAAAGATGGTCTTTCAGGAAATCGTTTTGTTTGAAATAACACACACGACAGAGGTAAAATCACATATAAATTTATTTTGAAATAAAATGTTTCGCTAGATCTTGTTAACACTCAGCGAAATGCACCTAGTGATCATATTCAATGTGCCATCATTTAATTGCTTTCTCGGTTTCATTAATTGACGATAATAATTGCAGTAAGCAAGAAGGAGGAAATGCTGAAGACAAAACAATGCCGTGGGTATGTGTGACTTTCTCCCTTAACATTTTCTATGATGCTGTCAAAGAAAAAGGAACCGAGATAGCGATCATTTAAACCGCTGCTGTTTACAGGTAGACTTATTCGTTTACCATTTAAATGCCCCCCTCCCCCAACAGACCCAACTTGAGGAATGCCACTGTAGCTACAGTACACTGTATATCAAACTTTGGTCCAAATTATGAAATGTTTAAGAAACACAAAACGATAATTTGAGGGTATTTTTTCATTCAAGACAAAATTCAATAACTATGATGTGTGACAAAAGAGACTTTACAAAGCTTTACGTGTACTTAGATATATTCCAGTAACATATGGAGATAGGCTAGCGACGTAATTGTAACCTCAACAGGCAGTGGACTTCTTTGCGTTAAAAACAAATTCATTTCGAAATCAAAAGAGCATTTTTTTGGGGGGGCGCGTGGGTGGGGGGGGGGTAAATAGTAACTCATTCCGTAATCCTTCCTGCGCATTTATTTAATCGTATCAAAACGTTTGATACACAATGTTCACTAGTGTCATAATTTTGGCGATGTATTAAAACCATAATTGTACAAAGTAGGTTAGCATAAGTCAGGCAACAACCAGTGTGAAGAACAACTCCCTTTTTAAGTGAGGCAAGACAACCTATTCAAACTGATTATAACCTTGATAAAGACACAAGGTAAAGGAGTTATGTAAACTAGCGGGTGAAAACACATTCTTTGTCACTGTTACAAGACAATGGAGGCGACCAAGTGGGGTAATTACAATATACCCCTGTACAGTCAAAGAGAAATTAGTTATGAAAGCTTACATCGGGTCAGCCCTTAATTTGCTTGTCCGAAAGAAAGAGATAGATGTCGCAACGCGAATCCTTTTATTAACCCTTCATGAGTTTGTGTAAAGTGTGAAAGACAGGCAACGATCTCGAGTCGCTGTTGATATTGTTCGCAATTAATATTGGAGTATACCGCCTACATGTAAACATCAGACAAGGCGTTGAGATCGATAAAAGTGGAGGTTTATCTGAAAAATTAGATGCCATTTTTGTGAAATGACTTATTAAGTGATGTGCATGTACCGAACATGTTTAAATTCTTGATTTTTATTATTTGAAACATCTTCATACACGGCCTCATATTTATATTTCTCTCAGGCCATACTCATTTTATTGTATAACATGGGACTCTAAAGCACAGGACATTGTGAAAGTTAATTGGCTACAGAGACTTGTTATCCTTTATGCAGTTTTATAGCGTGGATGAACTAGAAACAGGCTTTTCTTAGCTTTACTTAATTTACAAAAATTTAAACAAAATCAATCTGCAAGGCTTGCTTTGACTTGATGTTAACCTAACACTGGTTTTAAAAGGAGTAATATAAATATGTTGGATGGATTAAATCACCGACACCGTTCTATTTTAACTTAACGTGGTCATATACACAGTAACACAGATAATTTTTATAAGTTGTCTGTCGTTCAGCAGGCATTATAGGCGAGTAGCCAAACAGTGACGATGATCAATCCAAGTAAAATCTAGGCAAGTATTGTTTACAAAATAGATCATGATGAATAAACCTACGCTTTAATAAATTACCACCACACGGTTCTGTTTTTGTCACTTAAAAGCTTTCGTTTAAAGACGCTCAATGATATCAAAAATGATTCGACGCTTTAAAAATGGACCGGTTCAAGGGGCATTTTTTGTTTCAGCTAGGGACTTCAGGTAGAGGATTCAGTGTAGGTGTTTCCTCGGATGATAACAGCATCACACCCTAGGTCTAAGCGAGTTGACTAGAAGCTTTTTGTCCAAGCTTCCTATTCCTACTACTAAACTAATAACTCTAAACCACAAAGTTTTGTGCGGTAAAAATATTTAAACTAAATGAGGTGCATTGACAGAGGCACAAGTACAATCCAACGCCAATGTGCAACAGGGGAAAGTCTGACAGTGTATTACATAATATATGAAAGTGCGGTCAACATTAACAGTGTAAGACATCAGTTAAAGAGGAGGGGGTCTTACTATCTTTTGTTAAACGCGACTGTTATTATCTCTCGAACAACTTGACGTTTCATGCACAATCATCATCGAAAGCCTTATATCAATATGCTGCATGCGCAGTCGATTTTTATCAAAATAAAAAGTGTGTTTCATACAAGCAAAATCTAACTTTCCTTTATAACTGTTACTGAACAGCGAAGAGTTACATAAACCCAGTTATAAAATTACAAATGTAATTATGAGGCTAATTTCTCTTATGTGGAATAAAATATTTTGTTGGCTTTCAAATGATAGGACACTCACTTTAATCTTAAAAGAAGTTAGTTAATGTGCTCGTTCCCCTAACGCGCGTGCCAAAAGTTCTCATCAAATAACCAGATACACACCTGTCTATACTGGTAACTAGTGAAAATCTATCTGTGGCCTTTGATAATGGGTAGACACTCACCGCCTTAGTTGCGACAATGATTATTTCTTCACAGCGATTTATTCATTTAATTATTAAATCATAATATATTTATTAAATTATTTGAAATAATTTACTCTTTTTTAATGATTTATACCATCTAATTTTTATCTTTTTTATTTGATTCTTAATGTCATCTAATTATTTACTTAATTCTTTAAATAATTTATTTATTTATTTATCAAGCCCGTAGCCAGCAATTTCAAAGGGGGGGGGGGTCTTTTTCTGAAAAAGTGGACATTTTACCGAAAAATCCCCATGTATTTATGTCAAATTTTACCCAGAGTGGACCTTTTTTCAGCAAAAGGGAGTTCTTTCGAACCTCTTGAACTCCCCCTGGCTGCGGGCCTGTTTATTTATTTATTTATTTATTTATTTATTTATTTATTTATTAAGATTTTCTATTATTATTCTTTTACGGATTCGCTCTATTATTTTATATAAAATGTAACTTAATGTAGTAATTGAGGCAACGCTTGTTTTAATAATGTTTCTTTCTTTGTTATTTCTAAACAGTAATCTATTTTTACACAGGTCGCGATGATGAAAATTTGTGTACGGAGCATCTTTAAACTTTTTGAGACGGGTGATTTGTTGATCATGCTGATGTACGACATGCATGTTTATCAAATTCAATTTTTGACCACAGAACACTTCATATTGAATTAAATAGCTGATACTAAATTAAACTAGCAGTTATCTTGCAACACTTAAAACATGATCAGCTGCGCGTGCCAAGCTAGTGAACATAAGGATAGGTGGCCACGGGAGTGGCACGCGTTAGCATGGGTTCTAGCATCTTAAAGCTATAATCCTATTGTCACAACAAACAATGGGCACCTTCTGGCTGATGCATCCTGCTGTTAATTACACCTAGTCACAGCGGATTGTCGCGCTCGCGCTGGACCACAGAAACAGGCGTCATGGGGTTCACTCGCCTAAGGTATTGTGTGTTATTACGCCTAAACTATTGTGTTTTTGCGTTCGAATTTTGAAGGGATTAGACGGCTTTCCATTGTTTGTCCGCCCCCTTCTATTCACAGGATAGGGATTAAAACATTCTGACGCTTTTAAAACGTCGTACAACGGAAACATAATTATTATTTCTACTGTACGAGTTAGCTCTGTGTAAATCTATATAGGCCTACATGTTATTTGTCATTAATGTGTAGTACGTAAGACTAGTGTTTCTTAATTTAACAAAAACATGTTAAATTGTCAGTATAATTGTCAGTATAATTATTTATTTATTTTTGACTGTATTGTAAATATCGCTGTACATCTCTTTTAGGGTTTTTATTTTATACTATTTTGGTTTGGAAGTCAGAATAAAGTAAACTTTGAAGCAGCCACCTGGGTTTAGTTAATTATTCCCGGTAACATATTTGAAGGGCTAAATCATTTTATTGCCGAATAGGTCTACACGTACAAATATAAATAGCGAGTGTTTTTTCCCTTTCGCTCACCTACATCTCGATTCTGTTACTGTATGGGTTTCATTCGTAAAAGATTTCAAAATGGTTGTTCAGAGTCTAGGCCCTACATACATGTATACTAATTAACTTAAAAATGCGTTTTAAAGTGCAACTCTAATGATATTGTCACCCTTCACCCAAAACTTCTCATTTACTGCCTTACATACATTCTTTTGGGTAACAGATAAATCTTCAGTGTTCAGTGACTAAATTAATTAAATTTTACACGTATGTCATCTTACGCGTGACTTAATAATTACGATTTTGGGGCAAATTTTAAAAAATCGGTCTCTCAGTTTTTTCTTTTACCTGAGCACCTACGATCACCGTTTCAACGCCCATTTGATGACACCTATTAGTACTCCAAAACCCTGCCAGTTATTTTTCTTTAAAGTCTTAATTAGTTCGGAATTATCGTTGATAAAGCATACTAATGTCTTTGTTTCATGAAAACCATTATTTAGGGGCTCATGACTCAATAACAGTAGTATTTAAAGCAAAATGACGGCACGGGATTGTAGCCTATGCACACCTGGTCAACTCTACCAATTTCCTTGATAAAATCTTGTTCAAGGATGAAGTATAAGCCTCCTACTGATTGCTATCTCACCTCAACGTAGAAAGGTGTTAAAGTTTTGAGTTGCCTATTTATGCTTTTACATTGCAAAGAAAAATATCTTCGCCGATATTTTATATTTTTGAGGGTTTTTCCAGTTTTAAACCAGAAAGATAGAGGCATTATTGAATAATAAGATGCAGGAAAACTCATTTTCGGTATCTGGATGAAAATAAAGGGTCACAATACCCTTAAATCTAACTATAACAGAACTTTACCGGAACGAGAGCGAATGCTTTCGCTGCGGTAATCGCAGAAAAGCGTTACAGAAAAATCGCTTTGCCAATTTCATTAAATTTTCATAATCCTTTCTATTGCATAGGAAACATGCCCATTTCCTCGGCAGTTGAAGGAAAATTGCTTTTCCCCTCTTTCATGTTCCTAATGGTCGCCACACGTATTCAGTAACAATGTGGTAAGCGCACGGCAGCTGCATTACTCTGAACTTAATTTCAACAAGTATTCTGTAAGCGACATCGTCACACAAGAGTCAGGATATACGTACAAATTGTAGCTAATTAATACCTGAGCTGTCACGCCTATATAAACCCAACCGAATTTTCTAACTCCAAGATGACTGGGAATTTGTGTCGGGTGGTAAGTTTAACCTGGCTTTGGTATCGGCGTTAACATATGTTGTGCTTAACAAGAGTGAAATCAATGGCAAGCATTCCGAATACAGTTATGTACGTTTTCTGCTGAATCCTTTCACCATCTTTGTTATTTTATTAAGAATTGTTTTCTATGTATGAAATTATCACACATGTAGTGGTCTCAGCCTATAAGTGTACGTTGATTCTTAACATTTCCATTCAACCTGGTACACAGTATAACTTAAAATATACAAACAATTCAGAGGCCATGGTGAATTTTTTTCGTATTTAAGCAACACATACATGTACATTGCGTCCATTTATTTCATTTTATTTTTAAGTAGCCTACATTGGTATTTTTTTCTTACAAGTGCTTGATTTTATGTAAAGTCTGTTGAACATTTTAAATGGCTTTGGATTCATATAAATAAATAAGTGAATAAATAAATAAATAAATATAAATAAATAAATAAGTAAATAGTATATTATTACTTTTTTCAAATTTTAATTTAATATTAAAATATTTCAATTTCATCTCTAGGCCAAACAGGTGTGAACCAGCTGGGCGGTGTTTTCGTCAACGGACGCCCCCTGCCGGACCAGGTGAGAATGAGGATTGTGGAACTCGCCATGCTGGGGGTACGGCCCTGCGATATTTCACGTTACTTGCTGGTGTCACATGGTTGTGTTAGCAAGATACTGACGAGAATCTTCGAGACTGGATCGACACGGCCCGGTTTTGCGGGAGGGAACAGACCAAAGGTAGGTCGAAAGATTGAGCTGATAGTTTTTAAGCCTACTAATTCCGTTGTTTACATCAACTTGAATGACTTCTTTGAGCTAATTTAACAGACATAAACTTCAGGTATTAAATGGAATTTACCGTTATCTATCCGTTCTAAGCTATCGCCTAATGAGAGAAGAATCTTATCAACTGTGTGATGTCATATAAGATAAAAGTGATTTTCTTCTTCTATTTCTTACCTCAATATTAGCTGTTGATTAAAGAAAATCACTTCACTCTTAATAAGCATTATGTTCACACACGCGCTTCTGTGTGTTCCAAATAGTGATACATGTACAAGTACAGGTTATACATGATTTGTTTCAGCTTCATTCACTTAATTCACACTGGGTCTCTGCTCGGCAAAAGGCACTACCCTTCAACTACAACATTAACGCCATACAAAAACGACGCACCTGTAATAAAACGTGCGTCGCTTGTAATTAATAAAGGAAATAACATTGCGTCGAATACAAGACAAGGAGGGGACTTGGGATCAAACCAAATGCACATATCACGAGAATTTAAGTCTGACATCACAACGGCGAATGCAGGTACTTCAGGCCCGCCTGCGTTCTTCAGAGTTTCCAATGTTATTGAACGGAAGCTTTTTCGAAATACATCATCTGCGCCTCTTCATAGGTCAACGCCATGCGAAGTAGCGTTTGTGTCGACAAAAATGCATCAAACTTACACGAATAATGACATGAGCGACGCCGTTCCATATCCACAAATTAGAAACGTTTATCAGGCCGCAAATACAACTTTCGAAAAACTTTCTGCTCAACATTGTAATGACACAGAAAGATTGAAAACGATTGTTTTGACAAAACTCCAGAAGCATGGTGACATTCACAATGAGAGAGAAGAAGACTCTGAAAACACTATAAATAAAATGAGTAGAGATAATGACGAGAAAAATGACGCCATTGTCGCAACGGATGTCAAAGGAACGATTGATTCTAAAAAGCATCACATTCCCACTACTTCAGTAGACTTAACGCTGGATCTGGTTCCACACGGACGCCCAATAAAACAGTGAATCAAGAACTTTGCCAGATCATATAAATGTAGAATTACAAAGCCCGTTTCTAGTTGGCACACAAGAACCTTGTTCCTCTCAAATATTAACAATTAATGCCAGCGATATCGGTGAGCGATTTTGCAAAAGTAAACAGAAAAGACGAAAGGGCCGCTGCCAGATTGTCTCATAGCATTGAAAGCATTTTCGGTAGAAACAGGCCAAATCGGCCTACTCGGGACGCTATAGTGATAGAAATGCTGACTTAGTCAAATTCTAATCGCTCTTTTTAAATAAGGCGGCATATCCTCTCGGTTTTTATAAAATTTGGAGTAGGAGCATTTTATTCTACATATACATGTAACCATGTTCCCTGTATATTATTTTTCTTATACATTGTAAATAATGAAAATGGCGGGAGATAAAGGAATAGAGACCGGTAAGATGTGGCCTTTCAAGTTTTATACTAATACTGATTCATTTCTCTCCCCCTTTCTCTCTCTCCCTCATTCCATACTTGTACATTAATTGCTCTTTCTCTCTCTCTCGCTCTCTCTCCCTTACACACACACGTCTGCAAATGCATGACCTTTAGGTTCGTGTCTTTGAAAAAAATTATCATTGTTCCATAAAGATAAAGAACATAAAGTAAACACTAAATCTTTTCGATGAGCAAAAATATCAAACATTTAGATACATAATTTTATAAGTACAATATTAATTCTTTGTAGCATTTGTGGTGCCTTTACTGCATAGAATATAACTATATGGTAGTATGTTTTTAATTTTGTTTGTACCATCCGATGGGAATTATTCTGATTTAATGACTTTGAAAATTCCGAATACATTTGTAACCTTGGTTGGTTACCAATTTTATGAGAACGGCAGATTGAACACTCGGAACAACTTCAGTTGTAGATCATGAAGATCTTTATTCTTCCCACTCGGGCTACAGGCTGGCACGCAGGCAGAGACAGTCGCTACGATCCGCCTGGGTCTCTCTCTCTGTATCTGAGAGGCCCAGAATTTATAGGGAATTGCACTGATTTCTGCGTGCCCAAAAACTATTAGTAAACGTATATGATTTAAAATGAAGACCAATAAAACTAAATACAGGGACTAAGTTATTTGTTATAGTAGCTCTGAACATGGATTTATTCTCCGGGTAGGAAGGTTACATATCGCTCGGACCTGGGATTGGCCTCAACTGAAATTTACCCAGGTGTAGTGACTGTTTTTGGTGGAAGAGATCAAAAGAGCGAAATGACTATAATGAGGCCAAAGTATTTCTACAATTTTAGAGTCGTCACCGGGTTTCCCTTTTTGTCATCTGAAAGGGGTGCATCTTCAATTACTTAAATTAATTACTCTACCGAGATTTTGGTTTCAAATTTTGGTTTCTCTTCCGAGATTGAAAATGTCATTTAAAGGCAGAGACAAATTGTATAACGCTACCGTATTATACAATATTTGTAAAAATCACAATTTAATTTAACGAAAAGATCGAATGCATGTAATAACTGTATAATGGGCAGATGCAGATCATCTGTAAAACTCATCTTTTTCAATTTACAATAATTGTTCATTAAATGAAACAGGACCTTCAATGATTAGGGCATGCATAGTGGGGAATACCACAGTTTATTTTGCCCTGAATTGCATGTGTTTACTTACGTTTTCAGACCTTAACCTTGATTCAAATTAGGTTTTTAATTGATGATGGGTCTGCATGATTGCCCAAAGTTCAACTCAGATGAACTTTGTTTAACAATGCTGTTATGAATTAAGTGTAAATAGTGCAGTTTAAGGTAGAGATTGATGGTAAAAAGTGCTTTATGATACAGAATGATTGTTACCTATTACAAAAATTGCAATTAATTATTATCAAATTCAATGTGTATGTGTGTGAGGGTGTGATAAATATATTTAGAAAAAATTTTAATGATATTCTGTTGAAAACTCTTTTAATTTTTTCTAGGCTTGAATAGGACCAGGATTAATCCTTTTGCCATTCTCGTAACAAAATTATCGTAACAAAAGCACCCATCATTTCCAAATGCTGTGTGGCAGTGAGCACCATCACAACCTCTGTGATACTTCTGTGGGATGAAAAATATATTCTTGAGTTGGGCTGTCCCTAATATTAATAGTCATTGGTTATCAGTTTATAGAAATGCAGTTTATGAAATCATTTTAGGTTTTAACCACATAAAATTAGTTAAAAGTGTAGGGTATGTGCCAAAATCTACTTATTAAAAATAAAACAAGATTATTCAAATGCAAATAGGGATTGGTACCAGGTATCAGTGAAAGAAAACCTGCCAACTCTGGAAATTTTTTTAAAATAATATTATTTGTAAAAGTTGAAGTGGTCCACTTTATGACAGGGAATTGTGTGTTAGTTGGTGAAGTATATAAATGTGTACCAGTCAAGTAAGGCAGCATTCAATTATCACCTACTGGGTAATCAATTTACAATGTAATGTAAAATAACGATTTTTGCACAGTTTTAAAGATTTTAATTAAAATGGATGTAAAAAATATTGACATTTTCTGTTGGTGATACCATGTTTCAGATGTTCTACAAGTATTTCAAATGTAAAAAGGAAATAATATAACAATGTGATTAAATAAAAATTGTCTTTCATTTGTTATTTTTTCATATTTCAGTGAAAGGAATACCCTCATCAATTGGTTTCATGAAATGAAAATGGTTTATTTACAACAAAAAAACGTCACAAGTTTTTATATAAGCATCCTGGTAAGTGCCATAAAAATCATTTTCATTGTCTCCACTTACTAGTTTCTCTTTATAAGAAACACTAAAATACGTAAAACTAAAACGAGGCTGAAGTGTTCGAGATAGCACAAAGTCAAAGCGAGGCTAATATACGGATACTGTTAGGGCGAGTTTTCAGGCTTACATGGCTGTGAATTGATCTGTGCCATTCCTAGGCTGAGGCAAAATTCTTTACATGCTTAAATTGACAGAAAGCTGAATAAATTTGCCACAACTTAACTGGTAATTCAAAGTTGGACGGAGGCCTCTATCGATGCAAAGTTCAGAGTTAAATATGAATTTCCGTATTTGCATTGGTAAATTTTCGATTTTAAACTCATTTCTAACACTAAATAGGCTCTCTCTCTCTCTCTCTCTCTCTCTCTCTCTCTCTCTCTCTCTAGCGGTGTTTAGTATCGGTAGTGTAACAAAGAGAGAGAGAGAGAGGCAGAGAGAGAGAGAGCACTAAATGATTTGAGGATACATTTGCAGGCTCACTTGACTACATTATGTACAAAATATATACAGATAAACATTCATATATGTTTACTTATTTTAGGCGTGTAACATGCTTAGGAGCTAAACGTGTTTAGCGTCTTACACATCCATAGAGATAAGTATTGTATCAACAATACAATGTAAAAACAGTGTTTAGCCTCTAAACATATTTCTAAGCGCCTGTTTTGTCTCATTTTTTTTTCAACTCGTTTAGCTCTGTTCAAAGCACTTTAGGCTCCTAAGCAAGTTACACGCTTTTAGCCTGAATATATATAATTCACGATCACCTTTGCTTGTTATATCTATCTATAACATGATACCGTAATCTATCAACATCAAAAAGGTTACTCAAATGCATTTATAGCTGGACTTATTCATTTTTTGTTAGCTAACCTTGCGAGGAGGTTTAAGCAAGTTGGGGAAATTCACTAATTTACTATAGACACCAAACAACTATCAATTTCACTTTAACGCACCTTTTTTCATATTTTGATAAAGTTCGTTATAGTGTTGATGTCTACTTAATCTTTCCGGAAGTAATGAACAATAGAACATTAGGATGGTGATGGGGCATTCAGCATAATAGTTTGAGCATTCATCTCATGCTAGTTATTTCGGTAACGATGGTCCGAAAATTCTACGAATCGCACCGCTCAACCGCTCGCCGACTAGCCCCAAGCCCAATTTGGAACTAACCTCTTAATGTAGTTAAAACAGCGAAAGAAGTGTTTTGGTTATTTATAAAAAGAACATTCAAAACATTATATAATGTTTTTACAGAATATTATAAAAACACTAATAAAACTCCACAAGATAACGTTATGATAAAGTTTTGTAGAAACGGCCTTCAAATCTTTTGACAATTATTTTTACGTTACTTTGCTTCTTGTTAGTTGGGACATTATTTTGCATGGAGTTAAAAACATGCATAACGTTACCATTACGTTACCATAACGTTATCATTATATTATTCATCTGCATATATTCATCTGATAACGTCATGAAAACGTTGTTTTCTCTGCTATTACTAATGGACATATTTCAAATAAGCATAAGTTAGTGCAAGGAAGGACACAGATTTCTGAAAGCAAAGAATTCCTTAGGGCCGTAGGCTTGCATGCAGCTTACATGTCTTTCGTGGCAACAGAAATAGTTGCCGCCAGATGAAGAGCGGTTGCTAGAGTACAAAAATCCCGATAGCAAATACGACGGTCATCACATTGTAATCTATCTGACGGATTAGTTTCAATTATCCGCTGACGATTTTGACTTCGTGGTTCCCAGTAAGCCTTTGCACAGAATAACAACACTGCCATCAAAATGCAACCTAATACAATCCCCACAGCGAAGGACATTAGCTTAAACTTTTTCTCATATTTCCATTTATTTATCCACTGAAGAGTTTGATACCGGCGTTCCCAGTGAGCCATATGCTCTTGCACAGCTTTTAATTCTCCCATAACCATGTGGTTCTGAGTCTGCGGCTCTGGTACAGTATCTCGTAGATCACTGCATGTTGGACTGGAGTGTTCCTCTGGAACTGAGAGGATAAACAACTCTACAACATTGGTCAAAAGGTTGTCCCACCCCCATTTACATTTACCTTTATTTACAAATGATCACTTAACAGTTGTACATTGTTATATATAGTGTTTTTTATTCCGTATACCATGTCTACCATGATTAATGGTTAAAAAACACAGAATAGTGGTAAAATTACACACATATATACCATTTAGTAAAAATTATAACAGGTAACCCCTCAAATCCAATGTTTCATTGTGATTTCTACAGATGTAAATAAAAGAATATTTAATTTGAAAAGACGCCATCAAATGTCACCAAATTTATACACAATTAGCATTAGAGTGTTCTCGTTAAAGGTCACATGCCTAATATCGTGTACGTCTACCGGATACTGCAATTATCTCCTGTAGATGGCGCGACTAGCCTTCAAAAAGGGTAACTGTTCTGTTTGTGGGGTATTGTCCAATTCTCCCTAAATAGCTAGGAGGAGTTGGTCCAGATTGTCAGAGGGTTTGTTCTCCTCTGCATTGCACACTCCAATTCACAGTTGATTAGTAAGGTTAATATTAGGGCTAAAAGATGGTGGCTCCATCCTTTGAGCATTGTGTTTCTACAACAAATCGCTTGTCAGGCGAGAGGTGTGAGCGAGTGTGCTGTTATGATGTTAACCCCAAAGTCAGTTCTTGAAGATGGAGTGAGGTATCAGCTGAGAGTGCTACGTTTAGTGATCCCACAGGCACCTGAACCTGGCCATCCATCCCTGGAAGGAAGTCGGTTTTGCTGCAGAATGAAATTATTAGTTGTATCTCATCGATGGTCAAATGATGGTCCGTAAACATGTTGAAAATGCCTCTTGGAAGGGTGTGTGCAGCATAATATCGCCTAAAGTGTTAGATCAGTCCGTATTTGAAGAACAATCCAAGCCCATGGTTTTAGTACATTGTTCCTTATGGAACAAAACGTAACGGGACATTTTACTGTAAATTCTCAACAGATAGCTCACTCCATTGTCGAGAGGTTACTTTAGGGATGTATCGGCTTCATTGTGACAACGCACTTGCTCACAGCTCTCGTCTGGCAAGAGATTTGTTGCAGAGACACAGAGCTCTGAGGATGAGAAAACCGTCTTTGAGCCCTGTTATTAATCCTACTGAGCACCTGGGGCATAAATTGGAATGTGCATTGCAGAGGCGAACCAATTACCAAATAACCTGGACCAATTTGGCAACGCCTTTTAGGATGAATGAGACATTATTTCACAAAACAGAAATTTTGCCCTCGTTGAAGGCTTTTCGCGCAATCTACAGGAGATAATTGCAGTACGCGATAGACGCACCCGCTATTAGGCACGTGACCTTAAACGTGCACATCCTAATGCTAAGTGTGGAAATTTGGTGACATTTGATGGCGACTATTTAACTAAATTTAATAGACATTTCTTGACATCTATGGAAATCACAGTGAAACATTGGATTTCAGGGGATGCCTGTTATATATTTACTAAATGGTATAAAATGTGCGCATTTCTGCCAATATATTTTGTATGTTTTAAACTATTAATCATGTTAGACACGGTATCTGGAATAAAAAGCACCGTATATAACAATTTACACTTGCGAGGCGATCATTTGTAAATATATAAGTATATGGGAATGGGGGTGGGACCACCTTTTTGACCAATGTTGTATATTTAAAAATGCACCATTTTAATTTTCACGTATGTGTTTTCAAATTTTGCAATGATCTACGGTAGACTTTATCAAGAGAGGGCCAGCAACATGTCCTAAGAAAGGGCACTGTGGGCCTTGCCCTCCCTCCGCAAGGTCACCCCCCCCCCCCCCCATACAACAGAGCACCCTCTGAAATGTATAGCAAGCAGACAAAAGAAATCCATGCCATCTTATAGTGAAATTAGCTTCGTCTACTTCTCCATATTGCAGAGTGAACGAATGCAAACTTTTTTATTCTTAAACCTCGACCCCCTTTAACATGGGCCTAAGTCCGCCAGTGGTATTTGGTATCGGTAGTGTAACAAAGGTAATACATCAGTGCTCTAATGTTATTTTTTTTATTTGATTATCTTTTGAACAATAAGTAGTTAAACCTGTGTATCTTTAAATAAAGGGACACTCACCTCTAAGCGTAGAAAACAACCTCTCCATAAATTCGGTATCATCGCCTCTGATGTGATTAAAGCGCCGAATACATAAGGATAAATTTTTCCAGTCGACGCCCAACAAGACAGGAATGACGATGCTTTTTCTCGTCTCGGAAGCCTTATACAGCGCCATATCTTCTCCAGAGTGGCACAAATGACTTTTAAGATAGTCCTTGGAAATAAAGCAGATGACGTGCTTGCATTTTCCAATGGCTTCGCCAATACAATCCAATATTGATTTACCTAGGGGGAAATCTCTTTCTGAATAGCAGCAGCTGACTCCTCTTTCCTCCAATTTGATCTGGACCGATTCAACAAATGCAGCATCCTCGGTACTGTGAACCAAAAACACGTCATAGAAGTCTTCGCGAAGAACACCCCTGGAAAGATAAATGTTACTCCTTAATAATGATGCCCGTAATGCAATGCCAATGTATAGTTTAATCACCTAAGCTTTAATAATAAAAATAAAATAAAATGTAATGAATTTAACAATAATAAAAGTAACCTTAACTGAGATTGTAAAAATAATGAAAATAAAAATAAATAAGTCAATACAATAACAAAGCAGCAAAGGTGTCAAATGTACAGCCAAAAAAGCAGAAACTATGTTGCATAAAATAGCCAGTGAATTATGATGCAATAATACATTATGCTAAACAAAAGAACCAGCACCTATTTAATGATTCACGTCAGGTAACATGGATATTAAACATTTATATAACTAGCGTGAGGCTGCAGGGACATTAGAGTTCAATACAAAAATTTGCAAAGCCAGAATGAGAAAAATGCAAATTTCACGAAATATATTCTATGTCAATCCTTATACAATCAATAATTTTGGTCTCAAATAATATGTAATACAGTTACATGGCAAGTGTGGTACGTGACAGTGCACAAAAAAACATTATTGTTATTTTTTGATGAAATACAACATAAAAAGTATCAGCAAAATAACCCCCTGTTTGTAATCATCTACTACACATAACATGGACTTTCGGAAAATATAACTGCTATAACGATTTTATTCACGCAGTTTACCTCACTATGTTCTGACGGGTCAAGGGTCAAGTGACAGTGACAGTGCACAAAAAAAACATTATTGTTATTTTTTGATGAAATACAACATAAAAAGTATCAGCAAAATAACCCCCTGTTTGTAATCATCTACTACACATAACATGGACTTTCGGAAAATATAACTGCTATAACGATTTTATTCACGCAGTTTATCTCACTATGTTCTGACGGGTCACAGGGTCAAGGACAGAAAACGATCAAACCGTCTGAGTGATCGGCTCCTGCACTTTTTTCGTATTTACATGTTTTTTGTATTCCGATCATCAAGTTCGAGTAGCAGTGATTGTATATGAACATATAGGGACTCCCAACGAAGGACAAAGAGGTGACATCATTCACAGAGATAAGTGCATTTTGAAGAGCAAAACTGTCTTGTCCTGTATCTCTATATACGGACGCCATAGTAGGGCCTATACAAAGTAGCTCAGGCCAATTACATAATTTACCACCATAAAGGACTCCCCGGAGGGGGTGCACAGCTTAGTAGGCGTAATTGCATTGCAATATTGCATAACAACTTTCCTACCTGATCTTTGCATTTTGCCGAAGGGCAAGTACCACTATGGGAAAAAGGAAAAGGAAAAGAAAGTCAACCAATCAATCCGACAAAAACGACCACAACTCAGGGAATACTAGTGGTGACGACACTAGCGAACTTATACTAAGTTCTATATTAGAAGAAACCCACAAAGTCCTGTACGATGAAGCAAATACAGCTGGAGAGTTAGGCACTCGTCTGAAACAATCGAACAGTATTTCGCCCGCCCGAGAAATTGTCCCAGAGTCCCACTCCAGAAACTGCTCATGTAGCAGACTTTTTCACGAAATCAACATGAAAATGGACTACATGTTAGAGGAAGTAATTAAAACGCAAAATGAAAAAATAAAAAAACTTGAAGAGACTACAATAAAACTTCAAAACGAGCTTGCCGAGAAGGATAGAGCAATAACTACCCTACAGAACAACGTAGCTTTTTGCATGAAAACCAACAACACTGGGGTAAAAAACAATGACAACACTGTCATCATTGCTAACTTATACGAGAATTCTGAAGAGAATCTGGAGGACAAAGTGGGTCAGATCTTACTTGATATAATGAGCGATGGCGAACGCGAGGATTCGTTCGAAATTCCAAATGTTCAGGAATGTATACGGCTTAAGGGTCGGAGTGGAAAGCCTGGGCTTGTGAAAGTGGCTTTTGGCTCCCTGGACGAAAAGGTGTGCGTACTGCGGAGGAAAAAAAACATAAGGAACAGTAAAGATCCAAGGCTTCGCAAAATATGGATAAGCAACAGTAAAAGTCATTGCGAGCGCGTTTTGGAAAAAAACATGGAGTTTATGCTCCACCAAATACCGGACGGTCATAGGTTCTTCATTACCAACCATGGCTTGATCCGAGAAAAAACTCCTGAAATGTACAGAAGAGGTCAGCAGAACACGGGGGATAACACAAACACAATGAATGTGTGGACTGGGAAGCATGTTAGCAATCATCCAGGGATTTTTAACGGCCAACCACACCCAAACCCAGGGTTAGTTACCGCTCAAATGGGCCAACCTGTATATACTGTAAATAGCGTTCCAATTTTTAGGCCCAGAGTTCCTTCACCGCAGCTTTCAAGTACTCCAAGATAGGATCTAGTGGAGGGGAAAGTAACTAGGAAAGAAAATGCTTCAACTTTAAAATTGTCTGTAACCATCTATACTCTTGACAGGCACAACCCTGTGGTTGAAATCTTTGTTGCTTATCTGTGGTTGCTTAAGATCAAACCGAGTATCACTGGTTTGAGAGATGGTATATTGATGTTCATAGTGTACATATATGTAACACATGAAGGTTCAAATTCTCGTAGGCATTATAATTGCGATCTTTATTGTGAGTTAGGAGGAAGTGTTTTGAATCATTTTCAACTGATCACAACTGACATAGTCGGCAATTTGCCTAGTAGACTTGTTAACTCGATTTATTCTTATAGTCAAATTTCTACTAGTATAGCAAAATGCAAAACGGAGCCAAATTACGTTATATCCTTATTTTCATTATCTTCTTTATCTCCAACACCCGTAACTTGCTGCTGGTTACCTCTGGTGACTATTATACTTCTACTGCTCTTAATTTCAGGGGAAGTCTACCCAAGCCCCGGTGACTCTCAGTCTTGGAAAGTGGAAACAATTTTAGTGTCTGCTACTTTTAATAACAGTACAAATTATCTCAATATATACAACCGAAATAATGTGCTAAACAATAGATTGGCCAAAAGTATGTCTTTTCTTACCGGTACCTTTTTTCCATCCTCTCTGTTTATCTTACCAATAACTCCTGGTCTGCCCTTTAAATTTATTTATGTCTATTGCTCTTAATTTCAGGTGATATCCACCCAAATCCAGGCCCACATAAACGTCTGCAAAATCGGGTTGAGGAAGTCAAATTTTTGTTTTCAAACATCAGAAGCATCAGTGCGGAAAATGGTGCAAGATTTGAGGCCTTAATGATCCGAGCCAAACTCCTAAAAGCGTCAATCATCGGCTTATGTGAGGTGGGAAAGTTATCTTCTTATCAGTTAAACACTGTCTACAACATCGAGGGTCACCATTCTCCCATCTACTACAACATTGGCCAAGGCTTATTAATCTATGTCAGCTCGAAAATAGTTTACAAAGAATGTCCTGAGTTAAAGAGTGACGATCTCAACTGCATTTGGATTGAATTTCAGTTACAGTTTAAGCGGTTTTTATATGGCATCTTCTATAGGTCGCCTAGTCAAACATCAACCGAAAGAGACAAGTTTGTGAACTTATGTAAAATGAGTCTCGAAAAAGCATGCCAACTAAATTCAAACGGTATTTTTATTAATGGAGACTTTAATGCTCACTCTCTTAGTTGGTTCAGAAAAGGTAAGGAAGACCTCACGGGTAAGCTTTTGAGCAGTTTGTTTCTAGAAAAAGGCTTCGATCAACTGATCCACGAGCCTACCAGGATACAAGGAAAATCCGCTTCTTGTATCGATTTGACTCTGACAAACAGACCCGACTTAATTAACAGTGCCTTCGTTGACCCGCCCATTGGCCAAACGGATCATAGTACCCTCGTTACTGAACTTTGTATTACTCAACCCAAACACGATCCTGTATATAGAACAATATGGAAGTACGATCAGGCTAATTTGGTGGCTTTAGACAAAGACATAAGCGAATATGACTGGGAAACTTTATTTTTAAAAAATAATTATGATATGAACGAAAAAACTGAAGTTTTTACTGATTCTTTACTCTCTTTTTACAAACGCCATATACCCCATAAAAGGAGGCTGATCAGGTCAAATGACAAGCCATGGTTTAATGACCAAATCAAGCATGAGTTAAATAAGAAAAAGAAACTATATAAAAAAATGAGGATTAAACCTTCAGAAAGGAATGAAAATAATTACAAAAATCAGGCGATAAAAGTTAAAGAATTAATAATTAAAACAAAAGAATCATTCCTTAATTCTAAAATAGAGAGCCTCGACAATAAAGGTGATGATAGTAAATCATACTGGACCGTAATGAAAAATATTCTTGGGAAACAGCGATCGTCTTCTATTCCTATTCTCAATAACCCGAGAAATGGATCTGTCGCTTCTACTGATCAAGAAAAGGCTGATGAATTTCTGTCCTATTTCTCATCAATGTACCACTCGGACTCTGTAGCAAATGTTGGCGAAATTCTCTTTCCTGTAAGAACTGATGCTTCCCTATCTCAGATACAATCCACTATTAGTGAAATTAAATCGATAATTGATGATTTAGACCCATCTAAAGCTAACGGCCCTGACCTGATTACCGTCAAGATGATAAAACTTACCAAAAACTCCGTGGTGAAGCCCCTAAATATTCTGTTCAACGCAATTATACAGTCTAATACCTTCCCCAACATCTGGAAAATTGCCGAAATTTGCCCAATCTTTAAAAAAGATGATAAAAAATCTATTTTAAACTATAGACCAATTTCGTTACTTAGTATTATATCTAAGATTTTAGAGCGAATAATATATAATAGAGTGACTAACTTTATTCTGAGCAACAAACTCCTATACCCTAAACAATCCGGCTTTTTGAAGGGTCATAGCACAGAGCACCAGCTCTTGGCGATTCATAATTTAATTACGAGTAATTCTATTAATGGTTATGACACCAGAGGAGTCTTTCTCGATATAGAGGCTGCATTCGACAGAGTTCCCCATTCACTCCTTCTCCTTAAACTCAAGTCTTACGGTCTAACCGGCAAACTTCATGCACTATTGTCCTCGTACTTGACTAATAGAAGAGTTAAAGTACGTGTTGGTGGGAAATCGTCTAATTTATCTAAGGGAGGTTACATAAAAACAAGTGTACCCCAAGGTAGCATACTTGGCCCGTTACTTTTTCTCATATACATAAATGACCTCCCTGACGGACTCTCTACTGATTGTTTCATCTATGCGGATGATACTTCCCTCTTTATGCCCTCGCGTCGGGGAGATGTTGATTCACATGCTATATTACAAGGTGACCTACGTACCATTGAAAATTGGTCCAATAAATGGAAACTCAATTTTAAACCGGCAAAGTGCCGCGAAATTATATTCGGCAAAGAAAATGATAATAGTGCATACCCTGAATTGTATATAAACAATACCATGATACCTAGGACAAAGAGCCACAAACACCTGGGACTAGTACTTGATTCAAAACTAAATTTTAATGATCATACTGATCATGTTTGCGAAAAGGTTCAACGGGCCGTAAATGCACTAAAACCTCTATACTGCAAAGTTAGGTCCAAACATTTAAATGTTATATATAATGCCTTTATCCAATCACAATTTGATTACTGTGACATCTTCTATCATAACTCACTCCAGAAGAAATTATCGAAACTATCGTCTCTTCAATACCAAGCCGGCAAAATAGTACTGGGAGCCTTACCTAGCTCTTGTACCTCCAAAATATTTGAACAACTAAATTGGATTTCTCTATTTGATAGAAGAAAAATGCATGCTCAAAAAATTATGTTTTCAGTCATGGCGAATTTGGTCCCCTCCTATGTTTCTGATATATTCCGCCCATTCAGAAACCCTTTTCCAATCATAACCCGAGAAAATAACAAAAGAGACTTTAAACTTCCTCCTAAATACCCCCGTACCTCAGTTAACTATTTTCTGATGTCTTCATGGGATCAACTCTCCTCCTCCACTAAATCTTTACCTTCAATCTCATCTTTCAAGAACTCGATAAAAAAACACCTCACTGCTGGGTCGCTTTCAACAACAACACTAAACTTGAACAGAAACCATGAAAAAATTCTTAACAGAGCGAGGGTCGGTTGTTTATTTAGAGCAGAATTGTTTAGGCATAACTGGACTACTATTGATACACCACACTGCACCTGTGGTGCCCTTGAAACCCCTCTTCACTTTTTCTTCAGATGCCCTCTACTCAATTCAAAGTACCCTCCCCTTTACCAAAAAATAAATGAAACTCTACATGCAAGCAAGACCTCTTTCAAAACACAAAAAGAAAAGCTGTCGTTATTTCTCTACGGTCATAAATCCTTATCACCCACCCAAAATGAAATTATCTTCGACACTGTTGCAAATTTTCTTCTCGTAAACTTTGTTATCACTTAATAGGTATTATCTCTTTTCCTCTTCTTTCTTTCTGTACTTAACTTGTGCTCCTGATATATATGAAGTTTTACATTTACTCTGTTGTATATATGTATATACTTATCCATTTGTTTTATTTATTTATTTACTTATTTAATTTAATTTTGTGGAGAGCATATAATGCTTCCAGCGCCTTGCCTCCACTTCATTCTTTTGAATAAACGTTGTTTAAAAAAAAATGTTCTGACGTATTTTTAGCTTTAATGTTATGGTTTAGAGCTACCATGTTCACCTCAGGTACCGGTAGCATGTTTACCTGAAATACTGCATTTAGCCAGACCGCACCAATTCCAAGCATCCCACTGCAGTATAAAGTATCAAACTATGTGATATATTATGTATATGTTACTATGAAAGCTGTATCTATAAATAAATATTAGTGTAAGCTTTTCATATGTGACTTTAAATGAAATCTATCTGAATTAACAGCACATGGCCCGTGGGTATATAAAGTCCACATCCGCCACTTAACAATAATAGCACTAACATCAATAAAGACACATCCTATTTCTCACAGCCATTCAAGAAGCACAGAAGAAAGGCTAAATCCTAAATCCAGATCCTTCCAGAATACAGAATACGTGTAAAGAAATAATTTTACAGGAAAGAGTAAAGCACCATATTTAACCGGACTGTGGACTCATGGTGATTGATTGTATACTGTATATTATTACCACAGCAAACAAGCACAAAACCGTGGTAATATAACTTTCATACGACTTCATCCCCAGAAATGCACTGCATGACGTCACGCTTAGCACACTGCGCATGCGTGCACTTTTAATGAGTTGCTAGATTGCCATAGGAAAATGAATGGGTTCACGATTTGTGGGTAATTCGTGAGAATTGACAAACTAACGGCCTGATGCCGATAGACAGCAAGGCTGTTCTATGCTTCAAGCAACTCCTGACCAAATATCGCTAGGGTTTTTAAAAAAATTCTGTTGTACACACGCACTAAGAAGTTTGCCGTGTATTGCCTAGCATACCCTCAGCAAAACGCACATATTTTCAGAAATAGTGATTTTAGACGGTAGATTCACTCAGAAACAAAGGCAAACTAATTCGTTGCCGATAGCTCCAGCAGATAGCAGCACCATAAAGAGTCTGATTAAAAACTTTCATGGCAATTGAAGAACTTTTACCACTGTACAAATGAGTCCAAAAAAGTACTTGGTACAAATGTGAAACTGCCCAGTGCAAGGCCAAGAATTCAATCAGTATTTTCAATCATATTATCAGATTCTACATAAATTGACTGACAATATCACTACTCAGTATTTAACTAATCTCTTTTAATTAAAATTCAAAATTCCTATTATCATTTAATAATAATGCAAAATTCTTCTTTCAGATTGCTATTTATTTTAAATTTTAATGCTGCAACTGTTCCAAAATAATCTTGTAGTAAAGGAAAAATGCAAATAAGAAGTGGAAGACCAATTTTACCCACATTATTCAATTATTTGAATATAAGAAGAATAAGATCACGATTTAACAAATTAAAATAATCTCTCATGAACTCTTTCATGAATAACATATTGTCAGCGACAGTTACTCAACTTCCCTACTTAATGAACTCTGCCAATAGTGAACGCATTCAACACCGTAACTGAGCAGTTTTTGCGTCCAGCTGCTATATAAGCTGGACGTTTTCTACAGCGGTATGCAGTGCGGCATCGACACACTCCGACGACCACAGCTTGTAGCAACGACAGGCAGCTCAACAGCAGCGGTTCTCTCCAGCGCCTCGCACCGGCCTACAACTCCGCGGTCACCCCGGCGGCTCGACAGCAGCGGTTCTCTCCAGCGCCTCGCACCGGCCTACGACTCCGCGGTCACCCCGGCGGCTCGATAGCAGCGGTTCTCTCCAACGCCTCGCACCGGCCTACGACTCCGCGGTCACCCCGGCGGCTCGACAGCAGCGGTTCTCTATAGCGCCTCGCACCGGCCTACGACTCCGCGGTCACCCCGGCGGCTCGACAGCAGCGGTTCTCTCCAGCGCCTCGCACCGGCCTACGACTCCGCGGTCACCCCGGCGGCTCGATAGCAGCGGTTCTCTCCAACGCCTCGCACCGGCCTACGACTCCGCGGTCACCCCGGCGGCTCGACAGCAGCGGTTCTCTATAGCGCCTCGCACCGGCCTACGACTCCGCGGTCACCCCGGCGGCTCGACAGCAGCGGTTCTCTATAGCGCCTCGCACCGGCCTACGACTCCGCGGTCACCCCGGCGGCTCGACAGCAGCGGTTCTCTCCAGCACCTCGCACCGGCCTGCGACTCCGCGGTCACCCCGGCGGCTCGACAGCAGCGGTTCTCTCCAGCACCTCGCACCGGCCCACGACTCCGCAGTCACCCCGGCGGCTCGACAGCGGTCTACTCCTGCGCCACTCATCTGCCCAAGACCCGACGGTCACCCCGGCGGCTCGATATCGGTCTACTCGACTCCTGCGCCACTCATCTGCCCACGACCCAGCAGTCATCCCGGCGGCTTACGACAGTGGTATCTCTCGATAGCAGTCCAACCGACAGCGATCCATTTCGATTTGGTTTAATTTTATTTTCATTCAATTTTTGTAACCATTTATTCGCTATTAAATTATTTATTTATTTATTTTCTTCGTTCTTGTTGCTTCTATCACCGTCTCGTCCGCAACACATATTAAACAAAATTAAAGTTATAAATTAGTGGTAATGGCCTATTCTGGAATATATGAGCTCTGCACATCATCAGTACCTGACTTGGTACAGTATACTTACTACTTGGATACAGAGTTAGATTTAATAATGTAACAATAAGCACAGCACAAAAACAAATCTTTCCGATTTTTCAGCCTCCGCGGAATGACGTCGGAACAGTGCAAGCTGGCCTTTACAACGCGCGACTGAATGACGTTTTTCCGCGCAGGAGTACCCCTTTCTCTTTTACACGGCCTTTCAACAGGCGTAATCTCGTTCGTCTTTCTTCGCGACTGAACAACGTTTTTCCGCAGGGGTCCTGCCTTGGTATTATGTGACGGTCGATCGTTATTATAATAATAATAATAATTTATTGAGCACATGAAATGAGTGTACATTTATAGGCTCTCTACACTACTAATTATAATATACTTAAGTTTAAATACATGTATATAGTAATAATAAAGTTAAAGTATAATACCAGGTGTTATCTCAATTTGGATAGCTTCCGTTTTCTCATAGCACTGTTTATAAACTTTACAAGTGCGGACACACCTCTCTCATTTGACACATTTAATAGGGCGGATAGTGTATCGTCTGCTAGACCCTGCACATTTACCTCTGGTAAGGCAGCAAATAATGTTTCT
The DNA here is from genome assembly GCF_051362555.1 of Lingula anatina. Taxonomy (NCBI): domain Eukaryota; kingdom Metazoa; phylum Brachiopoda; class Lingulata; order Lingulida; family Lingulidae; genus Lingula; species Lingula anatina. Next base: position 21,963,636 of record NC_141772.1, read on the forward strand.
CTGTCTAGATTATAAGTAGTACACTCAAGAAAAAAGTGAGCTTCATCTTCCACTGCATTACAGTGAGGACACTTTCTGTCCTCAATTTTTGTTTTGGGGTGGGTATATCTGCCTCTTTCAATCTCTAACTCGTGGTCACTGACCCTCATTTTGGCTAGAATTTTTTTATGTGTAAAAGGGACTTTTAATTCCAAATATGGCTCAGCTTCATAGGATTTCTTAATTTTGCTGTAGGTGCGGAGTTTGTTGTTGGTATTTCTATGGATTTCTTCCCAAAATTTTCGTTTTATTTCATTGGTTATTTCTATTTCAAGATCTGGGTAGTTGTGGATTTCGCAATTATGTCTGTTTGTATTAAGTTCCCAACATAATTTAATATTTGACATTGTCTGATACCAGTTACTTCCATTTTCTATTTTTTCCCTGTTATATGCTTGTTTAACAATTCTGTTATCTGGGAGTTCTTGGAGTCTAGCACTGTATTTTGAGACTAATTTTACTATGTCCAAATATATTGGGAAGCGACCCATTTCTGCTCGGCAGGCATTATTGCTGGCAGATTTCCTTACACCTAATGCCCACTTACAAAATTTCAAGTGTACTTGCTCGAAAGGCGTTTTATTTAGTTTTTCCAAAGTCATCTTTTTTTGTGATAATATTTCTTGTCCCCAGACTTCGCACCCATAAAGTAGTATGGGCTTTATCATTTTGTCAAAGAGTGACATTGTAAGGAGTGGAGAGGAGATTTCATTTGATGCTAGTGCTCCTTTTAAGGCAAAGATTGCTTTGAGGGCTTTTTGTTTTAGATTTTCCAAAGTTTTCTTTAGTGATCCCGTGTTAGTAAATATTACCCCTAAGTATTGATATTGTTTTACTATTTCAATTGGTCTATCATTTATGACAAAATTAAGTGATTCAGTTCTACCAGATTTATGAAAAACTATAACTTTTGATTTCTCTTCGTTTACACGTAATTTCCATCTCTCACAATACCTCTCAAGTTTATTCAACAGTGTTTGCAAGCCATCTTTTGTTTTGGAAATCAAAACCAAGTCATCTGCATACAGTATATGACTTATTTCCTCAACTTTGGAGGTGTCATTAACACTGTAGAGTTCCGCTTTTATGTCATCAATAAAGATGTTAAACAATATGGGACTAAGGTTGTCCCCTTGTCTTATGCCAATTTTAGATAAAAAAGGTTGAGTATATCCTTTGTCTACTGATACACCTAATCTTGTGTTTTCATACATGTATTTAATAATGTTGTATACTCTGCCTCGAATTCCGGTTTTGAGAAGTTTCAGGAAAAGTCCTTTATGCCATACTGTGTCGAAAGCTTTGCGTAGATCAATGAAACAAGCATATAAGCGTTTATTTTGATTCATGTACTTGTTTATCAGTGATTTTAGTGTGAAAATATGATCGGCTGTCCGATATCCAGGTCTAAAACCTGCTTGTTCTTCACTCAATTTCCGATTAACTTCTAGGTAGATGGACAGTCTGTCCGTTATTATGGAATTAAAGAGCTTACCAAGGCAGCTGGTTATGCACAGGCCTCTATAATTTGATGGGTCTGTGCGCTCTCCGGATTTGTATAGTGGCAGTATTATGCCCAAGTTCCAAGCATCTGGTGTTTCCGCTGTGTTTAGTGCCAAATTAAAAACCTTTGTTAGTAGACCCACTAAGTATTTTGATCCAGATTTTAACATTTCATTTCTTATTAAGTCTTGGCCAGCAGTTTTACCGTTTTTCAGTTTTTTAATAGCTTTTTTCACTTCACCGATTGTTACTGGACCGTTGAGTGTAGAGTCTCCTTCTTGGTTTTCATAGGTTTTAATTTCATCATCTAATCTTTTATCTTCAACAGGGGGGATGCCACAGAGTTTTTGAAAATGTTGTTGCCAAATATCAGGGTTCACAGGATTGCTCTTATCATCTTTATCCTTTAGGTTTTTAAGGGTTTTCCAGAATTCTTTTGGATTGTTTCGTTCAGAATTGATCAGCTTTTTAAGTAATGAGTCTTTATATTCTCTTTTCTTTTGTTTTAAAAGCTGTTTATATTTTTTGGTTGCCGCATGATATGTTTGAGAGATGAAGTTATTGTGGGGATTCTTTTGTAAAAGTCTTCCGAGATTTTTGATATTTCTTCTAATTTCAGAGCATGAGCTGTCAAACCATGGCTGTTGTTTAATTTGTTTTATTTTCTTTTTTGTTTTATTACTTTTTGGTATATTTCTTTTTCGTAAGGACATAGTTGCAGCTTTTTCAATAATGTTTGTTAGTTCATCACAGGCAGTATTTATTCCGTGTTTTGAGGCTGGGTAGTTTGTATTTTGTGCATGACTTATTGCGCTCAGGATTTCTTCAGTTTCAAGGGCTTGTACAAATTTCTCAGTGGAGCCAGTTTCCCAAAAGTAGCTATCTTTAAAATTTTGAATAGGCAGTGATGTTTCTATTTCTTGAGTAGGCCTACCAGAGGTATAGATTGCAAGGACTAGCAGGCAATGGTCAGATAAATAATCAATAGGTAAAACTGTTAAATACATGATTTTGCTCAGCAGTCTATCACTTACAATTGCATAATCAACAGCACTGCACCCTTGCCTATTGTAACATGTATGATACCCAAGTGAATTTCCTTTGACTCTACCATTCAATATTCTTAAGTTGCTATTCATACATAGTTCAAGCAAGGCTTTTCCTTGGCGGTTGACTACTGTATCTACATTGTTTCTTTTTTGTAAAAAACTATTTGTGGTGTAACTATCAGCCACTGGTATACCAAATGTATTATCATTTTTAATGAAGTCTGGCAATGATCCAGTTCTAGCACTGAAGTCACCAACTAAGCAAATTAACCCATAGTTCTGGTAACTAGCGATTTCTTCTTCCAAAATTTCTAATGTTGCTTCGTCAGATGGACCGTTGTTGGGTTTTACGTATACTGCACATAAGTAAACATCTTGTTCTAGGCCTAGTTGTCTGCTTGATAGTTGGATCCACATGAGATTTTCACTTTTGCTACTGAGTATTTTAATACCATTTTTAAGTTCTTTTTTGTAATAAATTACTATTCCGCCTGAGGGTCTGCCTTTCGCTTTCTTTTTTGTTCTTAACTTTTCTATATGACTGTGGGTACCAGTGGGAAGGGCAATTTTTGATCTTACCGTACTGAATGTTTCTACACAAACAAAAATGTCAAAATTCTGGACTGTTGAGACAAAGTTATCATCAGCTAATTTCTTAGCTAGCCCTCTTATATTTCGCATGCCAATGCGCAACATTTTTAATTGGTTGGTATAACCTGCCTGAATATAGTTTGTATCTGTACAAAATGTTTGATATCAGAATGACTGGTATCACCTCAAATACTGGCACTTTATGCCTTGCCAAGAATTCTAGGTTACCTATAAGCAAAGGTTATTTTCGTTCTGCATATATGTTATTTAAAGTTCCAAAAAGGCTAGGGAATATATTTAAATTTATATACATTTTGGTCAGTAAGACAGTTCTATTTATATGAGGAAACATCTTATTAACATGACTAATAGCTGCATGATGTAAGTTTTTTTAGGATGGGGGAGGGAAGTGTATCTACTTACTTGTTTTTGAACACTCGTTCCCATCTCAGTAACATGATAAGAAGATACATATACTTACATAATTTCTTTGCAGTTTCACTGTACTTTCTTGCGATATATAAGTATGTAAAAAAAAAAAAAAAAAAGTTCATATTTATATGTATGTGTTCTTAAGAGTTCAACTTTTGGCAAAGTCCATTATTAGTTCAATTTTGGCATAACCCTTTTGTTGTCACAGTTTTCTTTCCAGCTTGCTTAAGCAATCTCGCAACATTCGAAGTTCATTTTCTAAGTGGAATTGGTGTTGCTGAGCACCACGTTGGTTGAAAGTCTTTCTATTATTCCATTGGTCCTGATATGTATGGAGCTGTCTACCAAGGGTAGGGGGTGGGGGTCCATTTGCTAGCTTGATGTTCCTTGCAAGGGCAATTACACCAGGTTGGGAGAGGTGGATTCCATCCCATACGAAGAAGTCCCTTCTGCACACTATATTGCTATTATGAATGTATCTAACACCATGTTGTGTCTGGCAAAAGGCGTGTACGAGGGCATTTGTTTCCTGTGCATTTGCATTGAATCTCCTATTACCCCATCGTGGAAGGATGTTACTGACTACGATTGTTGTATTTGGGTAGCGCTGTCTAGCACTGCGTATCAGGTCTTTCGTTTCATTCGCAACTTGGCTAGGGGGCTGGTTGGAGCTGATGTTGTTAGATCCAATGATGAAAGTGATGGATCTAGGCTGGCCAAATTGTTTTTCTAACAAGAGCCTTTTAGCATCTTCAATCTTCTTTCCACTCAGTACATAGCAGTGGCTCTTGGATTTTGGGAATAACTTATTAGCTTGAATTCCTTTCCCAATAGAGCTAGTTATTAAGACATGGTCCAATTCTATAGGAATATTCTCTCTTGAATCCGGTGGAGTCATTGTGTTTCCATTCCCAGTAAGTGAATTTGCTGGTGGGTGCAGATTGGTAGTTTCAGTAGAAGATGTTACTTCATGTATTTCTGGGGAAGAGGGTGCTATCGGTGATGCTGCTAATACAGATGGAACAATGGTAGGTGTAGCAGCAGTGATGAGGGGTGTTGTTTTGACAGCAGCCTGAGTATTATCAGGGGTGACATCAGTGATGTTGTCAGTTTCATTAACCATTTCCAGCCTTGAGTTTGTTTTCTCAGGTGTATGGGTATATGTGGCCAAGCTGTCTCTATCCTCCCATTGTGTTCCTTTGCTGACTGTATCTCTCTGGTTAGGTGTTAATGGCCCAGTCTGTGTCCCATTGTTGACTGTAGTCTTTTGTTTTGGGACTGTGATTAAGGTCTCACATTGTGTTCCAGATGTCACATTAGTTGTGTGCTTGGGGTTTTTGTTATCTATCTTCTCTGATAGATAATCTAACTGTTTGATGATCTTTGAGAGTATATTTGTAGTTTCTAGATGTCTAGAATCTGATAAGGCGGTGATACCAGTTAATGAAGCTTTTATGGACTCCAACTGGTCGCTAAGGAGGGTTTTGGACTTAGCTTCTTCCCTTTTAGCATCTGCCGTACTGAATACAATTTCTGAATATTGATTTTCTACTGCTTGTAGAGTTTCCTGTAGTCTGGATATGTCCCTCTCATTTTTCTTTTCTTTTGGATTTGGACGTGTTTTTGTTTTGAAACCCTTGCGTAGAGTTTGACTGTCTTCTTCAGTTGAGTTGGTCTTATTGACAGGTGAATCAGCAATCTGTGTGGTCTCTGGGTGTGATGGTTGTATTTTCCTTGGTGATGATAGTAGAAGTGATACATTTGGATAGTCATGAGCCAACCATAACATATAGGCTGCTCCCTGGATGTGTAGCTTTTTGGACTTTGCTGTGTGGTAGAAGGTTAGTGAGACTGTACCTAGTTTAGCACCGGAAGAGCTAGAATATGGAAACTTGAGTTGAGTCCCTATTCCACCATTTACTTCACATTCAGATTCTGGTTTGTGATATACCCTGCACTTCTCCAGCCATTGCTTAACTTGGCTCACTGTGTTCATTTTTATGACAACACAGTGGGTATTGTGGGTGGTTGTGTCGATAGTAGGGCCTTGGTACTCCTCAGAATAATCATAATTAGAAGATATGCCATTTTCCCTGTCATATATGATTCTAGTTTTCCTGTTCATCAAAGTAGAGAATGCAATACTGTATGATTCCAACAGTTTCTGATTATTGTCATTTAAGTCTGTTAGCTCACCTGCCTTTGTTGTGAAGGCTTCCTTTATTTCCTCTGTTGTGGCTTCAGGCTCCACGCATAGTGTACTGTAGTGATCCACCATCTTGGCTTGCTGTAGAGCTCTTTGTTTACAGTGTGCAGTTCAGATCAGATTTATATCACTTATTTCATCTAACTTGCACGGTTTTAATCCTTAATATTTTCAAATACTACTTCCTCATATGTTCATATTCCCTTTTCAACTTGTTTAGATGATTTAGAAATCTTGGTTCTGGCATAAAAGTGCAATTATTAGAGAGCCATGCACATGATCATCCTGCTGTCAGCCATCTTGATATGGTTATTGGATTGTAACTGACATTTAAGAACATGAGATTTCAATGGAACTGAAAGATTTATATTGTTAATTCCTTCAAAATTTAATTTTATTATCTTAAGTGCGCTACATGTATATACTGTCTAAAGGCGTGATCATCCCGATCATAAGAACATCTCTCCTGAGGAAGCTTCCCCCGAGGGCTTATCATATTTTGTTATTCATCATTTCATTTCTCTTTGCTGATTTATCCCTAAAAGTTGTATTTGATCTATCAAATCCAGTCCAATTACAGATTGCTTGGAAGCGATATCAAAGTTTATATTTAAAGCATGATCATTATTTCCATAAAATTGCAATGAATTATAATGAATAAGACTTGGTCAAAGGCCATGCTATTTGATTATTAAAAGTTTGGCCGCGGCCTTCAGGGCCGTAGCCTGAGCAAAATGCCGGGGGGGGGGGGGGGGGGGGCAGTAAGCGGACACGAGGGGGTGAAGCCCCCGAGGTGGGAGGGGGTGCCCCCCTCCCATGGTGTGGAAATTTTTTAAAAACTGTATTGCATTCTGGTGCATTTTAACAGTTATTTATTGCTCAATCAGAAGTCAGATATTGTGGGCGAAGCCTCCGAGGGGGGACACCCCCTCCCACGGTGTGGAAAATTTTTAAAAACTGTATGTATAATACTGCATTCTGGTGCATTTTCACAGAAAATGATACCAACTTTGCAATTTTTTTTTACCTTTGCGATTATTTTTTTTGCACCTCAAATCCCGGGGGGGGGGGGGGGGGGGGGGCATCTGCCCCCCTGCCCCCCCGGAGGCTACGGCCCTGGCCTTGAATGATGCAACTCTGGTTGCAGCAATGCAAGTTAATCAGCGGACATATAACTGACTAACATTTAACTTGTCGCTCGTACTATAGAAATTGTTAATCACACTTGCGCTTACAATCTGGATTTTATAGGATACGTTTTAAGGTGTCTACGGAGTAAAAATCATTTCACTGAAATCATGATACACAGTCAGTGTATTTTTAATTTTTATTTTTTCAGTTAATAAGGTGTATAAATAAAGATTCCTTAGACGATCGCTATTTAGACTGCGGCAGTTTAAATAGATCTTAAGTTTATTACACTGATGGACGTAGTGCTTATGCATTGAATCAGCGTGTGCAGTGGTGCAACCAATCTTTAATTAATAAGGGAGTTGGAAGAACCAGCGGGTGACCGTTAATCGTTCTAATATTTAATCAACACTGAGCGGAGAACAAACAAAAAAGGATAAAGCTGTGTCACTCTATGCGCTGGTGGCCGGGGAAATTTCAACAAAGCCCGACTAACAACAATGTACGTCACGGTCACCTTCAATATTTCATCCAGCTAAAAGACGAAAACAAAAATACTGTTGACTGGAGATGCATTAGAACATTTTTTTATTTGATGAATAAGTATTGCCCCACAACTGATCGTAGTACATCCCGCGATAAGATTTCGCTCGATAGACCATGTCTAGAACTATTAGTAAACCATTAGTTCTAAACTAGCTGTCATAAAAAACCTTGCTTGAAAAACTGAATAACTATAAGACCATTGTTATTTTGCAAGATTAAGCAGTGATAAATATGTTGATATATAGCAAACATTATCAGTATGATGTATCGTAATACGTATATAACAGGAGTACTTTTCTATCAGTGGGTGAGGAAGAAAAGGGGGTGGTTAAACCACGTAAGTGAAGAATCACTGCACATTAACGTGCATCGTGTGTCACTTTTACAGGGTTTCTGCTAATGAAAATGTATCATATCGCAATATACTGATTTCTTCATAGAAATTATTTTTTTACATGAAAATAAATAAATCGCCGCAAGTCAAAAACGGCTATTTTGTTTATAAGTTCTGGGCTTTGACAGAGAAGGACAGGCCTGCTTTAGATGACAGCCGGATTCGGTTGTTTTTGTATGGGGATTGCTACCAGTAATTAACACAGTTTTCACATGAAGTACCATTGAAACACGATGGTCGAGAGATGACTCATGAGTTGAGGTCAGTATAACAAGCAGCATGGTGGCCAATAAGCTATTTAACCTTTTATGTAACCTCTCTCCAACAGCGGTGATGAAGGCTTAAACCAAGGAGTTATAACAGAAGGAGATTACACGCGTGGAGGTGGAGCCCGTATTACGGTCTCTCATTGGTCGGAATGAATAGAACCCAGAGAACAATGGATGCCTATCTCTGTTACGCTTAATTGGTACTCTCGTTTAAATCTCGTTTGTCAGAATAGATGCCTTCGTCTGTCGTTTGGAGAGGACACAAACAGAAACGCAGTCAAAAGTTTCTTAAAATGAGAGAATTACAGAATTTATATGATATTACGTTGGGCAAGGTTTTCAAAAAACAGGTAAGTGCTTTTAAATGCATAACTACACGAAATATGAAGATAAATTGCAACTTTTATGTCGTAGGGTCTCATTGTGTAAGTGTCCAGCTACACGTTGATCTCGCGAGGTGGTGTGTGGAGAATAAATATTGCACGAAAAATATTTCCCACTCATAACAAGTGCCTATAAATATAGTATCAGATGAAGAAAGTTTGGTCTTTATACAGTTGCAATTGTTAAGTAATTTGTGGCAATAGCAAAGAATAAAACTTAGGTGCACTTTCAGTAGCCGAATAACAAGCAGATGCTTAAGCCGCCATCTTGTTAATATTTCGAAAAAAATTACTCCAAAAGACATTTTCCTCCTTCTTTTTGAAACTTTTGTCACATGACAGTCATAAAATTTAACTAACTGTTATGTATGCAACATACTTGCTTGAGCAGTATTGTTTTTTTTTGCGATTTTACATGTGGTCTAGCTTGGATACGACAATTGACAATTTTCATGAGTTCCGATCAAAAATTGTTACGCTTGTTACGGCCAAAAGCCTTACCACTTTTTGTACTTTTCAAATGCAAGATTATAAAAAAATTTGGTGTGTTTAGATTCTTGAACATCTTGGTCGTGGCGTGGTATATATTGCATGGATACTGCTCCAATATTTCTTGAAAAAAATAACCTGATTTGTTCAGAATACCAATTTTTTACTCTAGTGTTATGGGTAAATGTACCATTTTGGCCTTTACCTTTTTCATGTTTAAATCTAAAAAGACTTATCATGACAGTTGGTCATCATTTTTCTTCTCACCATGGTGGGTGGCTTTGGAGTGGTAACTTTGTTGTTAAAGTAAAGTGCTCAGTTTTTTTGACTGGAAAATGTTGCCTCCACCCAGCATTTTCCATCATGGCGGTCTAACAGGAAGTTTGACTTTATGGCATAGTTATTTTTAACTTATTTAGTCTTCTTTTTACATATATGTGTTTTAATTTATATTAAACCTTTGAAAAAAGAACACATATGAATCCTGGTGCTTTTAATTTAAAGTCTAAAGGTTTTAAGTTCACCTAGGCTATACCAATTACTTAACCTGTTATCTCACTACACATCTCCCTTTGAGTCAAGGTGTGTAAGACACACCTTACTGTGTAAGACACCTCTATAATTAAGGGGTACTTGCTTCTCTACATTAATTATACTTCACTACTTTGGCATGTTAGGTGGCAAGCTTGGATGTTTCTGTTCATTTTAAGAAAGAAGCTTTGCCTTGGTGGTTACAAAAGAATAGAACTCTATTAAGGTTTATTCATTACTTGAAAGTAAATATTTCATCTTGCAGTGTTGAAACAGAAATTCTCTCAAAATTGATAATGAATTTTACATGCTTATCTTAACACTACTCAAGTTTTTTTTTATTCTATTATAGATATGGGAGAAGGCTGCATTGAATACATGAATTATGGTCAGGCTGGAAAAAAATTAAAAAATGCAAATGAAAAAAGGAGGTCTGCGTGTCTGGGGTAAGTTACTTTTGTCATAATGCCTACGATGCATTAAACATTCACTAACGACAGTACCCTTTTTAAAATTTTTTTCAAAATACAACAACCTTGGGCATTTTCCTTTTAGCAACCAGCCTCTCTGAAATCCCCTTTTTGTCCTGTCAGAAGAGTAGGAACAAGGGCGGATTTAAATAATTTCTTGTAATAAGTACAATTTCTTTCAATTTCTTGGGGTTACTAGCTTGTGATCATGAATCTTGATATGCTATATAAATTTAGTTGTAAATTGTTCATTTATGTGGTGAACATTATTTCAGTCAAGTCAAAACAAGACACATTAAACTTCACTGCGTAATTCCATAATGTCTTCATGGATACTAGTAGTTCATAATGGTATTATTATGTTTTTTTTTCTAACCTACAGGTTTCTCTCTTTTCTGAGTGGCATGGCATTGGCAGGCAGAAGAAAAGGCCCTGAAGAAATTCTCACTTGAGTTGTCCTTTTTGGAGAAGAAACTGGATAAGACTGGCCAACAGAGATTGCATTAAATTAATAGTGCTCCTTCATGACATTTTAAAATATTTTCAGTCACCTAACTGACTCTATACCTTTCAAAAGTTGACATAAATTTTATGCTACTGTCACGTGGAAAAAAATTCAAAGCCTATATATAATTTGTTGAGTGCCATGGTATAACAGTCTACTTGATTGCCAGTAAAATTTGGACTTTCAGTGAAATTTCTTTAAAGCAGTCACTTACTGGCCCAGTTAATTTTTTCAGCTGTAACATGTACTCCAGTTCATTTTATAAATGTTCTTACTAAGTGTTGTCTTGATTTATAATAACCTTTTGAAAATCCCATGTTTTTATCCTATTTGTAAGAATTAGCCACTTTATCTTCTTTTTTCATTCAGCCCATTAGATTCTCAGACCTTGCTGGCCTGTGAGTGGAATAGTATCTGGCACAGACTGGTATCAGCAAGTCAGATAAAAAAGAATATAATTATTTCTATTTGCACGGTTGAAAAAAATGCCAACATAGACTGCATAAAACTGGAAAACCATAGCAACTTAGTCATTCTTATGACTTCATTAATTACTGCTTACGTGTAAAATTTTGTTTTTGTTCTTCTATTGATATAATAAAATGGTTTTACTCATGATGCTTGAGTATAGAGTTGACTTAAAAGATATTTTAAGTTAATATACTAAATAATAGTTTGAAATTCAAAATTCTCATCTTTATTTGTTTCACTTTAAAGAGCTCAGTTAATACTAAAATTTCTGATATATTTTGCACATAAATATATTTATGAATGAATAAAAATAATTCTTAATGTTTAGCACTGTGTACTTGTTTACCGACAAGTGTTAGTATGTGTCAAAATAATCCTGAAAAAAAGGGAGATTTCCAAGATAAAGAAATTTATAACGAGTATTTAGTAAACTGGCATGTCGTGGCATTGCCTCAACCTTTGATTAAAATTTCACTTTAATGCATTATGATATTAAAATTATACCGAGTGAGAGAAAAAAATACTGTAACAAAGGGGGTCACAGGAGCCACGAATCTGCTATTTAAAATCATTAGAAACAATGTAAACATGTGCTGCACGATCGTCTGCTATGACCGGAATCTACTTTTCTTCAATAACTTTACATTAAATCTTACCTAAGACTTCGTTTTTCCTTAGAGACATATGTCCTGGAGTTTATCCATAGGTTAATTCTTCATTTAAATCCCAAATAATGGAAATACGGCGCTAAATCTACAATACACAAGTTAGTGACACTTCCATGCAGAGCGGCCATGCTGTTAGGTCGCGACCTTCGACCTTTGACCGCAGCGCGAGCATGACGTAACGGAGTCTATAAATAGGGCTGCAGAGCCAAAGCGGGGGTTCTTCGAAAAGCTGACTCCCCTCTCGACAGAATCAACAGCCTATAGTACCAGTGAGTTAGATTTTATTTAGAGGGTGCCCCCGCGGGGGTAACCCGCCTGTCATTAGCCATTTTCTATGTAGTTTGGTACTGAATTTAATGAAACTTTATCTAATTTTAGTAAGTTCAACTTGTAGTAGTTGCTAGATCGAAGTTACGGTCTCTGTTTAGATATTTCGCGTAGCTTCCCCATGACCTCCCTTTTTTTACTATTAACCGTTTTTCACCACTAATTACCCGCTTCTGTTGTTTTGCACTCCCTGTGCAAGTAATTAAGTGATGTTCAGTTAATTTTTTTCTTCTCTTTTACCTGTTCGTCTATGTTACTGTAGTTATCTCTAGGAGATCAAATGCACTCTTAGGTTATCTCTATAGGTTATCTTAGGTTATCTTAATGGGTTATCTCTATAAGAGAACACGGTATCTTAGGTTATCTCTATAGGTTATCTTAAGTTATCTTAACAGGTTATCTCTATAAGAGAACATGTTATCTTAGGTTATCTCTACAGGTTATCCTAAGTTATCTTCATGGGTTATCTCTATAAGATCAAAGGTTATCTCAGGTTATCTCTATAGGTTATCTTAAGTTATCTTAACAGGTTATCTCTATAAGAGAACATGTTATCTTAGGTTATCTCTACAGGTTATCCTAGGTTATCTTAATGGGTTATCTCTATAAGATCAAAGGTTATCTCAGGTTATCTCTATAGGTTATCTTAAGTTATCTTAACAGGTTATCTCTATAAGAGAACATGTTATCTTAGGTTATCTCTACAGGTTATCCTAGGTTATCTTAATGGGTTATCTCTATAAGATCAAAGGTTATCTCAGGTTATCTCTATAGGTTATCTTAAGTTATCAAAGGTTATCTCAGGTTATCTCTATAGGTTATCTTAAGTTATCTTAACAGGTTATCTCTATAAGAGAACATGTTATCTTAGGTTATCTCTACAGGTGATCCTAGGTTATCTTAATGGGTTATCTCTATAAGATCAAGGGTTATCTCAGGTTATCTCTATAGGTTATCTTAAGTTATCTTAACAGGTTATCTCTATAAGAGAACATGTTATCTTAGGTTATCTCTACAGGTGATCCTAGGTTATCTTAATGGGTTATCTCTATAAGATCAAGGGTTATCTCAGGTTATCTCTATAGGTTATCTTAAGTTATCTTAACAGGTTATCTCTATAAGAGAACATGTTATCTTAGGTTATCTCTACAGGTGATCCTAGGTTATCTTAATGGGTTATCTCTATAAGATCAAAGGTTATCTCAGGTTATCTCTATAGGTTATCTTAAGTTATCTTAACAGGTTATCTCTATAAGAGAACATGTTATCTTAGGTTATCTCTATAGGTTATCCCAGGTTATCTTCATGGGTTATCTCTATAAGATCAAAGGTTATCTCAGGTTATCTCTATAGGTTATCTTAAGTTATCTTACCAGGTTATCTCTATAAGAGAACATGTTATCTTAGGTTATCTCTATAGGTTATCCCAGGTTATCTTAATGGGTTATCTCTATAAGATCAAAGGTTATCTCAGGTTATCTCTATAGGTTATCTTAAGTTATCTTAACAGGTTATCTCTATAAGAGAACATGTTATCTTAGGTTATCTTAATGGGTTATCTCTATAAGATCAAAGGTTATCTCAGGTTATCTCTATAGGTTATCTTAAGTTATCTTAACAGGTTATCTCTATAAGAGAACATGTTATCCTAGGTTATCTCTATAGGTTATCTCAGGTTATCTTAATGGGTTATCTCTATGAGATCAAAGCTTATCTTAGGTTATCTCTGTAGGTTATCTTAAGTTATCTTAAGGGGTTATCTCTATAAGAGGACAAGTTATCTCGAGTTACCTTAAGGGGTTATTACTATATGGAAACCGATTATCTTTAATGTTTGGGTCATTTAAAATTTACCGGCATGTGCTCGTTAGATTAATTACCACTAGTTTCTGAGTTTTAAACAAGTAAGGCGACTGGCAAGCTTATTTAACTATGGTCATACAAGGTTAGATTTGTGAGCTTTTCAGAGAGTGGCACCCTCTCTTTAATAAAGTGCTAAGGTCAGAGAATTCATTAAGTTACCTAATTAGAAGGGTGGACTTATACCGCCAAGTTTATGCCTTTATCAAGTAAGGCGACTGGCAAGCTTATGTAACTATGGTCATACAAGGTTAGATTTGTGAGCTTTTCAGAGAGTGGCACCCTCTCTTTAATAAAGTGCTAAGGTCAGAGAATTCGTTAAGTTACCTAAGTCAAGTGGTTTATGCTTTTAACAAATAAGGTGATTGGCAAGCTTATTTAGCTATGGTTTTACAAAGTTCGATCAGTGAGTTTTTTAGAGGGCAGCACCCTCTCTTTAATATAAGTGCTCCTAGCAATTATTAAGTTTTTAAGTGGACAGTTGGCTGACTGAATATGGAGGTGTTTTTCCTGGTGAGGAGGGGTTCCAGCATGTAGGAATTGGTCCCTTGGCTGCAGTTGACAAGTTCCTGGCCAAGACCTTGGGGTGCAGTTGACAGGTTCCTGGCCAAGGTTGCTGCTGGTTTTGATGGCGAAGAGAAGTGCACATCTCATCCTCGGGTGAAAGGCCGTACGGGTCCGGGGCGCCATCGGCGCAGACGTCAACTTGGTGCTGTTGATGATGTTCCAGTCCAAGTGCGCGGTGAAATCCTCCATGAGACTTGGGGGTAGTTTTTATTTTAGTTTCCTTAGTTATCCCATTGGGAACACCAGATACCTTATTCAGCCAGCTGATACCAAGAAGAAACAAAGTGAGGGTCAACGACGTCCATCAACGATGCCATCCAACGCGGTGCCGTCAACGAGGCCGTCCTTCGCGTAGTTACCACCAGAGATACCAGATGTCGTCGCACGCTTCCCAATTCCATCAACGGCGCCATCTAACGCGAACCGCCAACGAGGTCGTCCTTCGCGTAGTTACCACTAGAGATGCCAGATGTCGTCGCACGCTACCCAATTCCATCAACGATGTCATCTAACGCGAACCGTCAACGAGGCCGTCCTACGCATGGTTACCACTACAGATGCCAGATGTCATCGCACGCTACCCAATTCCATCAACGATGTCATCTAACGCGAACCGTCAACGAGGCCGTCCTACGCATGGTTACCACTACAGATGCCAGATGTCATCGCACGCTACCCAATTCCATCAACGATGTCATCTAACGCGAACCGTCAAAGAGGCCGTCCTACGCATGGTTACCACTAGAGATGCCTGATGTCATCGCACGCTACCCGATTCCATTAACGATGCCATCCAACGCAGTGCCGTCAACGAGGTCGACTCCATCTCAGATGTCATCTCACACTACGCGCAACGCCAACTTCTCAATTTTATAGACATTTATGACAATAAGTCATGTGATAGTCACCACTGACTTGAGAATTTTATGGTCGATTTATCCGTTTAATAAAGTTTATTAAAACATAAATCTGCCTCTTTATTTCTGAAGGACAGGGATATACTTTCCCTAAGAAACATCCAAGTTCCCACGCCGCGCATGGGTGTCGCGGTCGCTCGGGCCCGACCCCTCGCGTTACAATACTTAAAGAAATTTAAAACCAGTCACAAAGCTTAGGCACTGTCTCAATGTATATGTTTATGGGACCCAAGGGCAGGAGGGTCCAAACGTTTATGTATTAATATTATGTTCTTTGGCAGTGAGGACAGACGTTCACTTGAATGTCATTTTCACAAACCACAGTTGGGACGTTTTCTTTTGACTTATCCTTGGTGATTTTTCACTGTGTTGTGCAAAAGAAAAGCCATCTATCACCGACTCAAAAAAAAAAAAAAACTCATGGCGACCATCCTCAGTCACCACCTTATAATCGCTTTCTATGATATCGTTCCCTCCCAGCACATCGTCCAAATAACTACCTGTGAAAAAAATCGTCAGCATACAGCGCCGCTTTGACACTACTGATCTCGAACTCTAACGCGAAATAACGCATATAAAATCAATCTCCAAGCGGAGGAGAGCGACCCAGACGAAACCTTGAGACAGGAGGCCCCCCGTAGCTAGCTCCGCCCACCGTAACAGACATCGGACAATAGAGAGGCTTGCGTGTAATCTCCTTCTGTTATAACTCCTTGCTTAAACCAAGTGTTTTGGTTTCTCCCTTCTTTATTTAAGCACAGTCCCCCCCCCCCCTCTTTTTTTCAGGACTCTGCAGCTGATGAAGGTCACTTGTTGACCGAAAAGCGCTTTCTGCAACCAGTCTGTTGCGAATACAAAAACATAATTTTCCGGTGGAGGTATAAACATTTATTTACACACGTCTTGACACAAACTGTTGACGGTGAACTGAAATAATTAAAACAAATGAAACAAATGAAAGTAACTGAATAAACAAATATAAATTTCAACTTAATACAAATATCACAATAAAGAAATTACAATAAAACACAAATATAAAATAACTAAATGCTGCCTCCACTCATTCGCGTACAGTACTAGGCGTGTTCCAACCATGACAGTACATGGTGACGTTTTATTACCACTCAACAGAACACCAATCATCCAACATATGAGGGCGCCACTCACACCAAGACGAGACAACACAAAGTAAACATGACAAACAACACAAACAAACGAAACAAAAAATTGCCGACGACACTGTCGGCAACACTCAGCCCACAAAAAAAAAAAAAAATAATAATAATAATAATTACTGTCTTCCAGTTCTTAATAGAATTATCATACTCAATACTTAATTTAAAAGACAGAATCTAGAAAGTGTCCACTTGTTTATCTTAGACAAATCCTTAAAAATCCTTAAACATCTAAACATCTCCTTCTAACAACACCAGTTTAGAGATCGGTCTCACAAAAGTTGACGAATTGGTACGCACAGAAGCGCTTCTTACCAAGCCATCTCTGCCGATCTTAACAGATTCAACAATCGCCAAAGGCCACATTCCTCTGGGCATAGATGCATCTACAATAAGTACGAGATCACCTACTTTCAAATTTTCCTTTGCATACTGCCATTTAGAACGGGATTGCAACAACGGCAGGTACTCATTTGTCCATCTTTTCCAAAACTGAGAAACTATGTATTGCGCATGTCTCCATAATTTCCTGTACGTGTCAGCAGTATGAAAATCACCCCAGGGAAGAGAATGGATGCCACGGATAGCCAATAAGTGATTTGGAGTCAGTGCATTTCAATCAAATGCATCGTCACTGCTACGTGTTATTGGCCGACCATTTATGATACATTCGCATTCACACATCACTGTTTGCAACACATAATCGGACAACGATCTGCTTGAGGGGGATGCAAGGAGAGCCATGAGAATTTTCCTGATAATCCTTATCATTCGTTCCCACACGCCTCCAAAGTGTGATGCATGAGGGGGGTTAAATACCCAATCAATACCTTTACGTCTAGCTTCAGATATGACCTAAGCCTTATCCATTTGACGCAAACAGCGCGCCATTTCGGCGTCCGCTCCAACCAGGTTTGTAGCGTTATCACTGTATACCTTGCTAGGATATCCTCTCCTAGCAACAAAACGGATGAAACCGTTAATAAATGAATCAGTCTCTAAACTGTCCAGAACTTCAATATGCACAGCCCTTGTTTTAAAACAAGTAAAGACACAGCCGTACCGTTTTGCCACCGCGCGACCAACTTTAACCTTAAGGGGGCCAAACAAATCAACACCAACTACGTTAAAGGGGGGACCTCCACTTTGACATCTCACGTCTGGTAAATCTGCCATTTTCTGTATCATAGGTGATGAATACAATCGTTTGCAAACTACACACCTTTTCCCAACCTTTTTAACAATACTCCTGCAACCAACAATCCAGAATTTTCTGCGGATGTTTCTAAGAGTCCACTCGGTGCCCAAATGAGCGTCACCGTGAAATTCACGGACGATAAGATCAGAAACAACATGATCTTTCGGCAAAATCGGAGGTTGCTTGCATTCCATAAAAGAATGCACTAATCGACCGCCTACGACCAAAACGCCGTCACGCATGATTGGAGACAATTTGTAAATCGCGCTCGACTTAGAAACGCGGCCGGTCTTTAGCAAGTCTCTAATTTCGCCGGAGTATGCAGTCTTCTGGACCACTTTAATTATGCAAAGCTCCGCTTCCTTCAATTCAGTTGCTCTGATTTGACCCCTTTTCACGACTTTCGTATGCAAAAAATCACGGAATCGAAGCAGCCACGCTACTGCCTTGCACAATCTGTAGTAGCTTGAAAATTGTTGAAAAAGTCTATCCAAAATAGACTCCCGTATCGCGCCAGCATCAGCCGCGTCATCGACTTCAGACAAGTCAGTAAATTCACATGTTGCGATTAACGCGTCATCAGAGATATCAACCATCTCAAACGCCGGCCAGTTAGACTTGTGGTCTTTCAAAAATTCAGGGCCTTCACGCCAGGTTTTTGGTATATCACATGAGTTACAACCGCGTGACAACACATCGGCCGGGTTGACGTTTCCTGGGACATGACGCCATTGACTAGGGTCAGAATTTTCTCTAATCAGAGATACCCTATTTGCTACAAACGTCTTAAAACGCCTAGATTCATTTGAAATATAACCCAGGGCAACTTTACTGTCGCTCCAGTAAGTTGTATGCATTAGGTCTAAGTCGAGCTCGCGACGCACTAATGAATCAAGTTGAACTGCTGTGACACACGCCGACAGTTCCAGTCTGGGAATTGTAACTTGTTTCAATGGAGCGAGACGACCTTTAGAAGCTAATAATGCAACATGGATTTTTCCGTCAGGATTGACTGATCGCACATATGCACAAGCTCCAAAAGCGTGCTGACTTGCATCACAGAATACGTGTAGTTCTGATACTCCAGCTGAACATTCCTCTGGAATGACACATCTCATAAACTTGAGATCTTTCAATTCCTCTAAAGATTGGATCCAGTCAATCCAGGCGACTGACAATTCATGAGGAATGGAATCGTCCCAATCTAATTTCAGCCTTGTCGCCTCCTGGAAAAGCAATTTCCCATGTAAAACGACGGGAACAATCAAACCCAGTGGGTCATACATACTGGCCACTACGCCCAGCATATTGCGTCTAGTAATCTCCTGACTTTTGTCAATTTTGAAAGTATAGTGAAAAACATCCAAATCAACTTCCCACATCATACCCAACGCTTTTGCATGCACCCCATGAGTCAGCTCTTTCACCTCAACTGCCCGATCTTCATGGGCAATAACATCTAACAGCTCAGAATCATTGACTACAAATTTGGTAAGTTTGAAACCCCCATCACGAAGAGCCCTTTTCACATCGACAATTACCTCAAGGGCATCTTCTTTTGTCTTCACAGACTTCAACATGTCGTCAATGTAAAAATTCCGCTGAACCGTCCCACGCACCAAATCAGTGACGTCATGATCCTGCACAGTGCGCCTAAGCGCAAAACAACTAGCACTACCTGCCCACTTACCTCCAAACAGGTGGACGCGCATACGATAATGCACGAGTGAGTCATTCTCCCACCATAAGAAGCGTAAAGCATTTCTGTCCTTTTCTGGGACTATGACTTGGTAGTACATACATTCAATATCCGCCATTGTGGCATATTTAAATTGACGGAAACGCACAAGTATGCCAATCAGCGTATTTGTCAAGTCGGGGCCCTGCAAACACTGGTCATTGAGACTGATTCCTTGACACTTACAGGCACAATCAAACACAATGCGCAGTTTGTCAGGCTTAGATGGGCTCGTGACACAATGGTGAGGGATATACCAAACAGATTCGTTGCGCCAATCAATTTCTTTTTCAGGGACCTTCTCAGCGTAACCCTCGCTGAGCAATTTCCTCATGTTCTCATCATACCTGTTGAACATGTCATCCCTTCTAAGTCTACGCTCCAACCCCTTTAGGCGATGGAGAGCAACCAAGTAATTGTCAGGGAAATTAGGCACACCTTCCGTCCAGGGAATAGGGAGGACGTAGTGGTCGTTTTCCTTGGAAACTGTGTTTTCCCACAATGAAAGAACCTTACGGTCATCCTGTGAAATTGAAAAATCATCATTTCCCGCTTCCATTTTCCATAGATTTTCAACCTTTTCTTCAATAGACACAAAGTTGGCTGAAACGTCAGCGGTATCTGACATAAGGAGAGAAGGACCGTTAAGACTCCATCCTAAAACACAACGCACCGCGTATATGTTTGATTTGCCAGTTTCGTCATGACGCACCTCCAACGGCATTATCAAGTGGGCATTATCCATGCCAATGACCAAATCCGCGCTACTCATATCTGAATAATCGCTAAAAGACAAATCCGCCAAATGAGGATAACGCTCTGTCTCAACAAACCGATTTGCCCGGACGCGTATGCTAGGCACAACTATCGCGTTGTAAATTGGATACGCAACAGAATTGTCATCTTGAGGTGACACATAGAACGAAACTACGGCTGAGTTGATTCCCTTCACATCGTCAATAGTACTTAATTGACATTTCACCTGCCCTGTGCTTCTCAAAGAAAGTTCTGATACCAGTTTCTCAGAAATGAAAGTGGATGTAGAGCCACTATCGAGCAGTGCTAAAGCCGATCTATCGCCATTTATCTTTACAGCCACAATTGGTAAATTCACGCTTCGCGACTCTGTCTGAGTACAGGTATGTGACGCAATGGGGGGAGTGAGATCTGTTTTCACAAAAACGTGTACAAATTTAGAATGTTTCATTCCACAACCCGGCACGCTGCATACAGACTTTTTTCTACACTGACTGGCAAAATGTCCCGCCCTCAAACAATTATAACACAACTTGGTGCGTCTAACAATATCCAAGCGCATCTGAGGCTCTTTACTTTTGAACATGTCACACTGAAACAACCCATGTGATTGTTTACACACTACACACGGAGGGACATCCATATCATCACTCGCACTCAGCCCAGTCATGCTTGCTAATGATACAGAAGGGTTGACTTTCACTCGCCCATACAATGAACATTCACCATACACAGGGTCACATGCATCAGCAGCATACTTCATCATGAAAACAGTAAATTCTTTAAAAGTTGGATATCTGTTATCATCGTTTTTGATTTTAAGAGCATGCTTTCGCCACCTATCACCTACGTGTCCTTTACACCTCTTAACTATGCGTAATATAGAATTCTGGTTGTCAATTTCATTACTCATTTTCAACCTTTCTAATGTTAACTGAGTCATCTGAAGTTCATCAGCTAGACTTTGGAGCTCCGTAGGCGAAGAAATGCTTCCACCACTTGTGAGATTCTCGATTAAATGTCTCGCCACCAAATGGTCATTTCCGAACCTATCTTTCAAAATGGCACGCGCTGCTTGGTATCCAGATTCACCGCCGATGATGATACAGTTTTTGATAGCTTTCTTAGCAGCTCCGCTGGTAAATTGTATCAATCTAGTTAATTTTACCTGACCGCTTTCAATTTTATTCCCAACTAGCTCATCAAAGAGCGCGCAAAAGTTATGATATTCCTTTGGATCACCGTTAAATGGCTCTAAGTCAGCCTTTGGGATAGATAAGTAATTAAACAGTTTTGTTTCAGTGTCAGTTGATAGTTTGTCTTCCTTAGGAACATTAGAAGTATTGTTTAAGAATGATTTCCCAAGTTTCATACCTTCGATATATCGTACCTCTACAGCTCGGAACCATTCTTCACTTTCATCTAACTGGTTATATTCCAATTCAGCATGGTATGCATCATTTGACGCTTCGAATTGTTGAAACGTGTCCGTAAGTCTGTCCAATGCAATTTCTACTGCCCTAGCGTCCTCACACGCGACTGCTCGTTCGATGTGTCCAATAGCCTTTGTGACCGCGCCCCTACGGGCACGACGCACATGTACTAACTCTTCTGATGCCATTGTTATTTCACTGTTGCGAATACAAAAACATAATTTTCCGGTGGAGGTATAAACATTTATTTACACACGTCTTGACACAAACTGTTGACGGTGAACTGAAATAATTAAAACAAATGAAACAAATGAAAGTAACTGAATAAACAAATATAAATTTCAACTTAATACAAATATCACAATAAAGAAATTACAATAAAACACAAATATAAAATAACTAAATACATACATAACAATGCTGCCTCCACTCATTCGCGTACAGTACTAGGCGTGTTCCAACCATGACAATACATCGTGACGTTTTATTACCACTCAACAGAACACCAATCATCCAACATATGAGGGCGCCACTCACACCAAGACGAGACAACACAAAGTAAACATGACAAACAACACAAACAAACGAAACAAAAAATTGCCGACGACACTGTCGGCAACACAGTCCAACCCGCCTTTTTTCGTTTCCCCCGCCGCACTGTGTGTATCTCGTACAGTCGGCCCTTCAGGTCAAACACATACAGAGGCGAGACACCTCTCTCACATCATACCGAAGTGAAACAACAGCCAATAATATTGAATACGGCAATAAACAGTTATCTAACATAATTCGAATCAGATATATAAGACGGACACGATCTATCACCGTTGTCATCTCTTCACAAACACGTGATAACGCATCTAAGGGACTTTTATACTTCAATCTAAACTCTAACGTCTCAAAAGCAATCTCAAAGCTTTTAACCAGGGGCGCTGTCAAAACACACGTCCCCAGAAGCCCAGTCCTGGATCGTGTTATTTTGATAAGAGTTAGTTTAACTAAGACATGAGCCGACCACCCCTAAACAACAAATATTAAATCGCAACTACAAAGGAGAGGATGTGGTGTGGTGTGAAGATAGCCACAGAGACAAGAGTTCAAAGTAAATGTACAGGAAAAACGAGAGGATGAAGACAGTAAGTGGTTTTATTCCTTTTGTTATTTTCATAATATTCATTTATTTTCATTTTTAATAATTGATTATCAGTGTGTGTTGATAAATTACCAAGTCTTTGATTTTATTACATTCTCAATGTCTATTGTAGTGGTACATGCATTCTTGTAATTCTCAATCCTGATACTTTATCTGGATTTTTTTTAGTCAGACATGCTGTTCCCTTTACCCAGTTATGTTTAATACGTTATTATACATTATATTTTGATATCATTTCGTTATATCTTCACAGAAACCGTTCAGAAGGACACCGCACTGGAAAAAAGGAAAGGGCGATAGCAGCACTGAACAAGGGGAAGGTGTTGAAAGGGGCAACGGCAGAAATATCTGACGCGGGGGTCTGCCAGGCTAAAGAAGTGCTCAAATTGATGTGTGGAAAATAATTTACACGCAAGGACGATTTGAGTCCACAGTTGTAGATTAGATAATATCACGGTATTCAACATGAAAAATGTTAATATATCTCCTTTACGGTGATTGATTTTTACTTACTGTTTTTATATATATTGTTATTTCATTTGAACATATATTTGTATATATTTTTGCTGTGATCCCAAGTAAACTGATATGTTTTAATTCAGGCCCAGTCTTGAAAGTCTAATTGGGGAGGGGAATGACCACGGTACGCCGGAAGCTAAATCATCAATACACAAATCACGGTGTATTATTATCTCACTGATTTTAAAAATATCCTGAAAATCACGTATCACCGGGTATAATGTCTTCGTTTCACGAAGGGCGGAGAATAAACAATTTGCATTCACAAGTCACGTGAATGGGGTGCTTCACGAATCACGCTAAATAAGATGAACGTTTCACACACCTCAAGAAATAAATAGTGTATTTTCTACAGATTTATTCTGAAAGTACATTTTTCTCTTGGAATTTGAGCAGCATTTATTTGATTTTGGTTAAATACTTTAAGTTTGTCGGATATTTCAGGTACATAATGTGTTGCGTTTCTCTTGTTTTTAATTTTCCCATATTTTTAATGTTATTTTATTTCTTTAGCCTACACATTTTGTAGGGGTTTTGGTGACAATATTTCCTCTTTCCTTGGAAGCTAGGCTTCATCGCCTTACTCAATGTACACAAAAATACCTAATGAGTGTAATTTTTAAAACGGGGTCGGGCAATTAGGGCACACATAATTGGCATGTTATTTAACGAGCGGCCACTCTCTGCAAATACATTAAGTCGATGGATAAGTAGTAGTCGTTTTCGTTTTCATCATATGTTTACCAGATGTCAGATAAATGATGGAAAAAAGCCTGACTACTTATGAATCTGTGACATTCCTATAATTGTACTTTTGCTTAGATTTTGTTCTGGAAAGTCGTATTTAAATGTGGTTCGTATTTATTTGCGTAATTATTTTACTAGGTAAATTTTTTAATGGTATTCGCTATTGTTTAGGGTGTGTGTATAATGAGTGTACAAAATAATACATTAGTGTAAGATTACTTTCCACTTGTGAAATATAGTAGCTGTATTGCGCTTTATAAACATAATTCCTACTGCATTGTAATGGTTATTGTTGTTTTTTGCAATAAATTACTATAATTGAAAATCCACAAGCCTTCCTCTCATTAAATGAAACGCTACATGAATTTGAAACATTATCAGTGCTATAAGTAATTGAAATAACTATAATCGTCCATATTTGATTAGATAAGGGTAGTAAAGACTTACCTAAAAATCGCCATTATTTGATCGGAAAAGGGTTATAATGACGTACCTCATATCGCATTTACTTCATCGGAAAAGGGTTATAAAGACGTGTCAAAAATCGCCTATATTTGATCGGAAAGGAGTTGTAAAGAGGTTGTTTTTAGACTCCTATACTTGATCGGAAAGACGTAGTAATAGTGCAACTACAATTTTAAGCTTAGGCATAAAAGGGTAGTAAACCCGTAGACCCTGACCTTTCCGGTAGAGCTTTACACCGTTGAAAAGGCTTGTAAAGAGAATATTCAGACCCATTTCCTGAAGAGTAAAAGAGCTGAAAATTGACTTTTTGTGCTGTGAAGAACAATATATATTACAATAAACTTCTCTGCACATCAGACGCTTGTTGCCATGAACTAACATTACTTGACAATGGGCTGAGCACTTATTACAGAGTCCGATGCCATTGTTGTGCTGTGATTGGCTAGTTGAGTCACGTGAAGCCCTACTGTAGCGCCCTCGCGTATCACGTGAATGCTGCGCATTTCTGGCCATGCATGCCTGTGGGGTTCCAATTCTCACCATGAAAATGCCAATTTCTCAAAATGATAAATAAATAAATAAATAAATAAATAAATAAATAATAAAAACTTCTAGAAGAGAATGCAATCAGACTGGTTTTCAAACCCGAGCTGTATCTTAGTCCTATGAATCTTTTAATCTTTTGTGTGAGTTAGAGATTGGTATGTCCGTGTCACAGATCTGAGCGCCGTTTGAGTGTCATTTTCGGCTAAGAATATAAAAGTTTTAAATACACAGCAATGTTTGGAAACGCAAAATTCTTACACTTAGACAAATCTATTCCCTTTCACTTGAAAGCACAACCATTGCAATCCAACACATAGAAATATTTTGACAGACTTTCAAAGATTATGACCAATTTTTGTTACCCAGGGGCCGGTTTCACAAAGCAGTAGTTAGTTAGCGATCGGTAGTTAGCCTCTCGCTAGTTAGAGTGCCGTTTCACGAAGCAGTCGCTTAGTTCTCTCGCTCGTTATTGTCTCGTTGTTGCCTTGGAAATTTAACGACTGGTCAGACCAGTCGCTAACTCTAGAGTTTCATCGTACGCATGCGTAATGAGTGAAATAAAAAGGTTGCTTAGTTACCGTTGTCTGTCGTTTGTCTTTGTATCCAATATGGCGGCTACCTTTAACCGTACCGCCAGACGGCAACGTAGACTACGACGTTTTCATGAAAGGCAGAATCTATTAGAATATACACACGATGATGCAATTTACGAGAGGTTGCGCCTAGCTGTGACAAAAAGAGCGGCAAAAGGGTGGTGGAGATCCTTTACGACGACCTCAAAGCAGACGTTCTTATGCATTTCCAGCCACCAAAAACTGGAGAGTTAGTGCTTTCGTGACACTTTTACGCAAGAGTTCCACTTCCGGCAGCCGGTTTCGAGACTACGGTGAGTAACGAGAGAACTAGCGACCGAACTTTACGACTGAACTTAGCGATAAGTTAACTACTGCTTCGTGAAACACCCCTCGAAAATCGCTAAGTTTGCTCGTTAGCGAGGTAGTTCAGTAGTTAGTTGTTCTAACTAACTACTGCTTTGTGAAACCGGCCCCAGTATCGTCGACATGCAATTGATAAATAATGTAGCAAGTAATATAATTAGCTCACAGCTCACACCCAGTAAATATCCATAAAAGACAGATACAGATACATATATCACCTGACAGAAAGTTGGGTTCACACACACACACACACACACACACACACACACGGTCCAACCATGCTGTTTATTCGAACCTGGGCAGAATTTTATGAATATTCATCATTCCTGCAAGCATAAAGAAAATCGGCCAAATGGTTTCCACATGATTTGTTATCTGTATTGCATATATGCTGGAAAAAGTGAAATAAAAATAGTTTTGGAAAAAAATGCTCTGATCATGCCGATTTACGAATTGGACCTGTATTGTAGCAATGATCACACTTTTAAAATGAACACAATAGGTCTATCGGTTTTCTGTGAAAAGGTTTTTCCTTTATTTCATAACTTGTAATGTATGCTGAAAGAAAAAAAAAAAAAAAAAAGCGACAGCATCACTTCTAGAAAAATAGTCCGATTTCGAACTTGAACTGTAACTCAGCTGTAGTCTGTAGCTCAGTTGAAGCAAAGACCCTTGGCTTTTCTGACGTTACAGTACGACGTGTCCAACAAATGTCGCTTTTTTCATATTGAGATGGGGGTTTTCTTAAAGGCTTTTTTCTACTAACAGATTGTTCTTATACTATTTATATGGCGGTAATCGATTCAAGCATCTCTAGGGGATCATCTCTAGTGTACAGATTGAGTACTGAATGTACAAAATTTGAGAAATGGACTTAAATTACGTGACGCAAACCCTATAAGTAACATTGAATACTTCTATAAGTTTGAAAACAATAGGCCTGTCGGTTTTCCCTTGATAAGTGTGGTTTGTATCGCATATACATGTATGCCGAAAAAGGGAAAGAACAGTATAACTTTTGAAAATAAGTTTGGATCAAGCCGATTTTACACTCGATCTGTACTTAATGAATATTCATTAATTCTGCAAGCTTGATGACGGTAGCTAGAACGGTTTTCCAATTATTGTGTTGTGATTGAAAGTGCTCTGGGACGTCACGACGACCACGACAACAGTAATAACAGAGGCAGGTGAAGGCTATATGTACAGACACAATATGACTGTACATAAAAATGAACAACAGCAACAACAACACTATAATAATAATAATAATAATAATAATAATAATAATAATGTGTTCAATTAAATTGACTTTTAATAAATATTTGAGAAAATAACAGGTAATTAAAAAGGAAAAAAAAAACAACCTATTTTTGAACAATGCCGTGACTTATAGGCCTACATGAAGCTTGACTGGATTTCAATATAACTATACAGGGATCATAAATATGAACTTTCATGAATTTTGATAAATATGAATAACTCTGATACTAAAACTTACATTTTGTGACTGACCGACGTTGCGAGCCCACCTTGATACCTTTTCTTTGGGGATCTCCAATCTGTAATTAAATAGTCAAGGATTATTTTACGCAGTGTCTGTATATTTTTTCATAAATACATACAGTACATGTACTACTACATTGTAAGTGATTATCCTTTTTTTTTCTTTTTTAATGCACTTGAATGCATTCAAGCAAGAAAACTGACCTCCCAAGGCAGAACACCCAAAGCCAACATAGAGGTGCATTTCACATGATGAAGTATCAAAAGATAAGATTGAATGAATTCGGAGTTGTACTCGGAATTATGTGATTTTTTCTTCAGTCAACAGCTAATATTGAGATAGGTTTTACCTCCAATATTTCGATGTCTATTAGGACATCCTCTTCAGGGAATGAGGCTAGTAGTAAGTAATGTACGCCAGGTTTACCATCGGCGTGTGGATTGACGTGTGGATTGTTTGTTTGTCTGACTGTTTGTTTGTCTGTCTGTCTATCTGTTTGTTTGTCTGTCTGTCTGTTTATTTGTCTGTCTGTCTCTTTGTTTGCTTTTTTATTTGTCTGTTTGTCTGTCTGTCTGTCTGTTTGTTTGTTTTTGAGGGATGGGTAACTAAGGCTACCAATGTTTTTTTTTATTGTTTTCTTTTTTTAAGTCTTATTTATTTTTTCTTTGTTTTGAAAATCTTGTCTGCTTTGGTTTTCAGTCTCGTCTCATCTTATAGGTAAAAGTGTTGTTCCAGTGCATTATTGGGTTGTTGCAGTATACAAACAGTGGACACAGTCCGTATATGATCGTGCCCTTGTACTCAATCAGGCGTAACAAATAGTTTACACTCCAAACAGTAACTTTTGGGCAACTACAACTTACAATAGAGATTGTCAACAGTGATGCTTACTCGCTTTCTGACTACTTTATAGCTTACAATAGATTGTGTCAACCATGATGTACCTTATAACTTACAATAGCTCGCGTCAACAGTGAAGCTTACTTGAGTTGTCTTCCTTATAGCTTACAATAGAGTGTGTCAATAATGGAGACATAATTTCTTTTGTTTTTTGGGCAACTTTGACTTACAAAAGAGTGTGTCAATAGTGAAGCTTACTCATATTTTTGATTTCTGACTACCTTATAACTTACAATGAGTGTGTCAACAATGAAGTAGCTGTAACAAAAAATTGTGAGTTTAAGCTCACATATTGGGCAACGACGACTTACAATAGTGTGTGTAAAAAGTGACGCTTACTCGCAGTTTGGAATTCTGACTAACTTATAGCTTACAATAGCCTTTGATCGAACAAAGAGCGGTCGGCTAACAAACTGCTTACTTAACAATAATGAATGGCGATATGTGTTTATTGACAAGGTAGTTTTATTTACGGAAGGGTTTACATCCTTGTCCATCATCAGAATATATGCTACGCATTTAGACTCTGGGTTATATTTTATGAATAGCAATATTCAGGAAGTGGAAGAAAAATAAAACAACTTATACAACAGATTATTTACTATTTTTTCTGAACTGGTATCTTGATAGGAATAGCATATCGGCGAAAGAAACATAACGGCGGGTGTTGCTCTCCCTTTTGATAGTAATGTAAAAGCGTCTTGCATATTAGATCATTCTCAATAAGGTTATTATTGTAAATAAATGTTTCAAGGGATTTGTTCCCATATTTGCAATTTTCCGATTCACTATCGTCCCTCTCTGTAGCCGCCTCGTTGGAAGTTGCACCGCTTTCCAACTCGCTGTCCTCTGACTCTGTGTTTGACATTTCGGTTTGCTCCGATTCCCCAGTATTAGCCAATTCTATGCTGTCAGACACATCGGAATCGGTAGAGTATTCACTGTCAGGATTCGCTCTATGGCTGCCAGGCATATATCGACCTTTATAAGTTAACGGGGACTCTTCATATTCTGAATCCGACACATACCGTTGTAAAAAGGGAGTTCCCTTTCCTGTCTGTTTAGTTTTCGGTCTAAAATTATATCTCTTTGATGGAACAGCGTAGGGTTTAAAACGCGTTCGCTTATGCACGGGTTCTCTTGGTGTTTTATCAAACAGCTTTCTTTTAGGCCCCGCCATGGGACGGTCGACTCCACTGGTAATGGTGGGCGGTCGTTGCGGTGAACCTACAGTCCTATATGGCGGAGGGAGTGCTGAGTGTTGTGTAGGAGTGGTCTTAATATACACTGTTTCAGTCACCATAGGGTTATGGTACTGCCCTTCTTGTGTTTTTTGTCGTTTCCAGTATGACTGTTTCTCGAGGGACAGTTCGTCATTCAAATCAACCTTTTCGTCCAAGGTAAGGTCATCTCTTTTCCACAACTTGCGTTGGTCTGCTTCCATTTTATCAGTTATTTTGCTAAACGGTTGCGCCTTATATTTCTCCTCTTGTATATACTTTACACTCTCTGATTGGTACTCATCGTCTTGTTTTCCTCAGGAAATATACCAACGCGTAGACGACAGTCATCTGGAGTGTCTTGCTTTAGATCAATGAAGAGGTAGCCATGAGGAGGAGATGTTGCTTGTTTAAAAACTCGAAGGAAATCTTTTACCTCACCGGGATACATCTGCTGGGCTAGTGTTTTGACCTGCATTGTGTCCCTTGGGTTTTTAAAGAGGACGAGATAATGGCAGTTCAAGGAGATGGTTCTCGCTTCCTTCTCTCTGGGAAAAAGGTTTTGGGTAATAAGGATGACGCTAACATTGCGATGATGTGACACTTTGGTAAATAAGTCACGTATTCTGCTATCAACCGCTGCTTCGGCAAACTGGTCGTCAAATACTATGAGATTGTTCACATTAGGATCAAAGAAATCGTCATCTTGGATATTGGAAGGAATGCCTTGGTGAAATTTAATAAAACCCTTCATATAAATGACTTCATATAAATGTTGCCACACATCGTAACACCAAATTATTCTTTGTGGGCGTGGTGAAATCATTGATTGGGCGTGTGCAATCAATCGTTTCACGAAAACCGATTTCCCACTGCCCGTCGGACCAGTCACCATGGCAGTAAATGGGGACATGAGTGGCCCACACTCACTTCCAGCCTGCAGATTAAGCTGAGTTTTCGCCTGGTGTACACTCATTACGTGTCTATCTAAGTTGTCCTTTCTGGAGAAGGTTTTGGCGCACTATGTACACTTGAGCATCTTTTCAAAGAATGAGAAGGGAGGGTGAGGAGTAAGCTATTTATATACACCCCTCCTCCTCCTACTCATTTTCTACTTCTCTACACCTCCTGACTTAATCTTCCTCCTCCTCCTCCTCATCTTCTTGGAAGGAAGGAAAGTGGAGGTAGGACGGATGAGGAGGAGGAGGGGAAAATAAGTAGAGAGGAGCAAGAACACCCTCCTCCTCCTCCTCATTTTCTTCTTCTCTACACCTCCTGACTTATTATTCCTCCTCCTCCTCCTCATCTTCTTGGAAGGAAGGAAAGTGGAGGTAGGAGGGATAAGGAAGAGGAAGGGGAAATATGTAGGGAGGAGCAAGAACACCCTGCTTCTCATCCTCTTCCCTACACCTCTAAATGAACAACCCAATAATGCACTGGAACAAACTTCAGTGCAAGCGCACTTTTACCTACATGTATAAGATGAGACGAGACTGAAAACCAAAGCAGACAAGATTTTCAAGACAAAGAAAAAATAAATAAGACTTAAACAAAGAAAACAATAAAGAAGCGTTCGTAGCCATAGTTACACCTCCCTCAAAAACAAACAAACAAACAGACAGACAGATAAACAGACAGACGGACGGACAGACAGACGAACAAACAAACAAACAAACAAACAAACAAACAAACAGTCAGACAAACAAACAATCCCCACGTCAATCCACACGCCGATGGTAAACCTGGCGTCCATTTCTTACTACTGAGGCTATCCATTTATCCAACCGGTCGTAATAAGTGAGGCGTAGCAGTTGCGATGGCGTAAACCGGGCGCAAAACACTACGCCCGAGTAAAGCCAGTTGCACCAAACTAGAATAGTGTTTACGTCTGTAAAGCCTCTCTTCTGGTCCTCAAATCAAGTTCGGTCCCTTGGTTCTAAACTGTTTACAAGAAGCTCTATACTGGATCTACACCTGTAAATGTCCATCATTACGAGTTCAAACGTGTTCACTAAACGTGTCCTTGGCTGCCTCTATTATGGTCTCCAATATTTGAGGTTTAAAACTTTGAGAGGCTACCAAAAAACGTACGTAAACTGAATGTTAGAAAGAAATGCATTTCAATTATTTAAAATTCTATTATATTTGCTATAATATATTCTCAGATTTTTTAAAGAACACAAATGTTTTGCTGCGTGATTACCTTTAGGATGCTTAAGAATAATACTACAATATTTATGGCGTTCTCTGCCTCATGTTTTCAAGGCAGTTACATTCGTGGGTGATTGTGTGCATGTGGTGGTGTTGGGGGGGGGGGGTGCTCACTCACTGCCATGATTGTGCGCTTTTTATTCCGTTTCAAGTTAGTATAAGCTCTTATTTTCATATGGACGCGTTTATTCCCGTGAATTTCTTAAATGTCCACTGGACTGGTATGGTCACGCGTTTTGTGCAAGTAGTAGAAATGGATTATATATATTTTTTTTTCAAACACACATTATGGTCAGTTGCGTCTTAGTTTAAATGCAGTCAAACAGGCAAATAGGCTTTAATTACGAAAATATTGCGCGTTTATTAATAAACTTTGTTTATTTTAGATCTGCTGATTCGAAAAAATATTAACACGGGGCTGTTTTAGAGATGTACGTGCTGCATACCTTGTTGGTATTTATACCTAGGCTTTCACAAGCTGTATATCCCATATCATTCAGATAATGTTCAAGTGTTGTTTTGCTACATGATGACAACTTAGCATCCCAATTGTATTGCTTTAGGAGCGTACAGTGAAGGGAATATCATGAAAACCCAGTGATCTGACCAAAGACATTGTAGAGATCCAGTATAACTACGTAGTAGGCCTATAAGTAAGCCTATGCATACCAGTGCAGTTTACTGTTACACAACGCCGTTCTACCTTGGGCAAAATTAAAGGCTAAAATCCCCGTTTCAATTTACCACTTCAAGGGAAAGATTCAGAACAGCGCCCTGGCCTGAATTTTGATCTTACAAACTGACCTCGGAAACCACAAAATTTTCTTTCATGCCCGAAATATGTGATTTTACATACTCGATCCCCACCATTAAAGGTGCCACCGACCCTCACATTGACTGCCTCTCTTGTTATAGAGCACAATTCAAATTAATTTAAAAGAGACAAACCTAGCTGTTATTACAGAATCGGGATTCTTTATCATAGATTTTGTCTCGACTCCAGGGACGTCTCAATTTCTTTTTCGCCCTATATATATATCTTATTAAGTTGAATGGCCTTTATCGCAGCATCTTAATTTAAGTTCATTAAAAACCACAAATCAAAGGAATTGTGTGTACGCGCCGTAATGTACATGATCTTTGGATGGTTATTTTAAGTAATCCGATGTTGATAATTTCGAATCCTATACATTCTAGTACATATGCGTACATGGAAAGCATCAAAACAGATTAAAGGCATTTTCGCGTCGATCATTATACCGTTTTATTTGCATCTCATCTGTAGCGAACATTTGTTGCCAGATTAACGAAGCACCGCGCAATTATGTAAGAGAACCACGAAAATAGAGCACCCGCGCCAGACACGGGCATTTAATTTTGGTTGGTCCGTAAAGGGCTTGTATTCGATCGGAGGCAGAGTTGTGAATCAATCTACAGTATATTATTTTCTGTTTATATAAAAGTTACCTAAGTCTCGCATAACGCTATCTCAAAATTGGTCCATTTATGACCCTTTAAAACACCGCTGCAGATGTAGACACTCCAACCCAAATAATTGAGTTCGATGTGAGAAAACTTTCAACAAAAAGTGAAAATGTGAGCCACATATATTTAGATTAATATCGGAATAAATATATGACACGTTCCATTACTTTCACTGGTTTATGCCATTGTACCCTCTAACTGGGAAAGCAGTCAGCAGTTATTAAAAGTAATATGAAACATTAATAAAAACGTTATGCAAAACGTGAGCGGTTATGATAAGTTAATTTACGCTCTAATCTTTCATATGAAAAGAAAAATGATTATTTATTACAAGAGTTCAGGGTGGGAAGAGGAGCATAAGGGCATAACAACTATTATGTTATGAAATAAGTCAAGTTGAGCCTTTCTACTGATATACTTTATCGTGTTTCGTGCCTATCTAGCTTAGTCGGTTAAGAAGATATATACCCCCCCCCCCCCCCCCCCCCCCCCCGCCCGCCCGCCCACACTTATTTCAACCTGTAAGATTGGAAAGTCGGTAGTCTGGCTCGGGCAATAAAATCTCACTATCTCCACATCTGGTTTCTATCAAGCGCGTTCAGAGCTTCAGAGCTTAGGACAAACATATTGCTCCTTGGGCCAGGAAATCTGGAGAAGGGAAGTAGAGGAACATGTCTTCTCAATAATGAAAGCTATATATTTTTGGTAATTTCCTTTGTAACATTTACAAACACTAAAAATATCCTTTCTCGAATTAATATCATGTTCACACATTTCTGTAAATATCCTGAATTAAAATACTAATGTTAAATGTCAGAGACTTTGATTTATGACGAGAGAGAGAGAGAGAGAGAGGTAAAGACAATCTGTAAATGTCCCGAACTAGAGGAGAGTGTTATAAACTGAACACATCTTGGCTACAACCCGTAGACAGTTAGCCCGCAGAGTGGTTTAGTTATTATGATCAACATACTTGTTTATATTTTTATTAATATCAAACAATTTTACTGTTTGCAGCTATACCTGTTTGGAACATGTACTCTGCGCCATATAATAGCATTGGTGCAAAGTGGTGATATTGTAAAATCCTGCAATAAAATTTTCTTCAAATATCAAATTTTATTAGATGGTTGAATGATAATGATACTGAATTGTTGTAAAGACATGAAGGAAGCAGGGTGACCATATATGCTCGGAAAATTGTCGGAGAGGGAAATTTCTCCAGTTTGTTCACTGCCCTGTGAAGCCATATTTTGTGGCCTGAGATGCCGTATCCGTTACTTCGTGACCTGACCTGTCAAAAGCACGTCCGCGCACTCTTTTCATCTTTTGATTCTTCCACATTAATCAAGATACGGAGTATCAATTACAAGTGACCCCCGGGGGGGGGGGGGGGGCATGAAGGGAATAAATAATTATATGTAGTATCCTTGTGACAGAAGGTTACTCTGCAATGTATATCTTTCAATTTATGCTGTGAAATAATAGCCAGCTAGTCCGTTGATCTGGCAAATCAACCAAATGACCGTTAGTTGAGTTGCTTAACTGCAAGTAATTAATCCCCTCCCCTCCCCCCGAACGTCAAACTGGCAGGTTTCCAAATGAAGACTATACCGCAGAAAAAGTTTGGGGCCCAAAAGAGAGTCAGCCAAGTACACGTTTGGGGAACACGTTTGAACACGTCATGATAGACATTTACAGGTGTAGGACCAGAACAGAGCCTCTGGTAAACAGTTTAGAACCAAGGGACCGAACTTGATTTGAGGACCAGAAGAGAGGCTTTACATACGTCGGTCTTAACTTAGTCGTAAATTTACGCCTGCCAGCTAGGTGGTGTAAGTCGGTCGTAGCTCGTTTTCCACTATGGCTAGGCTGGCACAGAGAGTTTGATGACAATTATCGTAGTTAACGTAGAAAATGTGGGTTGTTGTTTGTTTGTTTCTTACACAAAACTTCCGTCTGTATAGCTTGGTATTTTAAGAAACGAATTATATATACGTGTATGTGTTTGTGTGTGTGTGTAGCTATGTACATGTATATGCATGTGTTCATTTAAATCTTACCACTCATGTAGGTACGTCTTGGCTCTCAGCAGTACGGTTTCTTTAATTCTTTTCACAATTTTTGACAAACCATAACCAACCATAGTCATTTTTTTCTTTACATTTTATATCATTCATATTTTACTATAATATATAAACATAGAGACTAAGGCTTAAAATATCAACATTTTAAGGCTCATATAATATGTATTTGGTCTCTTGTATTTCTCAATCTCCAAGATGTAAGCTCTATGTTAAGGGCTCTCTGAAAACTTTTAATTTAATGCCTAAACCAGAAGAATAACTTCATATAAACTAACATAAGAAGGAATCTCAAGATCCCAGGATCTGTAAGTGGACTAAATTAAGGAAGGTAACAGGACAGAAAAACAGTTCTTTGAAGTTTTTTGAATACACAAAGAAACCCTCATTGGAGCACACATCAAAGATGGAGGACACAACAAAGATGGAGGATCACTACACATTACTTGGGATCACACCTGAAGCTACACCGGAGGTGATAACACAAGCTTTCTCTACTAAGGCAAGTACAGTGAAAGATCTCAACACACCTGAAAATCAAAAACTTTTACAATCATATAGTATAGCCTATTCAACTCTAGTAAACCAAACATCCAGGATTACCTATGACAGGGAGAATGGAATTGTCACAAACTATGATTACACTGATGAGTACTTTGGTCCAATGATTGAATCTACCATCCACAACAGTCGCTGTGCCACTATCAAAATCAGCTCTGTAAGTCTAGTGAAAAGATGGCTAGAAGTTTGTAGGCAGTACCACAAACCCGACACAGAGGTAGAGGTTAACAATGGCACTGGAACTCAACTGAAATTCATCTATAATAGCACATCAGGTGCCAAACTTGGGACAGTATCTTTAACCCTGTACCACACTGCAAAGTCAAAAAAAAATACATATTCAAGGGGATGCTTATATGCTTTGGTTGGCAAATGACTATCCCAAAATGGCGATGATCGTCTCATCACCAAAGAAATTACAGCCTCCCAGTATCCTTGAACCCAGCAAACAAACGGCCAAAAATGACCACATAGAGGAAAGGTACCCTCTACCAGGGCGACTGATAGATTTTTACGGATATTCACAGATATGTGATCTGTGAATATCCGTAAAAATCTATCAGTCGCCCTGGTAGAGGGTAGAGGAAAGGGTGGAGATAGAAAACAGCCAGACTGAAGTAAAACAGAGAAGTGCACATCAAACTCCAAAGGGTTTCAAGACAAAGGGGAATTCTAATATGAAAGAGAAGAAAACAGATCGTGATATGAGTAAAATTCAAGAAACACTACAAGCAGAGGAAAACCAGTACTCTGAAATTATATTCAGGACAGCAGATGCAAAAAGACAGGAAGCTAAGACTAACAGCACAATAACAGAGGAAGTGGAGCAAATTAAAGGATCATTAACAGAGCAAATGGAAACATTGTCTGCACTCTCAACACAAATTCTCAAACTAACAGAGACAGTGAACAAGATACATTCTAAGCTCCTACCCACAAAACAAACAATGCATGTAGGAACTCAATATGAAGAGCTGAATACGTGTGAAATAGGAACACAATGGGAGCATCCTCATATCACCCCCACAGAACTTGAGAACAATGACAATAGAAACATGACTGAAACCATCTCTGATAACCCCATACTTGCTATGCAATTATCTCCAGACAATAACCTGGACACTGCACCACCCCCACAGGTCGCTATCCTGACACCATCAACAATTGCTGTGGAGACTATACAACCCACATCAAACCCAACATCTGAAGAAAGGAGAAATGCTAAACAACCTACTTCAAGGGAAAAGCCATCAGTAAAAATTACAAGGGAAAATACATGCCCACCTGTTACAAACACTGAACATGAAACTGGATTAATGACACTCGCGGAATCATCCCAGAACCCACCTGTGCTACCTGAGGAGAAAGAGTTGACACAAGAGAGAGTAACCTTGAACACAGCAAGTTATGAAAATGTAGTCATAACAAGCTCCATTGGGAAAGGTTTGTCTGCCAATAGACTCTTTCCACACTCTAAAAGTAAATGCTTCGTACTGAGTGGCAGAAAAATTAATGATGCAGCGGAATTAATCGGAGAAAAAGATTTTGGCACACCTAAGTCAATCACACTTATTATTGGATCAAATAACATTAGCGAGGGACAACATCCGCAAACTGTTGTAGACGAAACAATGGCGCTCATAAACAACATTGAGAAGAAGTATCAAGAGACTCAAATTATCATCAGCAAAATCCTACCAAGATGGGGAAATCGCGGCTTCAATAGGTCTGCGGTACATATCAACCGTCAGGTACAATATCTTTGTCATTCACATGCCAATGTCCACTACATGGACAATGACAACATAACTGATAGGAGAGACCTATTTGCATGGGATGGCATTCACCTCACCCCGCATGGGACCAGTACACTGGCAAGAAATATTAAGGATGCAACAGGACAGCTAAACCCCCGCACCACACCTAGACATGGCCACAGCCCCAGTGCTACCCACAGTCACCAGCATCGCCAGCACCATAGGAACCACCGCAAATGGAATTAAACACCTAATCAGTGGAATTCCCCCAAGGAAAAGGGTAACTCTATCGAGAACGAATTGAAACTACTACATGAGTGTTTAAGCAAACTGGAAGCTAAAATCTGCTAAACGTCAAACTTATGAACACTAGTGTAATATGGAACTGATTAAACTAATAACAACCAAGTAAGTGTCACTTATACAGAAAGAAAAGCTGAAATGTAAGTACCTATGCTCCCTCTTACAGTAACAATCAGTTTCTTAATGATGAAAATGTCAGATCATTAAAGGAAAAAGCATTGTAAATTATAAAGTATAAAATTAGTCTTGGAAATACATATCGGACAGAGATATATTAATGAATGAGTGTGTAGAAGCACAGACATGTCACATGGAACAAAATCAAGAAAAACTATTAAGAATATTATACTTAGTTTGGAAGAGTAACGGTTTAATAGTTATATATTGCATTGTTAGAAGTTAAAAGTTATAGTTTATATGTATATGTATAGCATTATGGTTAGGCATTAAATTTACTTTTCTTGAGTCAATATACCAATTACAATATGTTACGTATAGGCATGCGGAATGTTAGGGGACTTGCTAAAAAATTAAGTGATGATAATTTCATTTCAACAGTTCAAAGCTTTGACATATTTGTTTGCGTAGAAACCTTCAGCACTGTAAGATCTAAAATAGCTTTACCTGGTGGCACCCATGGCCACACTGAGCAACTCAGAAAGAAAAAGAGAGTTAAAGGCAGACCCTCTGGGGGTATAGTAGTATATTACAGAAAAGAATTCATAAAGGGAATCAAAGTGCTTAGAAGCAAGAGTGAAAATCTGTTGTAGATTAAACTAGCAGGTGAACACTTTGGTTTAGAGGATGATTTATTCCTATGTGCAGTTTATATTAAACCGGGCAATGGCCCCTCAGATGAAGAAACCCTAGAAATACTTGAAGATGAAATTGCAACTCACCAATCATATGGGTCAATTTGCTTAATTGGAGATTTCAATGCAAGAACGGGGACACTACCTGATTTCATCAAAGATGATACCATGTTTGGAATTCAAATGACTGATAGTTATCCTAAAAACAGATTTTCACAAAAGAGAAATAACGTTGATACAATAGTTAACTCGCAAGGAAAGGCCTTACTTGAATTATGTAGAAGTAGTAACTTAAGGATACTCAATGGTAGAACTAAAGGCAACTCTCTCGGATATCCAACTTGCTATAATATACATGGGTGCAGTACAGTTGATTATGCAATCACAAACGATGGACTGATTAGCAAAATTATGTATCTTACAGTATTACCTATTGACTATTTATCAGATCACTGTCTGTTAGACCTTGCAATCCACACCACCGGTATGAAAGAATCATCTCCAACCCAATCATTACAAAATTTCAAAGATCTTTACATCTGGGAAACAGATTCAACTGAGAAATTTTTAAAAGCTCTTGAAAGTGAGGACAGCTTAAAACAAATCAGTCTAGCACAAAACAAATACTTCCCCTCATCTAAAGAAGGATTAAAAAGTGCCTGTGATAAATTAACAAATATAATTGAAAATGCTGCAAACTTGTCTTTGCGTAAAAAAGTCAATAACATAAGCATGAGATCAAATAAACAAACAAAAAGAATAAAAAAAAACAACCATGGTTTGACAGCATGTGTTCTGAAGTCAGAAGAAATATAAAACACCTTGGTAAACTACTACAAAAAAATCCACACAATAACTACATCTCGCAAACCTACCACCTAGCTACAAAGAAATATAAACAACTAGTAAAGCAAAGAAAGAATGAGTACAAAAATGCCATCCTAGACAGACTACTAGTATCTGAAAAAAAAAAAAAAAACAATCCTAAAGAGTTCTGGCAGACACTTAAAAAACTAAAGGATAGAGAAGAAAATAACAACATAATTAGTCCTGAGACTTGGCAACTACACTTCCAACAACTTTGTGGAACCCCCCCTACTGATGATCACCGAATAGATAAGGAAATAAGTGAATATGAGAAAAAAGAAGGAGACCCTGTCCTTAATAACTCCATAAGCATTAGAGAGGTAAAAACAGCTATAAAAAAAATTGAAAAATGGAAAAGCGGCTGGTGAGGACTCTATCAGAAATGAAATGTTGAAAAGTGGTTCAATATATTTAGTGGGACTAATAACAAAAATATTCAATTTAGCAATGAACACATCTGAAACTCCTGATGTGTGGAATCTGGGTATAATACTGCCGCTATATAAATCTGGAGAACGAACCGACCCATCAAATTACAGAGGTCTTTGCATCACCAGCTGTCTTGGAAAGCTTTTTAACTGCATATTGACTAACAGACTCACGCTATTTTTAGAGTCCAATCAGAAATTAAGCGAGGAACAAGCTGGGTTTAGACCTGGTTACCGCACGACTGACCATATATTTACCTTAAAGTCAATTATAAACAAACATATGAATCAAAACAAACGTGTATTTGCCTGTTTCGTCGACCTGCGAAAAGCTTTTGACACAGTCTGGCATAAGGGTCTTATGCTGAAATTACTGAAAGTAGGTGTCAGAGGCAAAATTTACGAGTTGATAAAGTATATGTACAGCAACACAAGACTAGGCGTGTCAGTTAATTGTGGCTACAC
The DNA here is from genome assembly GCF_051362555.1 of Lingula anatina. Taxonomy (NCBI): domain Eukaryota; kingdom Metazoa; phylum Brachiopoda; class Lingulata; order Lingulida; family Lingulidae; genus Lingula; species Lingula anatina. The sequence goes on from NC_141772.1 coordinate 22,004,252, forward strand.
CCAAACATTCATATCTAAAATAGGTATAAGACAAGGTGATAACCTTAGCCCAGTCCTATTCAACATCTTCATTGATGACTTAAAAAGTGAACTCTACACAAACAATAGTGCAAAGGAAGTTGAAGGGTTAAAACACATTTTATATGCAGATGACCTAGTCTTGCTATCACAGTCGAAAGAAGGACTTCAAATTCTTCTTAACAACCTTGAAAATTACTGTAAGCAGTGGAAACTAAAAGTTAATGAAAACAAATAAAAAATAATAGTGTTCAACAAGTCTGGTAGAATTGAACCACACACCTTCTCTATAAATAGCAGACCAATAGAAATAGTCAAACAATACTCATACCTCGGGATAGTCTTTACTAACACAGGATCATTAAAACATTCAATTGAAAACCTCAAGCAAAAAGCCCTGAAAGCCATGTTTACTCTAAAGGGAATACTAGCATCGCAAGAAATTTCATCACCCATGCTTATCATGAATCTTTTCGACAAGATGATTAAACCCATTCTCTTATATGGATGTGAAATCTGGGCCCAAGAAATCTTCACAGAGAAAAAAATATCATTAAATAAAATAAACAAAATGCCCTTTGAACAAATACATTTAAAGATGTGTAAATGGGCACTTGGTGTGAGAAGGTCAGCTAGCAATAATGCCTGCCGTGCAGAACTTGGGCGCCTCCCATTATACTTGGACATTGTCAAATTGGTATCAAGATACAGTCAAAGGCTGAATAACCTTCCAGAGCAAAGAATTGTCAAGCAAGCATACAATAGAGAACAAGCAAAAAGGGAAAAAAACTGGTTTTGGGCAATGTCAAACTTGGCTACTTTTTGGGGATTAAATCACTCAAATTCAACCCTAACTGTCAATAAAATTCACAATAACCAAAATCTAGAAAGTGACATAACCCTCAAAATAAAATCAGATTTTTGGGAAGAGTTACACAGAGAGGAAAATAATAAGCTGAGGACATACAGGAAAATTAAACATCAATATGAACCCGAACCATACTTAAAAATGAATATTTCACGCACCCACAAAAAACTTTTGGCAAAAATGCGAATTAGTGACCATGACCTGGAAATTGAAAAAGGGCGGCATACAAACCTAAAAACACAACTTTCAGACCGAAAATGCCCCCATTGTAATGAGATAGAAGATGAAATACATTTTTTCCTAAAATGCGCCCATCACAAAATTGAAAGGAAATTGCTGTTTGAATGCATACCAGAGGTAAACTTGCAAGGTCTAACAGACGAGGTCAAACAGCTTGACATCATTCTAAACCCACCCACTGAACAGAGTGCAATTGCAGTAGGGAATTTTGTAAGTAAAATTATGAAAAAACGTAATTAACTAGAAGTGCACAAATGATTTCATGCATCTCACCTGGATATTAAGAGAATGTATATTGTGTAACATTATATAAGTATAATTTTTTTCTCTTTCATTTACTTACTATCCTTACTATCTTTCCATATGTATAATGTATTGTAGCTAGAGAGCCTCTAAATGTAAAAACATTTCAGTGCTCAATAAATTATTATTATTATTATTGAACTAAATGATACCTCATGGTGTAATCATAGATAAAAAGGTCATGAAATTGTCGGCACTGTTGTAAAATTATAAAAAGAAAGCAATGCTGGCGTTTTTGCGTTATTTTCAGACTCAAAAGTTTCAATAACAAATGTGAAGGTGTTCAAACCCATTAAACGAATGGAATTTTATAGAATGATGACATAAATAAACACAAAAGGAGCATTTCAGAGACGGAGAAATTCATAAGTTACATTATTCCATTTTGATTTAGTAATAAGAACGTTAAAATACGTTAACTTTGCTGTTGCCTTGGATATATAGCAATAAAATCGTAAACATATTCTGAATCAAAATATTATTATAGTATGCTGTTGTAAATGAGAAAAACGCATTGGAGGCAGTACGTATTTCTATTAATGGATCTGAACACCTTCACATTTGTTATTGAAACTTTTGAGTCTGAAAATAATGCAAAAATGTGAAAAAAATAATACATCAGTGCTCTAATGTTACTTATATTTTCATTTGTTTGTACTTATTTAAATTCTAATCTTTTGAACAATAAAGTGAAAACATGTGTATCTTTAAATTACGCCATACTCACCTCCAAGGGAAAAAAACAACCTCTTCCCCAATTTGGTATCATCACCTCTGACATGAGTCAAGCGCCGAATATTTATGGGTAAATCTTCGAAGGACGCGTCCAACAATATAGGAATGAAGGTGTCTTCGCTCGTCTCTGCAGCCTTATGCAGCGCCATATCTTTTTCATGCTGGCACCAAGAACTCGTAAGAAAGTCTTTTGAAAGAAAACAGATAACGTAGGTACACTTTTCAAGGGCTTCTTCGATACAAGACACCGTTGTTGTACCTGGGCGGAAATCTTTTTTTGAGTAGCAGCAGCTGACTCCCCTTTTCTCCAATGTGTCCCTGACACTTTCCACAAATTCAGCATCAACATTACTGTGGGCCAAAAATGCATCATACATGTCTTTATAAAGAACGGATCTGGAATGATAAATGTCATTTCTTTATAATGGTGCTCGTAATGTAATTCGATAGTGTATAGCCTGATCATATAAGCTTTAGGTAAAGTAAGGTAAAAATTTAAAAAAAAATCGATAATAAGAATTTTAATACAAATATTTATATAATAAAACAAAGAAAATTAAAAAATACCGTTCAACAACAAAATACATATTAATATACAAATGAGAAATAATTAAATAAATGAATGAAAAATGATTAAATGAATGAAATAAATTGAAATTTGTCAATTCAGTTATAGAACATTAATAAAAATATCAATATTATTACATATTAATAAATAAGGTTAATTCATACAATACAATCTAAATAATTATAAGAATAACTAGAGGATCAGAGTGGTGATACCGCCTCCGGGTATTGTACCACCAGCTGGAGTAAGCGCATTCATATGGAAAACAAAAAAAGGGACACCACCTCCAGTGTTGTGCTTGACAAGCTCTACAAAATGCAGTAAACAAGAGTTCTCAATTTCTTTGTAGAACATTATAATTTATAACAAATTCGTGGAGAAAAGTAAAAGGTCAAATACACCAGCGCCTCACTGGTGGTACAATAAATATTTAATTGATTTTCACTGATTTTCAATGTGTGAAATATTGCTTTTCCTTTTATATTAATCAATGGGTTTGTTTTTTATATTTGTTTTCATGCCAGTTCAAAACTACGAACAAAAGAGGCAGTCAAACATTGAAATAAACAACCTACCTATCAATCGCATCTTTTCTCTATTGTTATTGTACATGTACTTATTGAAAAAGAGGGGAAGATCAATTGCCATTCAAGCGGACAAAGACCGGGTTACATACAAAATTTGCTCTATTGTCCTGAATAGAATTCCAATCATATGGGCCGAATATAGCAAGGAATCGCTATTTTCATAGGATTTAGCTTACTCCCGTTTTGTTGTATTGCACTCCTCCAAAGAACTGTCAGCATTGCTGGAATATTTTGTTGGTGTGGTGTCATAAGATGAAGACATGACTATCTTTGGTGTGGTGTCATCAGATGAAGATGTAACTATCTCACTCAGGAAGGGAGTGCCCTCATTCGTGGTAATACCGTCGTCCTCCATTCTGAAAAAAATAAACCTACGCTTAAATATATTGTGTCAACAGTGAAGTGGGCATTTTTGGCTTACTCGATTTTTGGATTTTTGAGTACCTTATAGCTTACAATAGAGTGTGTCAACAAAGAAGACCACATTTCTTTTTCTTTATTGGGCAACTCCTTCCAAAGAATGAGAAGTGTGGGTGAGGAGTAAGGCATTTATATATTAAATAAGAACTTATATTCACCCTCCCGGCTCCTCCTTACCTCCTCCTCCTCCTCCCTACCTCCCCCTTCCTTCTCCCGGAGCAAACCGAATGTCAAACACAGAGTCAGAGGACAGTGTGTCGGAAAGCGGTTAAACTAACAAAGAGTCGGTTACAGAGACGGGGGATAATAGATCGGAAATGTACAAATATGGGAACAAACTCCTTGACCGTATTTAAAATAATAACCGTATCGAAAATGGTCTAGAATACAAGGCGCTTTTACACTTCTATCAAAACAGAAAGCAATACCTGATCTTTTCTTTTCGTTGCCGGTATGCTATCCAATTGAGATACCAGTTGAGAAAAAACATTTTTTAATCTGTTATCAGATTTTGTACAAGTTGATTAATTTTCCTTCCACCCTCTGAATCTTGCTATTTTTTTCAAATACTGGTATAACCCACAGTCTTTTCTAATGGTAGAGATGTGAATGTAAACCCTTCTGTAAATAAACCTCTTTTGGGTCAGAAGATAAAGTATTTTTTATTATTCATGGTTCCAGGAAAGTGAAATTTTGATATAAACTTTTTCATGTGGGACCCTAAAATAATCAAACATAGTAATCTGCGCACTAAATATTTTAAAGAGGAAATCAGGTTTATTGCCACGTCAAGGGATATCTTGCTTTTACTAACAAATTGACTTCACAGGAAAACGTGCGACTTCATCTCCACATAATATAGTCTATTGCCTGCAACTTCATGGGATAATGGTAAAAAAGTGACTATTGTTTGCCCCATGTTTTGAAATATCATGTCTTTGTACCGCAAATATTATCCAGCATTAGTAAACTGTACGTTTTCGTTATATTAAAAAAACTTGTATGACTGAATTAGATTTATGTAGCAACTTTAGTTCTATACACAACGGACGCAGACGACTTTACACTGAGGCACGATTTAATTGCTTTGGCGACTTTTGAGCGTCCTAATCACATTTTTCATCGTAGAACGGACGCAGAAAGGACGCCGTCCATTGCAAAACGATGCTTAACTTATGCCCAAGTTTTAGACCCCATTTTCACAGATTTTAGATCGATATATCCCCGTGAGGAGTCTTACTAGATTACTGTAAGCTTAGCCGCTTAAATGTCTGTCCCGCCCATTTTAAAAAAGCTGTAAGGGAGTAATCAACTTCCGTGCGCGGTCGTCTGACAGCAATTTAGCGTGAACCCCCAGGGAGTTAGTTCGATCTAGTTGGATCGATCTAAATCTCTGGGAATGCCCTCTTAGTGTGCATCGAAAGGCTCACCCAAACAGTTAGTCTAGTGAAAACTGCAAGATGTACAGGCACATACAAATAAATGAGTTGTGCACAGGAATTCCCCTGGATATTATTTCAGTTATAAAACTATTCTATGACACGCATGCGCGCCGTCCTTAATTCATATTTTCTGCATGGCTAACAAGTGTAAATTCAATAGGCCTATGGCCAGTGTAAGAGTAAAAGATTAAATCCCCAAATAAATGCAATAAAAAATATACACATATTAATTTTGTAAAGCACCAATACACTACATGTTTATCTTGGTATGTAGGGTACTCTATGTGAAATAAGTCACCCTTCAGTGTATGTCATTTGCCTTTCTGTTTAATATATGTAATACATGTAAGATTACGCGATCAACACAAAAGGTAAACAATTGGATTTAACAACTTTTCAACAAAAGCCTTCATATACAATTTGCCTTGTACTTTTCCGTTATAAATTCAATTCCTTACAAAAGTGTTTAAACTGGTAAAGATGCATTATACAAGCGTACCTTGGTCTGAGACGTGTTACTTCCCGGGTGGAACAGAAACTCGCAGAGCTATAAAGGGCGGTGACGACGGGGAATCCCCGAAAATTGTATAAGATCTTTTTAGTACGCCAGGTGTCACTTTTTAGTGACAATATTTCCCGCTTGGGGCGCGACTTAAGGGGGCAGCAGGCCCCACCTTCCGCGTTGTTAGACTGTGTGTGATGGGGAATTGGATTTTGTTGTGTGCCTGGTGCTCAAATAGGAGAAACTTAACTAAAAAACATAGTTTATTTTGATTTCCCGTTATGTAAGTTTTTTTCATAAATTTGAAAATATTTTCTTTATTGAAATTTAACAGCTACGTGCAAATGGAATTACTCAACAGATGAAAGGTAGCCTGATCTATAAACGCCAAATACCAGAGCTTAGTTTTACCAATAAAATAGATTATTGATCCAACGCGTGCAAAATGCCCTACAAAGTACTTATAAAAACCCAGAATATAGTTAATATATACATGTATAGAATCAGCGTAAAAAAACTTATCCATAATTTTACTCAAGTTTGTCAGGTCAATACTGCCTTGATACATGCTTTTAAACATGTAAACGGTAACATAATGTAAGCATTAGGAAAAAAAACCCGACTCTCCAAAAATTTTCTACCGAGCTAAAATCTAACGCAGGATATTCCTTGCGCGTAGACATGCCATAGGACAAGAACACGAAACATGTTCCACTGTTTGGATTTCACCGGTACCACAGATACGTTTTTGATCCTCTAAGGGGATGCGAGACCAGCGGTCCTTCTCTACTGTCAGGTCATGTGGTGACAACCTGTACCGGACTGCAATAATGCTCTCTAACTCCCTGACGTCCATATCAGTATAAAGTCCGTGTTGGTTAGATCCGGGTTAATCTCCCTATACATTAGGCCTACAACTTTACAATTTTGATACGCATGCACGCACCCTTACAATACATTCATCACTTAAAGTCAAAAATATTTAAAAAATTTGTACGCTTGCATGGTGCATCCGTGCGTACGCCTTTGGTCACGTCCTTGTGTAATTTTGGCAATTCTTGATCCCTAAAAAGCGACACCTGGCGTACCAAAAAAAAAAAAAAAAAGTTGATGTGATAGGGATGGTAGTCCGCGAGGGACCGTAGTCAATTCACCATTATTTTTTACAGTTGACATTCGTCCCATATACTAACCCCAACACATCGACTAACCCTAGCTAACCTGTACTTACCCTCTACCAGGGCCTCAGTTATAATTGTGGACATTTTTGACATCAGACCATAATGACTGTCTATTTATATAGAGACATATCTGTGGATATCTGTGGAAAAACAATCTGTCGCCCTGGTAGAGGGTAACCAGTACTAATCATATGGGAGCCCGGACTTCCATTCCTTGGACTAGCATTCCTGCCGTAGGTATCGGTTCTGCTGAGGACCTTAGAATGAAATAAAGCCTAAGTCAACGCCTTTTGTAGGTTTTGTAAGCAGGACAACAATGGAGAGGTCGTTATTGTAACTCGGTGAATACTTATGATGGCCCGTCTCGTGCGCACTAGTTTAGCTTATTGATAGAATAATTTTAAGGGGTCTAGGATATTAAAAATACGTCTAAAACTCGATTTTTAGTTTTTTATACGTTAGAAATAATCAATTTTGTATCTAATACTCAATTAAGTTATATTTGTGAAACACGGACTAAAAATATACATTTGGACGAGTTTTTCTACCTGTCCTGACTGGTACGGGTGGCAGGCTTTAGGCTCCGCCTCCGTTGTCAAGCACCGTTACTATGGGGGGCGGGGCAAGAATGGTTGTCTAACTTCTTAAGCTGTTACGCGTGCCCTGGCAGCTCATAAGTCTTACGTCAGCTAAGCAGAACACAGTTATATAAACAGTCATGGGAAGAAAGAAAGTCGTGAGAAAACGGATGAGCGAGGAAAACAAGAGAATTTTGAAAGAGAGTGTACGATATATTAAATTTTCTACTATAGAGTCTAAATCACGTCTAGGTAAAGACTCGAGATCACACTTGAACTGCTGAGTATTCGTACAACGTCTGGGGTTGTCAGAAAAAAATCGTTAGGCAATCATTTTATGCACAATAAAGATTGTAATAGCAAGCAAGTTTTTAAGTAATATTGCCAACCAAAACATTTTCAAGTTCGCATATTACGGTCTTGGCACTCTGTGGCATCATGGCATATGCGTACCCACATTCGGCCATTTCTCGGAGTAAATCTTGCTTTGCTTTCTCAATTTTCGTGTCTTGGTGTGTAGAGCGGCGTCCACGCACGACGGGTGGCAAATTTCCTCTGCTGGCACACCAAGTAATCCTCTTTTTGTTTGTAAGCGCTTCCTTAGACACTTCCTAGACAGTGCACAGACTCCTACTGCGTCAGGCACAATTATGATTAATTACGTCAGTGAAACGAGAGAAGGTAGACCTACTCAGCTGTCAATCATTTCTTAGGGAAGAGCGGCTTTCGTGGTACGAATAAGTTTGCGTACAAAAGTAAGATTTTCTGGCATCTAGATAGAAACAAACAACCCAATTTTAACACGTTATGGTGTATAGACCTTCCCGATCAACAAGATGATAACAGGTAAGGTGGAGGTGCAATTATTTTGCTTAAATAGCCCAATTACCTGAGCAAAATGGTTTAGGAGCGATTTCTCAGCTTTGAAGATTGATAACATAGTCTAAACTTCAATACCCATATCTCATTCTGTAACTGTCAGATTGACATGAAATTTGATGTGTCTCTGTTTCAGTATAATATCTAGTCGACTGAGTCTTGGTTTTTGGATTGACCTTTTATTTTTGAAGTTATTAATACTGAAATTGGAAGGTCCATATATATTTCGTAAAATTAACGTTTTATCAAAATAAAATCAAAAGCAAAAATAAAAAGAGAAAATCCTGACAGAGATCACTGGAGTTTGTGCTAACTTTTAGATAGCTATTTCAATCGTATTAATAGGGCTTTTTGTTTAAGAGAAATTCTTGATTAAAAAAAAGACAATTTTAGCCTCAAAACGCTGATATTACGTCACTCGTGTTACACTGTGACTACAAACTTTGAAAAATTGTTTGGCTTGCTAGACCTTATCTTTAAGTTAATAGGAAATTTCATTAGCTGCATTAGTTTTGGAGTTTTTCGTTAATATCCAAGATCCCTTAAGACCAGCGCACGCTGACAAATAAAATGCAGATCGGACTTATGTTTATATTTTAATGTCCTTTATAACGCATGTGCGTGTTGATTTACATGGTAAGCAAGGTCGACCTCTGTTTTTTTTTTTTTTTTACTCTTTTATTTTTGGCTAATCGACGACGATAATATACTTGGTTATCGCAGGCAGAAGATGGAATAGCTACGCGTAAACAAATAACACAAAACAGATCATTGTGTGTAGGCCCTATATGTAAAACAGCACTCTTGGTCATCCAAACTCATTTAGGCCATGTTCAAAATAAAAGTCATCGTACCAGCAGAATCGATTTACGTCTGAGAGGAATCTCGTTCAAGGCACTCCACGTAATCAACTTAATTGTCTGACACGCCCCATTGGAAAGATAGGGGCTAAAGGCGCATTCCCATAGATTTTAGATCGATCTATCCCCGTGGGGAGTCTCACTAGATTACTGTCTGATAATCCGCTTAAATGTCCGTCCCGCCTACTACAAGCTGTAGGGGGTAATTAACTGTCATGCCCGCTCGGCTGACGGCTATCTAGCGTGAACCCCCAGGGAGTTAGATCGATATAGTTGGATCAATCTAATCTCTGGGAATGGGGTCTAACATTCGTGTGCGAAAACAAGCGACCACCTTTCACATACTCCAAAAAGTTACCCGTTGCTTCTCTAGGGGGCGTGCCAGACAAGTAAGCTAATTAATTGCTTGCCCTTCATTGAGATTCTCCTCAGAGCTGGATCGATCCTGCTGCTACCATAACTTTTATTCTGCACACGACCTTATGCGTACCGAATGCGATAGTCTGGTAGAATTCCAACACATATAATCTATTCATCACGCGCTTCTCTGCAAAATGTATGCTACTGGGTGACCCGTAGATTCACACCCGCTAGAACTTCTTCAAATCCTAAGCAACAATTCATTTTCAAAGTAAGAAAAACAAACTCCACAAAACGTTCTTTGATGCAACAAAAAAGTTGCATTTATTTCTATGAACATTTTACATGCACTAAGTACATGCTATCGACCACGAAATAAAATATGACAATCAATATTGACAAAACTTGGGGCAAATCCACTTGTTGAAGTATCAGATTTAATTGAATATCATAATATTACAAGACTAAATAAGGCACACACAGACAGTTAAAGCTACATGTTGGATGAATCTTGGACATAATAACATTATTATGTCCAAGGATGAATCGAACAATTCTCAACTAAATCAGTCAACCCGCCCCCCCCCCCCCCCCCCCCCCCCCCGACACACTCAAATAGCTCATATGAATGATTAAGAAAGTGTTAAGTTTTTCCTACATTGCACCATAAGTATGGCCAGCAGGTTATTCAATCAGGGTATAAAGGAGATTACATACAGTATGTACCCGTGTCTTTTTCTTTGTCTATCTATTTTATCCACCTAGTCATTTAGTTATTTGCAAAGCTATTGGTCAAGCACCTTCATAGAGACTCGATCTATTTTGCTTTTTATATCTTTAATATTTTAAGTATAAACGTATGCATGCATGTGTGCTTACGTGCGTGTGTTTGTGAGTGTGTTTGCTGTTTTTGCTAATTGATCTGTTTACAAACCAATTATGTGTATGCGTATCCTTAAAAGTACATACCCTATTCATAGATCCATGGAAAATACCGCATATTATAATCCAAACATTTATTATTAAAATGATAGTAATATATTGCTATTGTTATTATTGTTATTCCATTGATGTTTTTAAATTGAAATCGTTATTTCTAAATGGGTCATACAAGCTTGAAATTTGGGTTACGGCAAAAATAATTTTTCATTGGTAACGAGGCGAAACTGAAAAAAAAGCACTTGTATAATTTTACTTTTTTTTTTTTTTTGAAATTACCCTGCCTTTTTTATAGTTTGAAAAGTAAAAACACGATATCGCAACTAACATCCCCATGACATGCTGTGATCACGTACATGAACTACAAGAAGGGTCATATAGCAATTAAGGCTATAAAGCTATCAGACAAAACGAGCGCTTTCAAAAAGACTCGACCTTGCCTATTTGATATGCGATGCGGGTCCTTGGGGAGAAAACTCCATTGACTTAATTGACAAAAACATTTTTGTCACGGACGTCCTTAAAATGAAGGTTATTCACGTAGGCCTCAATAGTCATCCCCCAATTACAAATATGTGCTTTAGGGGTAATTCCTAATGAAACTACCGTTCTGCGTAGATTGATCGCTGAATGCACATTGATTTCTCCTCGCATTGATTCGAATACAGAAAAACTGGTGATTATACGAATCCGTTGGAAACAAGAAGAGACGTGTTAATCTTTTTAACTGATTGCATTCAGCAAGAGGCCCTGCGGAGTTGGATCGATCTACGCAGGACGACAGTTTCATGGGGAATGGGCCCTAAGAATCGTGTAGTTTGCGTATTAGCATTGCAGCTGTTGGTGACCTGCATGGCTATCAGGTCGCACAGTCTCGTTTCGAGCTAAGCGAATTTATACTTATGAAATTCACATAAACTGTGTTATGTTGCAGGGACAATCTTCTGGCGCTTGACATATATTACGAAGAACTCAACCTTGAGTCCATGGAACAGAAGAAAGCGGTGGAAGAGTCGGGGCTTTTGAGTGAGTTCACACAAAACGATGCTTTGATTTTTTGGGATTATTCACTTACAAATAGTAGCGTTGGTGAAAAAAAAGTTGCATTAAAGGAATACAAGACATGATCTCACTTTTCTTAAGCAGCAAGAACTGTAAATATTAAAAAAAAAAACGAAAATGGCTATTTTTGATGCGTAGTCTAGACTAGGCATCTTATTATTAGTTTATTGCTAAAGGGATATATGTTAAGATATTTGTATTTATTTCAGGTGATATTGGAGGCCAACTGGGGTTATTCATGGGATTTAGTGCGCTCACATTTATAGAGTTTTTCGAGTACATCATTCTCAAATTCCGCAGATTGACACGCCGAAGAAAAATCATCGAGCCGATAGTTTAAGTAGAGGGGTGTTAAGAGACAAAACCTTTGAACCCACATACAGACGATTGGTATTATATTATTAAACGCCACTCGTTGACTTCGGTAATAGCTGCAAAACTCACCAATTACCAAGAGTACGCAGCAGCCAGGTTTGGGGGGCTATAGGCCTAACATCAATTTCGACTGTACATGTACAGCAACATGTACAGCATGTGTACATCTTTTCCCAGTGTGTAACTAAGGGTGAAAATCAGAACAGTTTGAAATTCAATAATAAGTACCAGTCTTTTGTGGAAGTTTATCATTGTCGTTACCATGGCAACCGAAGGTGATCCAAACAAAAATCGATATCCATGTTGGTTTAGGGCTATAATGAGCAAAAAACAAACAAACAAACAAACAAACAAACAAACTAACAAACAAACAAAACAAACAAACAAACAAATAAAAAAACAAACAAACAAACAAAAAATTAAAAAAAAAAGATTTTATCGAAATCTGAGAGGGTCATATTCAACCCTGTTCTTTAAACCCTGTTCTGGATCTTACAAAGATTATTGCTTAATTTCCTGCTGAACACATACGTGAGTAAAATGTAAAGGTCTAACTTGTTTTTTACCAAAACGTGAAACTTGTGATCCATATTGCAGCAGCCGTTGCAATCCTGACCAAAAAACCGACATCTGTATTTCCTACAGAGAAATACTATGACTGTCCCGCCAAGAAATATATTTTCGTAGAACATTCTGGTTCAGAATATGCGTTACTTCTTATATGGGCAATACAATGCGCATTTTTATTATACAAACACAATGACACTGTGATACAGATCTGGAAAGCATATATTTTATTGGAAACTCTTCTTTCTGGAATAATTGGATCGTATACAATTCAAACGGTGAGTGAATTGCTAATCGTGAGGCAAATTGTTCTATACATAATGCACACATTTACATCTATGCATAGATTTATCACCGAAAAATGTACTAAAGTGCATAGCATGTATTATACGTATTCACACGTATGTATTGATAATATATGGTCCATCGTTCTTGTGATTATAATATTTATAATATTCAATCTAACTTAAATACATAGTCCAATTTTGTGTACATGTGTAGATTTTCTTCCGTTGTAGGCGTGTGCTCGTGAAGCATATATACTTTACAGTAGTTAACTAAATATTCTCATTTGAGTTATGAAATTAAAGCCCGAAAAAGTAAATAACATATATATTAGTAAGTTGAATTCCTGGGATATTGTCCAATATATTGTAACCAACTAGAGCTGGGGAATATGATATGCTTATCCAATTCTTGGCTTTTCTTCCCCATTCTGTCAATTTTGTAAAAATAACGATAAGCCGCATTCCAACTATTATATGCCATGATTTCTGTGATTGTGAATCAGTTAAACTTTTCAACAGTTTCAATCATGTTACACATATGTGCTAATAATAAATGAATACACAATGAAATGCATGTTTTGTGTTGACATATCTGTCTTCTATGTGGTCAGGAGTTATGTGGCAACATGGCAATAAAACCTTCCACTAAAACAGAGTAACACATACGTTGTATACTTCACGATATAAATAGTATCACTATTTATATCATGAAGTAGATCATGGATCATTATTTTAGCTCTCCAAACACATGATACTTCTATTCGGAATATGTATCTCCAAAACAATTTTCATCCACTACTTGAAATAATATTTAAAAAAAAAATGAACTCTAGAAAAAGCAAAACATTCTGGTTTTGCGTCAAAGTTAACTTTGTTAATACAACTTTTTGTCTAATACTATATTATCTCCAGACAATATATATGACTACTCGATCTACTATTAGTTATCGAAGCTTCTTTACCGTTTTCACAGTTTTATTGCTTTAGGCACTAGGCATGTCCAGTATGCTTCCTCGAACTTGATGTTAAACAGGCCTTTTGATAAGCTCGTAAAATAAAGATTACTTATAAATGGTGTACCGTGGTGATTCATTCTCTTCCATATATGGATATGGGCATCTTGAGGGCCACTTGCGGAACTTGCGGTGGTTTTGTTGTCCGGTCAACGATTGGTGGAGCGTTATTTCCAGTACTAGTAGAGGCCTGCGGTTCTCTAAACCCCCTCCGGTCTTGTGAGCCCCTGTTTCCATATTGCGTGTATCCAGTCGGTTGGTAATTCTGGCTACTGAAAGCACTGTGCTGCGGTTCCACTTTGTTAACGAAGGAAGAGTCGTTGTGAGGGGTAGATTGCGGTTTCGTAGGCCTTAGATTATTGGTAGCATAAATATTTTCTTCGTATCCTGGTATCATCGCCGTAGCTGCACCGAGGTTCAGTGTATCCCTTCTCCGTTCTGGGTATTGGAGGTTCCTGTTCCAATAAGGCTTCGATTCTGATGCAATTTCAGCCTGTTCCTCTGGGGCATATCTGTTATATTCGCCAGAACGTCTTACGCCAGGCGTACCATGTTCTGTAGCATTCGTTGGTAGGGAATTGGGAGGGCCTCTTTGATCCACTGCAAGGTTGATGTATGTATTCCCTTTGGCCACTGTTGATACGTTTTGGTTCAGCCGGTTAGTGTCGTTTCTGAAGTTGTAATATCCATGCTGGCGAGGCACTTCATTTGGCTTAACATCCGCCTTAAATTGACCTGACGTATTGTCATTCGACGGAATTCTCTTTGGGGCAGCCGGGAAGGGGTATCCTGATCTATTTGGTGGAGGGTAAGAGGCAAGAGCAGAGCCGAAGTCTGACTTAACTTTGTCTTGCTTCGCTTGATGAACATGGGGATGTGATATTTTGTCCTCGTGTGGGTGATGCCAGTAATTTCGGAATTCGTAAGGATTAACCGGATGAGAACCGTGGATGTTGTGGCGATCGTGAACTCCATCATCACGAGGATTAGGGAAGTGGCCACCTTTAGGTTTCTTTAAGTCAGGGCAGACTATGAAAGCCGCTGCAATCACCACAATAATCAGCAGAGCCACCGCCGCAGAAGCACTACCAATGGCGATTTGTTGAACGGGAGAGAGTCCTGATGATGATGACGCGGTTGTGTCTTGGGTCGTACTTGTTACTGGCTCTACTGAGGGTAACGGATAACTGTAGACAAAAAATACCGAGACGATATTCGAAACTTGTCCTATCTTATTTTTGTCATCTGATGCCAAAAGCGCAATGAAATACGTGATGTTTGAATTAACTCTTTGGTTGAATTGGACGCGAAAAGTTTCTGTTGCACCCGCTGGCAAGGGTGAATCAAGTTTTCCCTGGATAATATCCTTGTCAAGGAGTTTATAGGTGTTACTGAAGTTGAGCCGGAGTTGTGAGATTGAGGTGCTGTAGCGAATAATGTAACTCGATGCTGAAAGAAGGTAAATGAATAAATAAGAATTACCGGTATCTATATAAAACAAGCGGGCCATTTAAGTTTTGCTTTGAATACTGATCATAGATAAAATCAACGATCCTTTTAGACGGAGAAAAGTACTTTGTTATGAAGCATGCAATATCAGTGTCTTTGAAAAGTGTCTTGAAATAATGAATCAGATTTTTTCGCAGTTATAAATCTATATCATGAAACGTGAAGTGATTATCCTTTGCTGTGCCTGTAGCATTATCGGCAAGGCTTTGATTTGCACGTATATACGTCAGTGCTTTGGTCTGGTTAATATGTCTACTGAATCGGACATAATGCAAACAACTTCCTACTAACCTTTTCCTTGGTCCAGATCATCACCAGTTGCTGTCCAGGACAATGTAACAGTTTTATTCTCAGTGTTAACTGCTGACAACACCAGGTCGTAGATTCTGTCAGGAGGGTACAGGTCAGGTGGTTCTGAACCAGGCGTCGAAGTTGGGAGATTCTTAACTGTGAATAAACCTCCGCTGTCGGAACGCTCGAATGGTTCTATTGGTGTGTACACAACCTCCGACTTTATGGCATTTGCTGCAGCTTAAAATGTATCGACAGTTTTGCCAAAACGTTTGTAAAGGCCCAAATTGGTATAAGGTATTTTTCTCAAATTGCACAATGTCTCAGCTTTTTAGAGCAAATGAGTTAAGTAAATATAAAGCTGAAAGACGTGCACAAATGACAACTACTGATTTAGATGTACACATGCAAACATATAGGCCTAACTTTGTCATGTTGCTTGGTGTCGCTATCTTGTGCATTAACACTGCATGACAGTTAATCTGCATGTTATATCAAAATTGATCTAAAGAACGTTGATCGTTGTAATTCAACATACTTGACACAGCATGAAAAGGAGACTTACATGTAGTTATTTCTGATGACAGACAATTTTTACAAATGGTGACATTAGCACGTATGGTCATTAGGCAAGTTAAATATGCAAAAACGAGTTTATAGCTTACTTGTGTTGGTAATGATTGGTAACCTTTGTCCACCAACCACAGACTTTACTGAAACACCTTCTTCACCTTTAACTACAACTCGCACAGAATGCGTCCCGTCGCCTTCAAATTTCAGGAAATATGCCGAGTAGATGCCATCGTTCTTGGTATTATCCGCACCTTTGTGAAAAACAAAAGACAGACATATAAGACATATTTTCTAATTATTTCTCAAAAGTATAAAGTTTGCAACTAAGCGAGGCTGAAATAGCAAGCCTAGGGATATGGGTCCTGCGTAAATGTGAAAATTAGAACTCTCAATTATATTTGGGTTAAAAAGGTCGTATATATGTGATTTTTGCCAACAGAGTCCATTGCAGTTTATGTCAATTTTGAAGCTTGATAAAGGGTACACTTACTTTTTCGAGCAATGTGTGTTTGTAACGTATTTTCTTTTAAAAAAGCATGAAATACCGACATGATTTAATAAATAAGTGAAATAATAATCATGGAAGCGAATCCAAATTGATACAACGAATACGTATATTCACCTGCCCCGTTATCAAGCAGTTGTAGTGTGTGGGTATTCCCAGTACT
Organism: Lingula anatina; assembly: GCF_051362555.1. NCBI lineage: Eukaryota > Metazoa > Brachiopoda > Lingulata > Lingulida > Lingulidae > Lingula > Lingula anatina. The sequence goes on from NC_141772.1 coordinate 22,021,077, forward strand.
TGCGTCAACATAAGCCATCACAGTGGCGCCAACTATCGGAGTGTAGCCTTGACTAACCTCTCCGTATATGACAATGCGGGACAAACTGGGGTCTGGAACGAAGATTGTACATGATAAGCGTGTCAAAAGAGAATGAAGGATAAGTGTATATATATATATATATATATATATATATAGGAGCGGGGAAAAGGGTGCTTGGCGGAACTTATAGTCTTTAGTTGTTAAGCCTCATCAGTCATAATAATTCTTGAATGGCTAAGAAAACTGTAAGGGGTTATTTATCATCCATAAGTAACAAATGAGATTTTTATTGCATCCTATTATTCATTAAGGCATCTCTCTTGGTGCTGATTTAAAACAATGAAATATATAAAATATTGGCGTTTATATTTCTCGTTGTTAGGTATGAGCAAAGGCCATTCAAAGCTTTTATCGTCAATTTAACACCATTCTATTTTAAGGTGAGAAAGCAATCTGGATTGTAGATACTTAATAAATAGAAACCATTACCATAATTATTATCATCTGATACAAAATTACGTTCAGAGAAATTGTGCAAGGACATTTGGAGAAAGAGAAAACTAATTTAATGGGTTCATTAACCATAAATAAGTATGGGAATAATTGCTGTTTACCCCATGGAAATCCATTTTGGCCAAAAATGAACAGTTGGTCTCCCTTGAAGCTTAGTTTTGTGCGTACCCGTATGAGGACGTGAGTGTTTGTGTCACCTCAAATAGGTGCGGTATTTAGTTTGAAAAGTTAAATACTACCTTTACCTGCAATATCTACGGTATCACTGCTCACACTGGCACTCAGTACAATGGGTGCAGCGTCTGAAGAGGGGCGTGAAGAGACCTGGACCTGGACTGCAGCGGCGACGGAATACACATTTGTGACAGTATAGAACCATCTCCCGACCTGTTTAAAAAGGTAATTTGGCAAAAAAAAAAAACTCTTTTACAGAAGTGTATGTAATTTATGGAAATGCTTCGTTATCAGATGGCACATTATTACAAAATACATAAAAATTTGACCTCGTTTACTTTCCATTTCTTGGGATGGGCCCCTTTTGGGGTATCAACTCTATATGAGAGGTAAAATTCCACAATAAATTCATTTCAAATAACTAATAAATATAAAAATTCAGTTTCACCACCAAAACGGCGGTAAGTGCAATTATTTTGAAATTTATGCTTGCCGATCGGACCAGGTGGACTATACAGATGGCTTCCATAAGAATTGATATTTTGAAACAACTTGGACTTACTTCCAATGTGGGAACAGATTCATTAACCATTTAAAAAGCATGGGAAATTTTGTGTTTGCTCCAGGAAATACTTTTATCGCACTTTCCGACAAAAATAAAGACTTGTTATCCCTTTAACTTGAAATCATCCCATTATCACCAGTCACCGTCTCTGACAATTTTTTTTTTATTTTTCGTTTATGTGTCAATCGAGAATGAGCAGCAATACGCATAACTTTATTAAAACTGAAATATTTCATCATTTGATTATATAGACCTACCTGTGTAGTGCCTTTAATATCAATACTCAGTACTCCAGACCCATAGTCCTGCGCAGTGGGCGTTATGGTCACATTGTCAGGTGCTGTCAATGTCACAGTGATAGAAACAGTGCTCCATGTGAATAAAAACCGTGTGTTGTTGCCAATAGTGCTGTCAATATATATGGAACCTTCAAAAGAACCACCTCCACTGGGGACTGTAAACGATTCTGACATAATCTGTAATTAAGGGGGCAAACACTGCATTTTATAGTACAAATGTCTAACTAGGCATAAATGTTCCTTGGGCCAAAAGAAGATTTTTCATCCAAAGAGACACCCTCTATTGATGCATAAATTGGCATAAATTATACAAATTAGGTGCCAAAATATATAACATTTCATATTTCCATCAATTTTTGATCTAGAAACATGTATAGATTATCAAACCTGACTAAACTAGGGACAAATAACCCATTTTTGATGTTATGGAAGCAATTGGTGGCCATTTTTCGCCTCAAATCCAAGATGGCCGCCACCCGCCATTTTGAAAGTTGACAATTTTGCTATTTTATGTTGAATTTTGAAGCGTTTGGTCTATATATTATTGATATATATATTGATTCCTACTATTTTGAGGGTGCAAAAGTCATTTTTTATATTGTTTTGGTGATAGAAGGTGATAGAAGGGTGTTTTAAGTGCCTACCAAGATATGTGTGAACGCTGCAAAACCATGGATATTGATAACCCGTATTCAAATATATCTCAATGCAATTTTATGTTATATACCATCAGTATTTGACTGTATTATTAGCAAAAAAAAAAAAAAAAAAAAAAAAAAAAAATCATTTTGACCATTATGGAGGCCATTGGTGGTCGTTTTATCCCTCAAATCCAAGATTTGAAATTGGGCATAATTCGCTATTTTGAAACTATACAGTATGTGTTACATCTTTGGAAATGAGTAACACGTCTTTTCATATTATTTTCTGGTACAGAATACATTATCTGTTTCATAAAATTTGTACCCAAATCCAAGATGGCCGCCATCCGCCATTTTGAAATTGGGCATTATTCATTATTTTTGACACTATCACACCTTCATAAGCGTGCCATACGTCATTTTTTATTATTTCCTGGTGCAGAAAACATTTTCGGTATTATCTGTTTCATAAAATGTAAATAGAAACTTTTATTAGCCTCCAAATAAATATAGGATTCAGTCGTCACATGGGCCTGCAGTTTGTATGTACAATTAGTAGTCTAATTAGTACAAAACTTTGTTCTTTAACATATTTTAAGGATTTTGCCCAATCTATAAAACACGTGTCAGCAGTGGTATCGTTACACAAAAGAAGGAATCTGCAAAACCAACTAGAAAGTTGTAAGCTATTGTTAGCTATTCTTTTGCTCAAATCCAAGAGCCTGTCGCTTTAAAATTATGGCATAATTTACCTTTTTTTGAGCTGTTGGACTTTCATATGATCGTAATACATCAATTGTTACTATTTTGGTGTTGTTCTGGTGACAGAGGATAATAAAAAGGCATAAGGTGTTTTAAGATGATTCCAAGATGAATTTTCCTGTACTTGTCACATGCTATAGATGTTTTGTGTTTCTTCGCCCATTGGAAACAATGAGAACTTTCTAGTGTAATATATATATATATATATATATATATATATATATATATATATATATATATATATATATATATATATATAGACCAGACGCTTCAAAATTAAAAAAAATTGCAAAATTATGTCAACTTTCAAAATGGCCGGTGGCGGCCATCTTGGATTTAAGGCACAAAATGGCCACCATTTGCTTTCATAATATCAAAATGGGTTCCTTGCCCCTAATTTAATCAGGTTTGATAATCTATACATGTTTCTAGGCCAAATATTGATGGAAATATAAACTATTATCTATTTTGGCACCTAATTTGCATAATTTATGGTAATTTATGCATCGATAGAGCGTGTCTCTTTGGATGAAAAATTTTCTTTTGGCCCTACGAACATTTGTGCCAAGATAGACATTTGTACTATAAAATGCAGCAATTGGCCAATTTTTGGTCCTTAGCAAGCTTCTAAAATATGTATTTTAAGATTAAGTACTACGCGTGTGAATTAGGCAGATTGTGAGCATACTGAGAGCAGTTGAACCTATCAAAGAATAGCCTGGGACTGCAGTGATTTATTAATAATGGAACTTTCAATATTCCCAATTTATGGATAAAAGGTGTCGTTCGTTTGCTAGATCTGTGCGCCTACGGCAGCCACGCTGTATACTCGCCAGGGAGGTGAGAGCTTAAAGACCTAGTCTGTATCTTGACAAGAAGTGACCAGGCAAAAGTATCCATTTTATTCTTTCTTTTATGTACAACTTCAACCCAATAGGTTGCAATTATTAATTTAGTAATTATTGTTTATTTATTATTATTTACAACACATGCTAAAAAAAGGCCATGACACGATTTACCTGAACTAGAACATCTTTCTGGCCGCTGTTTCTCTGCGTAATGGTCTTAGACAAGGAGTCCGTTAAAGAAGTCGATAGAGCATTTCCTGTTTCAAAGAACGATAGGCCTCCAGTGTCTTTAGCTAACGATATAAGTTGATCATCAGCTGAAGCCGTAAAAAGTAAGGTATCCACTAAGACCCCCTTCGATATCAGGTCTGGTTTAACATGGGCAATGCGTGGATCCTCATTTTCCTCGCCATCACTAACAACGACCAAAATGCCACCAGCTGCTTCCATGTTGTTGTATTCTAACACCTGGTTGAATACAAATCAGCATCTATCAGTGAATGGGACCGAGCAGGAAAAATTAAATACTCAGATATATACATGTACCTGTGTATCAGCACACAATTAAGATATCTGTACAGGTGAATTACTCCCAACTTCTGTAAATGGGTTATTCAAAATGGATATAATAGCAAAACTGGGCAAAAAACTAAAATAACTTTATTTGAACAACGTCTACGGATAAACGAAGAGCGATTTTTTTTTTTTTGTAATTCAAAGGGTAATATAACAACACAACGGTTTCATGGCATTGTGTCCATTATTATGCACTGGTTGTATTATGATCAATACTGGATATATCCATAGTCCTACATACATATATAAACAGCCTAATTATACAACAGAATATGGTGCATGTATCGACTTACATGTATGCCTCTTTGAAGACCACAACCAATGCATGTCCCTCCATCAGCGATTAGTCCATTAACAATGGAAACCATGTTTTCTCTCACTGCTTTGGAACTCAATGTCGTTAATTGCTTCCTTATGGCAGCTGCAGAGTTGAAAATAACTATGCCGACTCGGCTATCTTCGGCAACAGTGTTGAGTAGAAACTCTGCACACGCCTTCTTCAGGTTCTCCAATCTGCTCTGAAATATTGAACGAAATCCAGCTAACAGCTGTAATAGTTAGATATTTCTTCAGACAAAAATAAAAACTATCAAACACAAGCCGAAAAATTTTAATACCGTTAGCTCACGGCCAACCTGGACGTAGGCCTTCATCAGATTGATGTGAGCAGACTGACCGCTAAAGGTATATGAAAAGGTTAGCTAACGGTATGAAAGCTTTTCGGCTTGTGTTTGATAATTTTCATTTATGATCCAACTACCAAACTTATGAACATTTTTGCTATTTCGTCAGAATTTTTTTGATTATTTCTTTATCTCTTTGTTTTTCTACTTATTGATTTATTAACATTTTTGCTGAATCCGTTCTGTGGGGGTCACAGTATTTTGAGTGTTAAATACTTCAGCGAGTGTGACGTCACACCTTGATTTTCAATTTCATTGGAAAAGTGAGAGGATTGTCAGTACATTTTAGCATATACATTGATTGAGAGTTTATAAATAAATTCAACTTAACGGAGTCATTCCAGTAAAGTTAATGAATATATTTTGTGTGCCTGTGCTTGTGTTTGCCTGTGTGGATTCTAGGACAATCCCCCCGGACTATTCCCCCCGGACAATTCCCCCTAGGAAAACACCCCCTGGGGGGGGGGGGAATTGTTCGGGGGGCATTGTACATTGTCCTGATACCGTGTGTGTGCTGTATTTACCTTTCAAAAATTAAATTACACAGTTCAAGAGACATGGGACACTTACACCCCTCATACTTCCGGATACGTCAAGAACCAGGACATATCTCTTGGGCTGCTGTTGAACCACTTTGAAGGATAAAGTTGTATCTATATTCCCTTGTACGGGAGGGTTATTATCTAAATTAATGAAATATAAATATATATAATATTAATATTCTGCTTGATGAGTAAATCCTTATTTTTCAGATGAGCTGGGTATGAATTATGTTTGAAATGCTATTTACAGTTAGCAGGCGAACGTACTAGTACACCTGTGCAGAGCAAAATCCACTTTCTCTTTTCATTACAGAAATTTAACATTTTCAATTAATCCACTTCAAACACAAGTCGAAAATGATTTGTCAGTGGATTGTCATTATTACTACTTCTTTTGCGAATTATGAAACCTGAACCTTACTGTTCCTAAAATCTTCGTGTTCCCTCATGACTTCCCAGGCACTCCTGCCGCCACAGAGTCTATTCTGCCTGTTAGGGGCCTGGTCGTTATGTTGGTCAAGTGAATCTGTCTCATCATTGTCACAGAACCCGATAACCTGCAGTGATAATTATGTATCTCAATATCTTGACAGGACTGGGTGGGTGTAGAAACATCACAAAAATTGTAGATAGTACTATGGATATATCCTCTTTTGGAAATATCACTTATTATGACATCTCACCGATTTTATAACTAAAATATCATTTTCATTCAAAAAGAGTCCATGAAGATGTAACATATCTCCCCTATGCCAATTTCTTTCATCTGAAATACAATACATTAATATGTTTCATCAGTCGCGTTTGACTCAATAGACAAAGAAGTAGCAGTTTCAGATACATATCCTGTGTCAATTAAAAACCTTTATATGCTAAGCATGTTTTGGCTTTTGACCTTTTGAGTTTCATGATATTTTTATTTTTATTCCAGCCGCTGCCAAAATTTGTCTCATTTAACGCGCACTTACGGTTCTCAATCTGTTCTAGAACATGTTTTCTCTTTTAATGAAAAAAACTCTTTATCTGCTCTGGGAAATTCTGAAGGACTTCCCAAAAACAGTTCTCGAACTGTTACATATATATCAGAACGGCATTAGAACTGTAAAAAAAATACACCAAATATTATAGATTGAGAACCGTAAGTGAACGTTAAATGAGACATATTTTGGCAGGGGAGGATAAAAGACAAAGTGGTATCGTCCTGCACTTACAGATGTTACATAATGGTGTGACATGATAGAGGTGGTTCCCACGTTGTTGTATACATCAGGGGCGAACCTGCAAGCACTTTCTGGGAGGTTGGTTTCATTATCCGGGTTGCAATTCCACACGAAACTGTCGCTAACTCTCTTATAGTCCTTGCCAGTCACTCCACGGGAACAGCGCACGCCTTCTATTCTCTCAGATATGGAATCGTGGTAGAAGTGAACATCGTTTTCGTCCACCGGGTACTCGTCAAACAAACCCCAGCGCAAATGTCCCCACTCATGGAGGACTGTCTTGGCTGAAATATGAGAGAGAGAGAGAGAGAGAGAGAGAGAGAGAGAGAGAGAGTGGTGAAGATACAGTGACCAAATATACTTTTGTCAATGTTTTATATTTACCAGACTCCCCTGTCAGAACTTTTATGGCAATATTGTATTTTTTTCATAGGGACCATTCCCAGCCCTATCGTACTAACTGTGGATTGATCTATCCCTAAGAGGTTCTCGCTAAATTGAAACCAACTGACGCGTCTTAGATATCTGGCACACCTACTGTAGCTGTTAGGGGGTAGTTAACTACCGGTGTCGTTTAACAGTTTCGGTAGGCGTGCAAGACATCTTAGCTTAAGCTGAAAGCAATTTAACGACAAACCCAGTGGGGGTGAATCGATCCTGTTAAATCGATCTTGTCATGGGAACCCAGTCACATATATTCTACTATCATCAAAATCCGTACCGATTTCAATATTGACTGTCATATTTATGTACTTTTCTCTAGATTATGCCAGTGTGCATTTTGCACCACTGGAATCAGGTTTATCACACGTTTAGAACTCTTCTTATATTTTATAACAGTTTTTAATGGACTTACCAGGAGGCGTCCCATATTGCCTTGCAACGGCATCATCTAGTATGAATGCTGGAGTCAAGTGCATAAACGTCCCCGGCTGTCCACATTCTCCCTTCTGTTTGACGTATGGGTTGTCACCTTGTTCACCATTGGGCTTGTCTATGATCACGTTGGCCTTTTCAAAGGCTTCGATTCCTGCCTGTTCGTACGTGGAGTTTTTCGTCCATGTTTTAGGAACGAGAATCGTGATGTTCCGGAGATAGGCACGCTTTTTAGTAGCAGTAAATAGTAACTGTGACATTTCGACGAAGTATTCCTACAGAATTAATTAAAAAAGTTATTTGCCAATATAAATTTGAATAGTTTCAGTATCATGCATTGTCTTTTTTAAATAAACCACGTGCTTTAAATCGAAATTTTTTATTCATTCGATCCCGCGTTTTTTCTTGATTTTTATTAAATGAGCAAGTAAAAGAAACGATGATAAAACTACATTTTACTAAACTAGAGGCCTTTTCATCTTTATTTTTATATGCAATGATTCGGGCACGACGATGGTGATTTAATGTTTCTGAGCTACTAGTACACGGTGTATTGTGTCACTGTGGAGCTCAAGTATGTGAGCTACATTGTATGACATGAAATATAATTGGATTTGAGGAATTTTTTAACAATTCTACTTGAGTCTTTTGTTGTTGATGTTTAGTTTGGAAGGATAACAAATAATACAGACTGCGTCAACTGCATTGTTGCACTAACAAAACGAGTGTACGCGGCCAAGCATTTCAAAGTTTCTTTTGACAACCTATGAACCTATGAAAACCTATGAATGACTTCACACAATAGTAACTTGAACAAATGAAACCCTCAGCCTTACTGAAAAACATTAAATCGAAAGTAAGATAATTAATTGTATTTATGTAGGAAATGGTTTGTTTTTAGTGGTGGTAATAACTTTGTTAATAATACATCAACGCTTTGTTTATAGGACATAGTTTTTGTTTGGGTCTTGTGTCTGCACATTTTGACCTTAAGCACTTGACCAAGGCAAGGTGATAACAGATGTCCAGGGTTATTAAATGTCTTAGCTGCTGTGTATCTAGGCATACACATTTATTTTTATGAAATACGTTTTTGGAACAACATGGATTTAAAATCAAAACGAATAGGATTTCCTTATCCAAGTAAACTTGGTTGCATGACTAATAACCTCCACATGTCCTTAATACATAAAAAACGTTCAACCTTTAAAAAATCACAGCAGTCCTATATACTTACTTTGATTCTTGGAATAAGTTTAGAACTTTCAGGAACGTCTGTTCCGATTGCAATGAGAAGTCCTTCGTAACCGTTGTCAATCAGAGTAACATTGGTGCGCAACCTTTGGCCCCTTGCTAATGTCATGAAAGACAGTAACAGGACCAAATGTGTTATATGACTGCGACGGACTTCCATCACTTCCACTCATCTGAAACGTCTTCTCTTGGCAAATGGCGACAGGGAAACGCGCCACCTTATGACGAGAGAGGTTGTGTTCAACTTGGAGTCCCACGCGTGTATAAGAGAGATTGCATGAAAAGCACTCCAAATACCTTTATAACTGCAGCAGTGAACATAAAGTACAAAGCCAAATAAAATAACAATGGACAGGTTAAGCTTAAAAAAATTCAGTCAACAGAGATTGTGTCGTGTCTCTTTAAGTCGCGTATAATTTCAGTGCAGTAGTCTTGCGTATTATTCTGACAAAGCCAAGTCATTCAAAGCGAGTTGTTTGAAAAAATTCGAAATATTTGCAGTACAACAATGGTCCATGTCCTTTATGCGAGCTCAGGTACAAAACACAATGGCTGCAGGATACCGAAAGTGAGAAATTAACTTATTTATTTTGCTGTTGACTAATTTTACATTTTGCACTAAAGCAAGTTGCGGAGTAAGCAATACAATTAATTAAGCTCTAAACTGAAATATTTACTATCACCCTCACACACGCACTCTTAAACAAGCACATATAACAATTCCCTATGATAACAGCGTAGTATAAAGACAAACTGGTTATATACAGGTCTGTATAGACATACATAGAGCAAACCAATATTAGAGTATACACATTTTTAGTAACATTTGTACAAAAAATCAAGAATTTTTGTGCACTAACGGCATGTATGTATACAAAGACATGTATCGTGCAGTACTTCATAGATTTACATATATCTTTTCTGGCACTTGATATATATTACAAAGAACTCAAGTTTGAGTCCATGGAACAGAAGAAGGCGGTGGAAGAGTCGCGGCTTTTGAGTGAGTACACACAAAACGATGCTTTTATTTTCGGGGGATAATTCACTTGGAAATAGTAGCGTTAAAACAGACGAGAGGTTAAGGTTTAAGGTTGCCTTGTTGGAGTACAAGACATGATCTCACTTTTTTAGGCAGAAATTACTGTTTTAAAAAATTTAATAAAAAGACGTACATTGCTATTTTGATTTGAAGTTAAGACTAGGCTTCTAATTATTAGAATTTCTTTTCTTAATTTTCAAAAATAAATATGGAAAGCTGTTTGTGTTTATTTTAAGTTGATATCTGTTTAACTTGTTTTCGCCAAAACGTGAATTTTTCAATCCATACTGCATAACCCGTCGTCAATCCCGTCCATAAAACCGACTTCTGTATTTCCTACGCGTTACTTCTTATATGGGTAAAACAATATGTTTTTTAAATTTGTACAAACGCAATGGCACTGTGTTAGAGATCTAGAATGCATATATTTTATTGGAAACCCTTCCTTCTTTCCTCTGGAATATTTAGATTGTAAACAATTCATTAGATTTTTTTCTGTTGTAAGCGTGTGCTCGTGAAGCATATATACTTTACAGTAGTTAACTAAATATTCTCATGTGCATGAGATATGCAAATTATAGCCCGAAAAAGTAAATAACATTTGTATTAGTAAGTTGAGTCCCTGGGATATATAAATATATAAAGTGTCCAATATATGGTAACCAAATAGAGCTGGGGAATATAATATGCGTATCCAATTCTTGGGTTTTCCTCTCCATACTTTCAACTTCGTAAAAATAACGATAAGTTGTATTCCAACTGATATATGTCATGGTTTCTGTGATTGTGAATCAGTTTAACTTTTGAACTATTTCAATCATGTTACACATATGTGTTAATAATAAATGAATACGAAATAAAATGTTTGTTTTTTGTTATCACATCTGTCTATTGTGGAGTCACGAGTTAGCATATATAGTAACATGACAGTACACCCTTCAACTAAAACAGAACACCATATACGTTGTATACTTCATGATATAAATAGTATCACATGATCATTATCTTAGCATTCCAAAAACATGATACTTGTATCCGGAATGCATTTCCGCAAAACGATCTTTATCCACTACTTGAACTAACATAAACATAAACATAAAATGAACTCTAGAAAAGGCAAAACATACTGATTTTGCATCAAAATTAACTTATTTAAAACAACTGTTTGTCCAATACTATATCATATCCAGATAATATATAAGACTGCTCGGTCTACTGTTTGTTATCGAAGCTACTTTACCGATTTAGAGTTTCCTTGCTTCAGGCACTAGGCGTGCCCAGTATGCTTACTCGAAATCGATGCTAAACAGACCTTTTGAAAAGCTCGTAAAATAGAGATTACTTATAAATGGTGTACCGTGGTGATTCATCCTCAGTCATATATGGATAGTTCCTTCCAGTCAAGTGTGATAGGGGCATCTTGAGGGCCACTTGCGGAATCTCCATGCGTGGTTTCGTTGTCCGATCAACGACTGGTGGAGTATTATTTCGAGTACTACTAGAAGCCTGCGGTTCTCTAAAACCCCTCCAGTCTTGTGAGCCCCTGTTCCCATATTGCGACATGCCTGGCGTGTATCCAGTCGGTTGGTAATTCTGGTTACCGAAAGCACTGTGCTGCGGTTCCACTATGTTAACGAAGGAGGAGTCATTGTGAGGGGTAGGTTGCGGTTTCGTAGGCATTAGATTATTGGTAGCATAAATATTTTCTTCGTATCCTGGTATCATCGCCGTAGTATCCCTTCTCCGTTCTGGGTATTGGAGGTTCCTGCTCCGATAAGGCTTCGATTCTGATGCAATTTCAGCCTGTTCCTCTGGGGCATATCTGTTATGTTCCCCAGAACGTCTTACGCCAGGCGTACCATGTTCTGTAGCATTCGTTGGTAGGGAATTTGGAGGGCCTATTCGATCCACTGCAAGGTTGATGTATGTATTCTCTTTGGCCACTGTTGTTACGTTTTTGAAGTTGTCGTTTCTGAAGTTGTAATATCCGTGCTGGCGAGGCACGTCATTTTGCTGGACATACGCCTTAAATTGACCTGGCGTATAGTCATTCGACACAATTCTCTTTGGGGCAGCCGGGAAGGGGTATCCTGATCTATTTGGTGGAGGGTAAGAGGCAAGAGCAGAGCCGAAGTCTGACTTAACTTTGTCTTGCTTCGCTTGATGAACATGGGGATGTGTTATTTTGTCCTCGTGTGGGTGATGCCAGTAATTTCGGAATTCGTAAGGATTAACCGGATGAGAGCCGTGGATGTTGTGGCGATCTTGAACTCCATCATCACGAGGATTAGGGAAGTGTCCACCTTTAGGTTTCTTTATGTCAGGCCAGACTATGAAAGCCGCTGCAATCAACACAATAATAAGCAGAGCCACCGCCGCTGAAGCACTACCAATGGCGATATGTTGAACGGAAGTGACTTTAGAACTGTCCGTGTGTGTTGGTGATGCGCTGGTTGCCGTGATATACAAAGTTGTCAAACTGGAAGTTGATGTCTTCTCGGTCGAAATTTGCCTAGTGAACAACGTACTTTCATGATTCATTGGTTCAGTAGTTGTGATCTCCTGGGTCGTTGGTTCAGTAGTTGTCATCTCTGGACTCGTTCGTTCAGTAGTTGCTTCCGTACTTGTTACTGGCTCTGGAGGTAACGGATAACTGTAGACAAAAGATACCGAGACGATATTCGACACTTGTCCTCTCTGATTTCTGTCATCCGATGCCAATAGCGCAATGAAGTACGTGATGTTTGAATTGAATGTTTGGTTGAATTGTACGCGAAAAGTTTCTTTTGCGCCTGCTGGCAAGGGTGAATCAAGTTTCCCCTGGATAAGATCCTCGTCAAGGAGTTTATAGGTGTTACTGAAGTTAAGTCGGAGTTGTGAGACCGAGGTGCTGTAGCGAATAATGTAACTCGATGCTGAAAGAAGGTAAATAAATGAATAAAAATAATCTTTATGGAGTAAGTTCTTCTCGTACTGGTCATATAATATAACGCAAACAATTTCATACTAACCATTTCCTTGGTCCAGATCATCACCAGTCGCTGTCCAGGACAATGTCACAGTTTTATTATCAGTGTTAACTGCTACCAGCGCCAGGTCGTAGATTCTGCCAGGAGGGTACAGGTCAGGTGGTTCTGAACCAGAACTTGGGAGATTCCTTACGGTGAATAAACCTCCGCTGTCGGAACGCTCGAATGGTTCAATTGGAGTGTACACAACCACTAGTTTCGTGGCATTTGCTGCAGCTTAAAAAATATCAATGATTTTGCCAAAATGTTTGTAAAGGCACAATTTTTCTCAAATTGCCCAATGACTCAACTCTTTAGGGCAAATGAGTTATAAAACAGAAAGATGTGCACAAATGACAACTATTGGTTTAGATGTATACGTGCAAAGAAATTACTTTGTCATGTTGCTTGTCGTCGCTATCTTGTAGATTAACAATTCTGGGCAGTAAATGTGCATGTTATATCAGAATCGATCTAAAAGAACATTGTGCATTATATTTCAGCCTACTTGAAACACAGCACAAAAAGACTTACATGTATTCATTTCTGGGGACAGACATAAGTTACAAATGGTGACGTTAGCACATATGGTCATTAGGCAAGTTAAATATTAAAACATGACTTTATAGCTTACTTGTGTTGGTAATGATTGGTAATCTTTGTCCACCAACCACAGACTTTACTGAAACACCTTCCTCGCCTTTCACTACAACTCGCACAGAATGCTTCACGTTGGCTTCAAATTTCAGGAAATATGCCGAGTAGATGCCGTCGTTCTTGATATTATCTGCGCCTTTGTAAAAAAACAAAAGAGAAACATGTAAGACATATCTTTTTTAATATTTCACAATAGTATAACGTGTGCAACTAAGTAAGGTTTGAATAACAAGCCTAGAGATATAGAACCAGCGTGAACGTGAACATTGGAACTCCCAATATTATTTGGATTAAAAAAAGTCGTGTGTGATTATGCTAACAGAATCCACAGCAGTTTATGTCAAGTTTGGAGCTTTAACTGATACAACAAATATGTTTCTTCACCTGCACCGTTATCAAGCAGTTGTAATTTGTGGGTTTTCCCAGTACTTGCGTCAACATAAGCCACCACAGTGGCGCCAACTACCGGAGTGTAGCCTTGACTAACCTCTCCGTATATGACAATGCGGGACAAGCTGGGATCTGGAACGAAGTTTCCACATGTTACAAGAGAATGCAGGATATGCATAGGAGGGGGAAAAGTGTGCTTGGTGGAACTTAGAGTCTGAAGTTGTTAAGCCTCAAAGTCATAATTATTTTGGAATGGATAAGAATACTGTTAGGGGTTATTTATCATCCATAAGCAACAAATTATATTTTTATTACATCTAATTATTCATTAATGCATACTCTTTGTGCCTATTTAAAGCAATAAAAACTTATTCAAATATATAAAATATATGCGTTTATATTTTTATTGTAATGTATAAGCACAGATCGATCATTCAAAGCTTTATTAACACCTTTCTGTTTTAGGTGAGGTAGCAATCTAATTTGTAGACACTTAATAAATAGAAACCATTATCATGATTTTTATCATTTGACACGTAGTTCCCTTCAGAGAAATTGTGATAGGACATTTGGAGAAAGAGGCAACTAGTCTAATGAATTAATTAACCGTAAGTTAGTATAGGGAAAGGGGTCAAACGGCTGGCAAATGGACACTGAGGGGAACTACTGATGTCACTAAGTAGCACTCAACAAAACTCAGTTATGTCCACCGTCTCAATCAGGCTCTGCCAAGCTAGTCGCATGTCTCGCCTCCACGTGGTGGCCCTGGAAATGCTGAAGCTGAGAGGCAGCGGCGAAAGGCGGGTTTCGGGCGCCTGATAACCCGATTTAGTGACTAAGGGAAGGAAATCCCTGACAAAAAACCCTGGCCCTCCTGGTAGGGGGTTGGGCGTGGGGCCAACAACCCCACCCCAGAAAACCATAACAGTTACGGAAACGGCAACAAAGATATTCAACACTACTCGATGTGCTGAGCCCCCAGAGTCATTGTCGACTTATATGACTGACAGTGGTCAAATCCACCTGGAAACTACTGCCATGAAGATGGGCGTTTTGCACACAAAGACTAAAACCAGAATTGGTTTTTGGAATGTGAGAACCATGTATGAAGCTGGAAAACTAGCAGAAATTATAACAGAGATGGAGCGCTACAAGCTACACATATTGGGCATAAGTGAATGTAGATGGACTGGCTCTGGCAGACAAAAAGCAGCAACAGGAGAGACGGTAATATTTTCAGGACGAGAAGACGGACAACACCATGAAGGCGTTGCCATTATCCTACGAAAAGAAGTGACCCACTCCATGCTAGAATGGGAGCCTGTTAACAGCAGAATTATAAGGGTACGATTGAAAGGGAACCAAGTCAACCTGACAGTGATCCAGTGCTATGCACCCACAAACGACAGAGAAGACGATGTAAAAGATAATTTCTATCTCAGTTTACAAGCCACAATAGAGAAAGTACCTCAACATGACATGATCATTGTGATGGGTGATATAAATGCTAAAGTGGGGAGCAAACAATTCGAAGATGACAGAGTTCGGGGAAAACATGGATGTGGTGAAATAAATGCAAATGGTGAACGTTTAGTTGATTTTTGCAATGTGAATGATCTAGTCATAGGGGGCACTCTCTTTCCCCACCGCTTTATACATAAGTTGACTTGGACATCCCCCAATGGACGTGACAAGAATCAAATTGACCACCTAATGATAAATGGAAAATGGCGAAGATCTTTGTTAGATGTGCGCGTGAGAAGGGGTGCTGATGTTGGAAGTGACCATCACCTAACTGAAGCTTTTATAAGACTAAAGCTAAAAAAGTCAGGACCACAGCAGAAAGTAAGGAAACGATTTGATGTTGAACGGCTAAAGGACACAAAAATCAAGGAACAGTTCACAGTCCACTTAAAGAACAGATTTAAAGTTCTTGAAGATCTTGAAATACAAGAGACACCACCAGGACAGGTTGACTATCTTTGGAATGAAGTAGCCTCAACATACAAACAATGTACATGCAGTGAGAAATATCTGGGATATAGAACAAGAACCAAAAAAGAATGGATGACACCAACCACATGGAGGGCAATAGAATCCAGGCGTAGCACCAAAAAGAAATTACTAGATGCCAAGTCAGAAAGACTTATTGAAAGATACCAAGAGGAATACCGAGAAGCACACAAGATAGTGAAACGTCTTGTCAGAACAGATAAACGGGTTTTTTTAGATCAACTAGCATTGAGTGCAGAAGAAGCAGCATCACGAAATGAACAAGGAACAGTTTATAAGATCACCAAAGTTATCTGTGGAAAAATGAGCACAAAGAGCAATGATTCACCAGTTGCAGATAAAAATGGGACTCTACTTACTAAGGAAGAAGATATATAAAAAAGATGGACAAAACACTTTACTGAAACTCTCAACAGACCACCACCAACAACACAAGCAAATATACCAGAAGCAGCAGAAGATTTAGATATTGACATAAACACACCTACCAAGACTGAAATTATTAAATCAATAAAGTCAATGAAGAACAGAAAGGCACCAGGAAATGACAACTTGAATGCTGAACTATTCAAAGCATCACCAGAGATAGCAGCAGCGTTTTTGGAACCCCTGTACACTGCAATATGGAAGGAAGAAATAATTCCAAATAGCTGGAATAAAGGAATCATTGTCAAAATACCAAAGAAAGGGTCACTCAGGGACTGCAATAACTGGACAGGTATAACGCTTCTGTCCATACCAAGCAAAATACTTTGCAAAATAATAGCCAATAAATTATCAGATGCAGTAGACAAAGAGCTCAGAAAAGAACAAGCTGGTTTTAGAAAGGGTGTGGGGTGCACAGATCAGATATTTGCTCTACGTAACATCATAGAGCAGTGCACAGAATGGCAACGACAGCTCTTTATTAACTTTATTGATTTTGAAAAAGCTTTTGACAGTATACATAGAGATAGTCTCTGGAAGATCCTTAGAAATTACGGAGAACCACCAAAGATTGTTAGGATGATAAGATGCTTTTATAGTCACTTCTGCTGTTGTGTTGGCGAGACTAATATGAGTTTTAAAGTCCAAACGGGCGTGCGTCAGGGCTGTGTGCTGTCATCCATCTTGTTTAATTTAGCAATTGACTGGGTAATGAGGCGCACCACAGAAGATACATCAAGAGGAATAAGATGGACTTTATACTCGACTCTAGAAGACCTCGATTTTGCAGACGATCTTGCATTACTGTCCCACACACATCAGCATATACAAGAGAAGACTGACATACTTAACATCTTCAGTCAGCAAATTGGGCTTAGGATAAGCAAAAAGAAGACTGAAGTGATGGCATTAAATATACAATCACCACCACCAGTTGAAGTGGAAGGCTGCATCCTTAATAACACCAGCTAACATACCTAGTAAGCATTGTAGCCACAGATGGAGGAACCAGTAGAGATGTCAACAACAGACACCCTGAGCTTCAGAGCTGACTTGACACTAACCTTTTCACTGTAGCCTATATTCGGAGTTTGGTTTTTATACTATATTGAGAGCATTTCCAGATTTTGTTTAAGCTCTTAAAGGCATTTCTGGCTTTGGTTAGTCTGTTGTCACCCTGAGCTTCAGAGCTGACTTGACACTAACCTTTTCACTGTAGCCTATCTCCATCGTGTCAAGTCAGCTCTGAAGCTCAGGGTGACAACAGACTAACCAAAGCCAGAAATGCCTTTAAGAGCTTAAACAAAATCTGGAAATGCTCTCAATATAGTATAAAAACCAAACTCCGAATATTTGAGGGCTGTATACTATCAACTCTTCTCTATGGTTCGGAATGCTGGCGCATAACTGAAGAAGATATAAAAAAAGTTGTCTACTTTTCACACTTCAAGCCTCAGAAAAATATTAAAAACATTTTGGCCAAGAACTATATCTAATGATGATCTGCTAAAGCAAACAAACCAGAGAAGTATAAGTGAAATCATCAGGACAAGAAGATGGAAATGGATTGGCCATGTTCTGAGGAAAGACCCAAATTCCACCACTAAAGTAGCCATGTACTGGACACCAGAGGGGCATAGAAAAAGGGGCAGACCCAAGACCACATGGAGGAGGACAGTTGAAGCAGAATTGAAACAACTGGGTGAAAGTTGGGGGACAATTCAACACCTAGCGAGAGACAGAGAGGAGTGGAGGACCTTTGTTGACGCCCTAGACGCCCAACGGCGTAACAGGAGATAGTAGTAGTATGGGGAAAATTTCCGTTTACCTCAGGGAAATCCATTTTTTTTTTGCCAAAATGAGCAGTTGTTACCCATTGAAACTAAGTTTTGTCCTGCATGGCCCGTATAAGGACGTGCGTGTTTCTTTAATGACAAATATTTCCACCTCGTAGAGGCGCAGTGTTTAGTTTGGAAAGCTGCATTCCATCTTTACCTGTGATATCCACGGTATCACTGCTCACACTGGCACTCAGTATAATGGGCGCGGCGTCTGAAGAGGGTCTTGAAGAGATCTGCACCTGGACTGTGGCGTCGACGGAATCCAGGTTGGTGACAGTATAGAGCCATTTTCCTACCTGTTTAAGAAAGTTCATTTTGGCAAAAAAACACCTCTCTTATAGAAGTACATGTAGTTTATGGAAATGTTTCGTTATCAGATGACAAAGTATTACAAACTACATGAACAGTTGACCTCGTTTACTTCCCATCCCTTGGGATAGGCCTCGTTATATGGGATGTAAAATTCCACAATAAATACATTGTAAATAACACATACATAAACCTTTATAGATGGCTTCCCTTCGTAACGATATTTTTAACATCATGGACTTACTTCGAACGTAGGAACGGATTCAATAACCATTTGAAAGTATGGGGAAATTCGCGTTTACTCCTTTTTATGGTACTTTCCCCCAAAAATAAAGACTTGTCTTCCCTTAAATTTAAAATCATTCCATTTTCACAAGTCACCGTCTCTGGCAATTTATTTGTTATTTATTTATTTATTTATTTTTGTTTGTGTGACAATTGAGAATAAACAGCAATACGCATAATTTTCTTCAAACTGAAACATTTCATTACTGTAGTATGTAGCCCTACCTGTGTAGTGCCGTTAATGTCAATACTCAGTACTCCAGAATCACTGTCCTGCGTTATGGTCACATTATCAGGTGCTTTCAATGTCACAGTGATCGAACCAGTCCTCCATGTGAATAAAAACCGTGTGTTGTTTCCAATAGTACTGTCAATATATATGAAACCTTCGATAGAGCTACCTCCTCCGGAAACTGTATAGGATTCTGATAATATCTGTAATTGAAATATATATTTTCAGATGAAGTACCATGCAAAGGCAATAAGGCAATTTGGGAGCATATTAAGAGGCGTAACACCCATAAAAGAGTGGTCTGAGACTTGTGAGAATTCACCTCTACGTTGCAGTCATTTATTTTAATAACATAATAAAACTTAAGATATTTCCAGTATATTGATAAAAGATTTCGTTAGTTTGCTAGCTCTTAGCGCCTAGGGCAGCCGCGCTGTATCCTCCCCAGGAAGGCCAGACCTTCGGTCATCACCCAGTCTGTATTTTGCCTAGGCATCAATTTTATTCTTTCTTTTATTTACAACTTCAACCCTGTAATGAAACTTTTCATATACATATGGCGTATGTCCTAAACTTATATAATTTTGTACGCTAACTTCAAGCGTGAGCTCGAAATAGTGGATAACTTAGTGGATAACGCAATCCAAAGAAAAATGGAAGGGAAAAATGGAAGGAATATGTCGTGTCCGACATAGAAGTCATATGTGTGCAATAGCTTTCTAGTAATGTGGCGGCCTATTTGTATAACGCCATAGTAAAGAAACTAGCTATACAATTAAAAGTAATTAGGGTTGACGTACATCGCGCAATAGTGCAGTGTAAGATAACAAATGAGTATTTAAGCGATGAGAATTGAACAGGAGAGGGAGGCACGTAGAGGAGAGATGTAAAAGGAAGCAGCGAGAAGGAGGTTTGGAGCGACGGGGTACGGAGCAGACGAGTTATGAGTTGGAGACTTGACTTAGAACATGTAGCTACCGAGCGTCAACGAATAAATCGTTTAACTGGTCATTATGTGGACTTGGGTTTTCTTTGCGCGACCTTACGTAAATCTGACACGAACCGTGGAATCTTTGGATTGCGTTATTCACTAAGTTAGACGAAAACGTACTGTCCTATTTCGAGCCCACGCTTGAATTAAGCGTACTAAAATTATATCAGTTTAGGAGATTCATCCCATATGTATATGTAAAAAGTTCATTACAACCCAATGGGTTGCAATTCGTAATTTAGTAATTATTGTTTGTTTATTATTATTTACAACACATGCTCTACAAGACCAACGATTTACCTGGACTAAAACATCTTTCTGGTCGCTGTTTCTCTGCGTAATGGTCTTAGACAAGGAGTCCGTCAAAGAAGTCGATAGAGAAGTTCCTGATTCAAAGAACGATAGGCCTCCAGTGTCTTTGGCTAACGATATCAGTTGATCATCAGCTGCGGCCGTAAAAAGTAAGGTATCTACTAAGACATCTTTCCGTATCAGGACTGGTTTAACATTCGCAATGTATGGATAAGCATTTTCCTGTCCATCACTTACAACGACCAAAATGCCGCCAGCTGCTGCCATGTTGTTGTTTTCTAACACCTGGTTGAATATAAATCAGCATTAATCAATTGATAGGACCGAGCAGGAAAAATTAAATACTCAGGTATATACATGTACGGGTATATCAGCACACAATTAAGATATCAGAACAGATGTCTTATTCTCAACTACTGTAAATGAGAAATTCAAAAAGGTTATAACAGCAAACCTGAGCACAAAGCTTCACTGGTACAAGTAAACGAGTATAGACACTATCGTACGGAATAAAAGTGATTATAACTTTGACAATATTACAGCGACTTTATAAGGTATGATGTGTCTGCTAATATGCATTGGTTGTAATTCATAAATCTGATCAATACTTGACATAACCCTATATACACATGTATAGACATCCTTATTACAGGAGACTATGGTTTCGACTTACTTGTATTCCTTCTTGGAGACCGCAACCAATGCATGTCGATCCCCCGGCGGCTAGTCCATTAACAATAGAAACCATGCGTTCTCTCACTGCATTGGAACTCAGCGTTTCTAGGTGTTGTATTATGGCAGCCGTGCCGCTAAATTTAACTATGCCGACTCGGCTATCTTCGTCAACAGTGTTGAGTAGAAACTCTGCACACGCCTTTTTCAGGTTCTCTAATCTGCTCTGAAATATTGAATGAAATCAGGTTTATGCTAACAGCTGCAAGAGTTAAATCTTTCTTCAGACAATTTTTCATTACTTATTTCTCTATCTTTTTATGTACTTTTTTATTTACTTATTTATTATTAATTTTTGCTGTATCCGTCCTATCGAGGTCACTGTATTTTGAGTGTTGAACACTTTAGCGAATCTGACGTCACACCTAAAACCCCTCTTTGACGGCTTTCGTGGTCGCCATTGGAAAACTGAGAGGATTGTCAGTACATCACTAGCATTTAACTTGATTGAGAGTTGATAAATAAATTTAACTTAACGGATTCATTCGGGTAAAATTAATGAACGCATTCTTTGTGCCTGGGTTAGTGTTTGTGTGTGTGTGCCATATTGACCTTTCAAAAAATTTAATAAAAAAATACATAGCCCAAAGGATTTAGGACACTTACACCCCCCATACTTCCGGATACGTCAAGAACCAGTACATATCTCTTGGGCTGCTGTTGAACTACTCTGAAGGTGGGAGTTGTATCTATATCACCTTGTACGGGAGGGTTATTATCTAAATTAATGAAATATAAATACCACTATATTAATATTCTGCTTGATGAGTAAAGCATTATTTTTCAGGTAAGGATGATATTAATTATGTTTGAAATGTTATTTACAGTTACCGGGCGAACTTACAGTATTAGTATACCTGTGACTTCTTTTCTTAAGCAAATCTACTTTATCTTTTCTTTATAGAAAATGAATAATATTCAACTAATATTCATTCCAACCACACAATAATAAATGATATTCTAGTGGATTGTCATTATTACGACTGCTTTTTTCGAATTATGAAACATGAACCTTACTATTCCTAAAATCTTCGTGCTCTCTCATAACTTCCCATGCACTTCTTTCACCACACAGTCTATTCTGCCTGTTAGGAGCCTGGTCGTTATGTAGGTCAAATGTATCTGTCTTATTATTGTCACAAAACCCGATAACCTGCAGTGATAATTGTGTATCTCAATATCTTTACAACACTAGATGGGTATAGATGCATCACTAAAATAGTAGATAGTACTACAGATGTATCATCTTTTGAAAATATCACTTATTATGACGTCTTAAAGGTTTTATAACTAAAAGGTCATTTTTATTTGATCAAAGTTAATGAAGATGTAACATGTCTCCCCTGTACCGATTATTTCATTCGAAATACAATACAATAACGTATTTTATCAGTCGCACATGCGTTTGATTCAATGGGAATAGAAGTGTCAAAAAAGAAAAAATAAGTTTTAGATACATTATTATTTTTTTGTGTAGATTAGAAACCTTTAAATCTTAAGCATGTTATACTTTTTGACCATTTTGAGTTGCATGATGCCCCTGCTAAAAATGAGACTCATTTAACGCTCACTTACAGTTATCAATCTGTCCTAGAACATGTTTTGCTATTTTAATGAAAAATGATCCAAATCTGTCCTAGGACAGTCTGAAAACGGTTCTTAAATTGTTAAGTACATTGCAAAACAACAGTAGAACTGTAAAAAACACGCCAAATGTTCTGGAATAGACTGAGGAACGTTAAATGAGACAAATATTCGCAGGGGAGGGTCAAAGAAAAATTGGTGTAAAAGCAGGATCGTCCTGCACTTACAGATGTCACGTAATGGTGTGACATGATAGAGGTGGTTCCTTCGTTGTTGTATACATCAGGGGCAAACCTGCAAGCACCTTCTGGGAGGTTGGTCTCTTCATCTGGGTTGCAATTCCAAACAAAACTGTCCTTAACTGTCTTATATTCCTTGCCCGTCACTCCCCGGGAACAGCGTACGCCTTCTATTCTCTCAGATATAGAATCGTGGTAAAAGTGAGGATCATTTTCGTCCACCGGGTACTCGTCAAACAAACCCCAGCGCAAATGTCCCCACTCATGGAGGACAGTCTTCGCTGAATATGAGAGAAAGCGTTCAAGATACAGCGACCATATATACTTTTGTCTATGTTAAATATCTGCCAGACTCCCCCCCCCCTCCCCCCGTCAGATCTCTTATGGCAATATCGAATTTTTTTCATAAACTATAGTATTATAAGAATTCGCACAGATTTCAGTTCTGTCATATTTATGTATTTTTTCCTAGATAATAAAATTGTGATATGTCTCAAGATTCGGAGTAGATTTCGCACACGTTTAGGCCTGTTTTTATATTTTACACTAGTTATAAATGGTATTACCAGGAGGAGTGCCATATGTTGCGGCCACGATGTCGTCTAGTACGAATTTGTGAGTCAAGTGCATAAACGTCCCCGGCTGTCCACATTCTCCCTTCTGTTTGACGTATGGGTTGTCACCTTGTACACCATTAGGCTTGTCTATGATCACGTTGGCCTTTTCAAAGGCTTCGATTCCTGCCTGTAGGTACGTGGAGTTTTTCGTCCATGTTTTAGGAACGAGAATCGTGATATCCCGGAGATAGGCTCGACGTTTTGTAGCAGCAAATAGTAACTGTGACATTCCCACAAAATATTCCTATAGAATTAACAAAATAACTTTACTTGCAAATACAAATTAAATAGTTTCAGTGTCATGTATTGTCTTTTTCAAATTAACCATGTCGCTGCATCTTGGGTTTTTAGGTGATTTCTTTATATCATTCGATCCTGTCACATTTTTTCTTGACTTTCATCTAGTCAGACAGTGAAAGAAACGATAGGCTGGTATTATTGCATTTTACTGAACTGGAAGCTTTTTTATCTTTATTATTTTATGCCATGAATTGGGAACGATAATCGTGGTATTTCTGATACTAAGTACTGCATGGTGCATTTTGTCACGGGGGAGCGCAGGTGTGAGGTACATGTACATTGTGTAATATGAAATATAATATGAGTTAAGATAGCATGCAAAAGGCGCTGGAGTTTTTAGCAGTTCCAAGTGAATATTTTATTGCAGATATGTAGTATAGAAGGAAAACAAATTATAAAGACTTCGTCAACTGTATTGTTGCACTATAAACAAACCGC
Organism: Lingula anatina; assembly: GCF_051362555.1. Classification (NCBI taxonomy): domain Eukaryota; kingdom Metazoa; phylum Brachiopoda; class Lingulata; order Lingulida; family Lingulidae; genus Lingula; species Lingula anatina. The sequence goes on from NC_141772.1 coordinate 22,045,467, forward strand.
AGTGTACGCGGCCAGGCATTTAAAAATATCTTTTGACAAGGAGCCCAAGGTTAAAGCTTTCTTTTCTAAACTATGAATGACTTCACACAATAGTACCTTGAACAAATAAACCCTCAGCCTAACTGATAAAACTTTAATATGCTTACAGAATCATTTTACCAAGATTACAACGGGGGTTTTAAATCAAAACGAAGAAATCAGTTGTTGTGAAAGCGACCGCAAACAATACCGGCACCTGATCTCCAATTTTCCATTGGGGTCAATTTAATAAATGTACGCTTTGTGACAGACCAGGGAGTGTAATGGGGTAAACATTGGGTAACTACGGACAGCCATATGATGGCTGAAAAGCCCATGTAATATAAATACACTGAATTCTAATCCCGCTGCCCTTTTTTTTCCAAAGCTACATATACCTGTACTGTTATTACCTCCGCCAAGGAGGTTTTGTTTTCACTACTGTTTGTTTGTCTTTCTGTTTTATTCTGTCATCAAAAAGTTAGGGGCCGATTTTGATGACATTTTCACTTGGCAAAATAAAGCATGGATGAAGAGTATGGTGATAGCCAAGAAAAAAAAAATATAGCATATGGAATATTATTTCTCAGCCCACTTCTGACAGTTCCTGATGTTGATGACAGACAGACAGGCAGACAGAAAGACAGACAGACAAACAAACAAACAGGGGTGTAAACATAACCTCCTTGGCGGAGGAAATAAGCGTCAACACGGAAGTACAGCCGCACGCCATCATGTCCTCACATTGACCTTGTCTTCCTTTTTCAATGATATTCTAAAAGAGTTTAAGGCATAAAAATTGATTTTCCTAATCCAAGTAAACTGAGTTTCATGACTAATAATGAACCTCTATATGACCGTAATACATAAAAAACCTTCAACTTTTACAAAATCACAACAGTCATATATACTTACTTTGATTCTTGGAATAAGTTTAGGATTTTCAGGAACTTCTGGCCCAATTGCAATGAGAAGTCCTTCGTAACCGTTGTTGATCAGAGTAACATTGGTGCGCAGCCTTTGGCCCCTTGCTAATGCCATGAAAGTCAGTAACAGGACCAAATGCGTTATATGACACCGAGGGGCTTCCATCACTTCCACTCATCTGAAAAGTCTTCTTTTTGCGAATGGCGACAGTGAAACGCGCCACTTCATGGCAAGGCACGTCGTGTTCAACTTGGAGTCCCACGCGTGTATAAGAGAGCTTGCATGAAAAGCACTCCAAATACCTTTATTACTGCATCAGTAAACATAAAGTACAAAGCCAAATAAAACAACAATGGGCACGTTAACCCTAAAAAATGCAGTCAACAGAGATTGTGTTTCTTGAAATCGCGTATAATTTCAATGCAGTGCTATTACGTATTATTCTGACAAAGCCAAGTCATTCAAAACTAGTTATATGAAAAAATTCGAAATATTTGCTGTGCAGCAATGGTCCATGTCCTTTATGCGAGCTCAGGTACAAAACACAATAGCTGCAGGATAACGAAAGTGAGAAATTAACTTATCTATCTTCCTGTTGACTAACTTTACATTTTGCACAAAAGCACCGTGGTGAATAAGCAATACACGCTCTAAACTGAATTATTTACTATCACCCTCACACATGCACAATTAAACAACCACATGTAACAATTCCATACTATAACAGCGTAGTATAAAGACAAACTGGTTATATACCTGTATAGACATACAAATAACACCAATATTAAAATATACACAGAGTTTTAGTGACATTTAAACAAAACATTGAGGGTTTTTATGCACTAACTGTATGTATGTATACAAAGACATGTATACTGCAGTGCTTCATAGATCTTAATGAAATTTTATAATCACATTATTACTCATGATCATAAAAAATATTCTTGTCTATAACCCGTAATGCTACTTTTATAAAGAGACACATGTTGTAAGCTGTGTGTTGTTATAGTGCATAATGATCCTTGACGGGGAACATTTCCGTAGCATAAATGTACACGTCCCTTCAAGATGTATCTGAATTTTAACACAAAGTTAATCATTTCTGATAAAATCTAATACAAAATGAACACCTGTCGCCCCGTTAAAAGACAATTAGCAAGAAAGTTCCAATCATGATTGTTCTAGATATTTAAAGAAGAAACTGTATTGATAATCAAACTGTTATAATCAGGGATGTTGTTGATGAAGTATAAATTCTATTTCAGCTTACAATGGACACACTTGGTAATAGTCTATATATAATAACGTGTGGCACGCGCTTCCAACGTCTATCTTAAATACGTATCACCACTATAGGCGCATTCAAGCCAAAGGTTACAGATCACGTCCATCGTCATAAAGAAAAAAATAAATTATCCACTTGCCGACCAGCTGTAATTCAGGTTGGTGTGAGCCAGCGTAGAAAAAAGTGTAATAGTTTAATGAATGGATTTCATCACCAGAGTCTACTAATGGGAGAAATATCACTGGAAGCCGCTGACTGGATTACTATCAACACTAGGAGGATAAATATAACTTCTTAACGCTACTTACTGGATAGTTATGATAAAAATTAAACATATTAGATTAATATATATTGTTACAAGAGGTAGTTTAGGGACGCCTGGCTTACTTATTCCACCTGAACATAGACCTGTTTTAGTCCAGTTGGTCAGACACCCGTGTCTCTAAATCCGTCGTTATCTCTCCAATTTCGTTGTTTTTCCCTGTAAAATATGACATCAATAGATACAAAATGTTATTTACCAAATATCATCAATTTTTGTGATCAGTATGTTCCTTGAAATTGAATAATTATATAATCAGGTACACATTTTTTGATATATATACAGACTTGACATTTAATATGGAATATTTCAGTTTTAAAGGTACCTAGGAAAAATGCGTTCTTTTTTCAAAAAATTCAGATCTCATATAAGATATCTGACTGGAGAAGTGTGAAGACAGGTGTGTCTCTACCAATTAACTGATTACCAAGTCTGAAGCATTGCTGCATTGTGTAATATGCAGTGATTTGATTGGGTAGTGCTCCTTTGGGCTGGCCAAAGCTTGGCTTTGGCGAGGCATGGTTCTGTCAAAAATGTATCCATATGTCGGCAACCATTGCATAGAAGAATTTGAAATTTTGCATGCAAGCGGTCGGTTTTGCAGTGCGTAAAATAAGTTAAGCATTGTTTATCAAAATCGTTAAGCTGTGTCAGAATGGCGCGAAAAAAAAAAAAAAACAGACATTGCCAGGCAGATTATTGCCCCAAACGGAACTGTCCGCACAGTTTCATAGAGTAATGCCCAGGGTTATGTACCCACACAGACAACACGTCCAATGTATCGATATCTTACCACCAGGATACAGGACTCATTGTCCTTCAGGAAATGCTGCTACAATTAAACCAAAACCACCTAGTCCGTTTTAAATGAGGGGCAAATTGTCACCAAAACGCGTTTTTCAAGGCGCTAAGCGAAGGCCGAAATGGTTTCAGCAGGTTAGGATATTAGGCGACCTCTGAGGAAGCCACTGTAAACAGCAAAACAGCGTAGTCTGTTTCTCTAATGAATTGTGGACCATGACCGTTTCTGGGCAGAACACTTAAATCGCGTTGTTTTCTTTATTGAGGTCAGATTTCACCAGTACCGCTAAATTGGTCAAAAAAGAGTTAACAGACATCCAGAAGAGGCCTACGACAATGTGTGTGCCGCTTCTGAAGTGACTAGGGCCATTGATAGCGTCAATATTTGGAGTTGATACCACATTGGTGCCAAAACACCAATGGAAGTCATCGATGAAAACCTGAACCAGATCAAATAAAGGAATAATCTGGGAACCACTTGACTATCATTTGATAGGGGGCACCTTAGGAACAGTTTAAGGTTGCACGATCAGATTATTGGTTCACACAGAGAATTTTTTATAGCAGATAACTTACAGAACCAAAGGAATAAGCAGCTACCTTGGTCATCAAAATCGCCATATTTGAACCACTTTGACAATATGTGGTTCGGTCAATAGTCGCCGAATCAACGGCCTGCATGTCCTACAACAAAACTGAACCAAATTGGACACGTTTTAACCGTTGACTGGAATTTTATTCCAGATTAAATTCTAAAAACACTATCGCAAGAAATGCCTTGCCTCTTGAAAGCTCTGGTAGCACGAAGACAAGGTCAGGCATAGCAGCGACTGTTACTGTGACTAGACACTGACATGAGGGTCTTTTGTGGGTCGTGTAACTCTTTTAAAGACGATAATTTGGAAGACATGGAGATCCAAAATATCGCTTTCAATGGTTGTCGTATGACTTAAAATTGGCAATGCATTTTTGTTTGCTTCACTGGCGAAGTCAATGAAAGAACTGATGTCGCAATGACATGGAACATTTTATCAAAAGTTATTAAAACACGATTTTAATCCTTATTTTTATTTATCAGTCTGCAAAATAGGAAAAAAACTGATGAATAATGATTTAGAAAAAATATTCCATATTAAATGTCAAGTCTGTATATAGATATATAGATATATATATATATATATATATATATATATATATGTGTGTGGGGGGGGGGGGGGGTTAAGACCATCTTTTCAAAAGCATTACATCTGAAAAATAAAATACAAGCTATAAACATGTGCAATGTCATTTTCTTTGCTACTTTGATTGTTTCCGAGTAAATATTTCGTGCAACTGGATAACATACCCATCTGATCGACTTCTCCTACGAATGTGTATCCCTAGCGCAATAACTATACAGGTTAATATCAAACTGACCAAAACGGCAACCCCAGCTACGATGTAGCCAATAATACCAAACAGAGTGCTCTCCGGGGTCGATGATTTAATCGTGCATTTTTCAGTCACCATTTCGGTCATAAGCATAGTTGCTGTAGCCACTGCAGGTGTTTTGAGTTCAGTTGCTATTGTGATTCTTTCAGTGGTTGCCTCTGTACTTGTTGCTATATCGGGGGAAGGAAAGGGGTTGCTGTAGACAAAAGAAACAGACACGATGTTTGACCTTTCTCCTGTCTGATTTTTATCGTCCGTGGCCACTAGTGTAATGAAATACGTGATATTCAAATTGTTTGCTTGGTTGAATTGGACGACGAAAGTTTCTGTTTCACCGGCTGGTAAGGGAGAATCAAGATTTCCTTGGATAAGATCCCCAGCAAAGAGTTTATTGGCGTTTTTGAAGTTTAGTCGGAGTTCAGAGATTGACGAGCTGTAGCGAATGGTGTAACTCGATGCTGAAAGACAGAAAAAACGGCGTGTGAAAATATCAGTTGGAAGAATGCAGCTGCTACTCTCTTTCAGTTTTCACTTGATTTTTTTCAAGTTACACAATATATTTTAGTCCCGTTACAAAGAAATTACAGATATTCATTATAATTGATTAATACAATTATAGTTTTGCATTTTTAATAAAATGATACAGTATCTCATTTTAGAATACGTGTACTGTCAAGGTAACGTCCCCAACATATTTATTTTACTATTTTGTCTGTATCAGTCTGATGACATGAAGTGCAATTTTTTGGGGTGAAGGACCAGTAATTTTATTTCTTCGTTGCTTGAAAAATACCAATGCAATTCCCAATTGTACCCTATGGTGCCAGGGGCCTCTAAAATAGCATTCAAATTATAGCGATTTTGAAACGGACTACTAACGTACACTATTGTCAGAGAGTAATAATATCCCACTTACCATTTCCTTGATCCAGATCATCACCAGTGGCTGTCCAGGACAGTGTCACAGTTTTATTTTCATTGTTAACTGCTACCAGCGCCAGGTCGTAGATTCTGCCAGGAGGGTACAGGTCAGGTGGTTCTGAACCAGGCGTCGAAGTTGGAAGATTCCTTACGGTGAATAAACCTCCGCTGTCGGAACGCTGAAATGGTTCTACAGGCTTGTTGGTGATATCGTCATGTAAGCCGTTTGCTGAAGCAGTAATAATAAAGGTGTTGTTTATGGTTATAAGCGGATGGCAAACACAGAACGTTATTTCAACGTTCCAATAACGTTTATATGACCGGTATACGTTATGGTTACTTTATGGTTACGGAACGTTATGTTTTTTTGGAAGCAAAACGGTCGGAATTTGATTGATGATACAGAATAACTCAATTGGATTATTGTAAAAAAATCAGAAAAAGAAGACCAACAATCAACAGTGCGAGACTATAGCTTTGTCGCTATCATCAAATGTATAATAACATTAGACTCTTTGTCGCTAGTTCAAGTTGTATTGATTACATGTTGCCATTTTTCTTGAGAAAGACTGTTGGTTATTATTAGCAGCGTTTAATACTCACATGCAGCGGATTTAACCGAAGCACCTTCTTCCCCTTTTACTACAACTTGCACTGAATGTCTCCCGTTGCCTCCAAAGTTAAGAAAGAACGCTGTGTAGATCCCATCGTTCTTTGCGTTATCCGCACCTTTGTGGGAAAATTAAACGTATTTGCTTACCTCATTGATATATATTGAGCAAATTAAATTTTTCATTAAGCAGATTCATTTTAAGACACTGACATTTGCAGGATACCTGTATTACAGTAATATCCAACATTCGAATATGTCTTCCTCGGCAAGGAATGCCATATTCTAAATATCTTTTTCTATGTCATAAAAGTGAAGCATGTAGCGTTTGCAATTTGTAAATGATGCATTGCTTGTCAACGCACTTAATTGTTATATAAAATCATTAAAAAAATCAAGAAGGTTAAGCAATCGTAATGGGAACTTTGTTATAACTGAAGCATAGTACACTAAACGGACGCAACGTTTATTCTGCGTGATTGTTAAGAAACCAGTAACTGGAACATCAATAAATGTAACTTTACCTGTCCCATTATCAAACAGCTGTAATGTGTGGATATTACCAGTACCCGTGTCAACATAAGCCATCACAGTGGCGCCAACTACCGGTGTGTAGCCTTGACTAACCTCTCCGTATATGGCAATGCGGTATAAACTGGGATCTGGAACGAACATTCTACATGTCACAAGAGCATGAATAATATGCGTTGGAACGGAAAAAGGTGCTTGGCAGAACTTAGGCCTATAGTTTTAAGTCGTTATGCCTCATGAGTCATAATAATTGCTGAATGGTAAAGCGCACATTTAAGAACAAGAAAACATAAAAAAGAACACCTTTGAGTGTCGGAATGGATTCATTACCATGTGAAAGGATGGGTAAAATTACCGTTTTCCCCAGGAAAATCCATTTTTGGCCAAAATGAACAGTTGTTATCCTTTGAAGCTTAGTTTTGTGCTGGCCCGTATGAGGACGTGCGTGTTTCTTTAATAACAAATATCACATTTACCTGCAATATCTACGGTATCACTGCTCACACTGGCACTCAGCACAATGGGTGCAGCGTCTGAAGAGGGGCGTGAAGAGACCTGAACCTGGACTACTGCGTTTCCGGAACCCAAGCTGGTGACAGTATAGAGCCATTTCCCGACCTGTTTAAAAAGTACATTTGGTAAGCAACGCACACGTCTTTTACAGAAGTACATGTAATTTATGGGAATGTTTCATTATCAGATGAAAGTGTATATTAAAAAATACTGATACATGAACAGGTGACCTCGTTTACTATCCATTGCTTTGGGCCTGTCTTCTAGCATATTAATTCTCAAAATGAGATTTAAAATACCACAATAAATACATTGTAAATAACACAATGAAATAGAAAAAGCTCCATTTCACCACCAAAACGGCGGTGAGTGCAATTATTATGAAATCTATGTTTGCGATCGGACCAGTTGGACCTTTCTAGATGGCTACTCGATCGCTTAAAACAACGTGGAATGTGGGAACTAATTCATTAACCATTTTAAAGCACGGGAAAACTCACGTTTAGTCCAGGAAAATCATTTTAATGGCACTTTCCCGTCAAAATAAAGACTTGTCATCCCCTAAACTTAAAATCGTCCCATTTTCACTGTACTAGTAGGAATATATCTTCCAATCGCCGTCTCTGAATTTTTTTGTGTTAATCTAGAATAAACAACAGTAAAGTTAATGTTATCAAAACGGAAACTTGTAATCATATACCCTACCTGTGCAGTGCCATTAATATCAATACTCAGTACTCCAGAACCACTGTCCTGCGTTATGGTCACATTGTCAGGTGCTCTCAGTGTCACAGTGACCAAACCAGTGCTCCATGTGAATAGAAACCGTGTGTTGTTTCCAACAGTACTGTCAATATATATGGAACCTTCAAAAGAGCTTCCTCCACCGGGGACTGTAAACGATTCTGACAATATCTGAAATTAAATTATTTATTGATGAATTACCGTGCAAATCAATAATGCAATTTGAGAGCATATTAAGAGCCGTGAGACCCATTATAAGGTGACCTGAGACTTGTGAGAACTCACCTTTTTACGCTGCAGTAATTTAGTAATAATAAAACCAAATATATTTCGAGTATATTGATAAAAGATATTGTTCGTTTGCTGGCTCTGAGCGCCTACAGCAGCCGCGCAGTATACTCCCCAGGAAGGCAAGAATGTCATCACCCAGTATCTTGACCACAAATGACCAGGCATCCACTGTAATATTTCTTTCCTGTACGACATCAACCCAAAAAGTTGCGATTTTTAATTTAGTTATTATTGTTGATTAATTATTATTTATAACACATGCTCTACACGGCCAACAATTTACCTGGACTAGAACATCTTTCTGGCCGCTGTTTCTCTGAAAAATGGTCTTAAACAAGGAGTCCGTTAAAGAAGTCGATAGAGCACTTCCTGATTCAAAGAACGACATGCCACCAGTGTCTTTAGCTAACGATATCAGTTGCTCATCAGCTGCGGCCGTAAAAAGTACGGCATCCACTACGATTCCCTTCTGTATCAGGATTGGCTTCATTTCCGAAATGTATGGACGAAGATTTTCCTCTCCATCACTGACAACGACCAAAATACCACCAGCTGCTACCATGTTGTTGTATTCCAACACCTGGTTGAATACAAATCAGCATATATCAGCAGATGGGACTGAGCAAAAAAAAAAAAAAAAAAAAAAAAAAAAAAAAAAAAAAAAAAAAAAAAAAAAAAACACTATCAGTACTGGTACCTTTTATTCAACTGCTGTAAATGAGATATTCAAAGTGGATGTAACAGCAAAACTGAGCAAAAAACATAAATTATTTGAACATACATGTACAGGTAAACGAGAAGGCAAAAAGGGTAATAGTGACAACATCACAACGATGACATGACACTTACTGTCTGTTATTATGCACTGGTTACATATTTACAACTATGATCAATACTTGATATAACCCTATATACATGTATAAACAGCTCTTAAATTATACAACGGAATATGGTATCAACTTACATTTATGCCTTCGTGGAGACCACAACCAATGCATGTCCCTCCCCCGGCGCTTAGTCCATTAACAATGGAAACCATGTCTTCTCTCACTGATCTGGAACTCATTGTCGTTAGTTGCTTCATTATGGTAGCTGCAGAGCTGAAAATAACTATACCAACTTGGCTCTCTTCGTCAACAGCGTTGAGTAGAAACTCTGCACACGCCTTCTTCAGGTTCTCCAATCTGCTCTAAAATATTGAATGGAATCTATAATTTCTAACAGCCGTGAAAATTAAATCTCTCTTCAGAGAGTTTTTCATTATTTATTCCTAAATCTATGTGTTTATCTATTACTTTATCTACTTTATTAATTTTTTTGCTGCATCCGTCATGTCGAGATCACTGTATTTTGAGTGTTCAACACTTCAGCGATTGTGACGTCACATCTAGACTCGCATTTTGGCAGCACTGATCAAGGCTATTGAAAAACTGAGAGGGTTATCGATACACATCTACATTGTAGTATATACATTGATAGAGAGTTGATAAATTAATTAAAGTTAACGGGGTCATACCAGTAAGATTAATGAACACACATGTGGCTATGTTAGCATTTGTGTGTGTCAAGAATTTTAATTTAAAAATTACCCAGTCCAAAAGATAAATGATACTTACACCCCCCATACTTCCAGATACGTCAAGAACCAGTACATATATCTTGGGCTGCTGTTGAACTACTCTGAAGGTGGGAGTTTTATCTATATCACCTTGTACAGGAGGGTTATTATCTAAAATAATGAAATATAAACACCACTTTATTAAAATTCTGCTTGATGAGTAAATCATAATTTTTCAGGTGAGGTGGATATATATATATTAATTACGTTTGAAATTCTCTTTACAATTATCGGCCGAACGTACTAGTATTTCTGTGACTGCTTTTAAAAAATCAATTTTATCTTTTCATTTCAGAAATAGTTCTATTTTCAACTAATATTCACTTCACACAAAAGTCGAAAATGACCTGTTAGTGGATTGTCATTATTACTGCTATTTTTGCGAAATATGAAACCTGAACCTTACTGTTCCTAAAATCTTCGTGCTCTCTCATGACTTCCCAAGCACTCCTGCCGTCACAAAGTCTATTCTGCCTGTTAGGAGCCTGGGCGTTATGTAGGCCAAGTACATCTGTATTATCATTGTCACAGAACCCGATAACCTGCATAATGATTGTTTCTCTTAAGTTCTTGACACCATGCACTGGGTGGGTGTAGAAACATCACAAAAATAGTAGATAGTACTATCTCTTCTTGAAAATATCACTTATTGCCCATTTTATCACTAAAATTTCATTTTCATTCAAACAGAGTCAATGAAGATATAACATATCTCCCCATATCATCCGAAATACAATACATTAAAATGTTTCATCAGTTGCGCATGCTTTTGACTCAATGGATAAAATGTGGCAAAAAAGGAAAATAAGTTTCAGATTTCCTGTGTCTATTGAAAACTTTTAAAACTGAAGCATGTTATGCCTTTGGCTATTTTGAGTTGCACGTTATTTTGTAATTATTCCAAAAAGACAAAGAAAATAAAAATAGCATCGTCCTGCACTTACAGATGTCACATAATGGTGTGACATAATAGAAGAGGTTCCTTCGTTGTTGAATACATCAGGGGCGAACCTGCAAGCACTTTCTGGAAGGTTGGTTTCATTATCCGGGTTGCAATTCCACACGAAACCGTCGTTAACTCTCTTATATTCCTTGTCCGTCACTCGCCGGGAACAGCGCACGCCTTCTATCCTTCCAGATATGGAGTCATGGTAAAAGTGATCATCATTTTCGTCCACCGGGTACTCGTCAAACAAACCCCAGCGCAAATGTCCCCACTTATGGAGGAGAGTCTTAGCTGAAATATGAGAAAAAGATACAGTGACCAAATGTACTTTTATCCAAGTTTTATATTTGCCAGACTTCCCTGGCAGAACTTTAATGACAATGTGGTAATTTGTCATATACTGGTATCATTAAAATTCGTACAGATTTCAGTATTGACTGTCATATTTATATTTTTTCTAGATAATGACAGCGTGCTCCTCGGACAACTTGAAGCAGATTTAACACGTGTCTTGAACTCTTCCTTTATTTTACAATAGTTTTCAAGGGTCTTACCAGGAGGCGTCCCATATTGCCTTGCAACGGCATCATCTAGTATGAATGCAGGAGTCAAGTGCATAAACGTCCCCGGCTGTCCACATTCTCCCTTCTGTTTGACGTATGGGTTGTCACCTTGTACACCATTAGGCTTGTCTATAATCACATTGGCCTTTTCAAAGGCTTCAATTCCTGCCTGTCCGTACCCGGGGTTTTCCGTCCATGTTTTAGGAACGAGAATCGTGATATTCCGGAGATAGGCACGCTTTTTCGTAGCAGTAAATAGTAGCTGTGACATTTCCACGAAGTATTCCTACAGAATTAATTAAAAAGTTATTTGCCAATATAAATAGTTTCAGTATCATGTATTGTCTTTTTCAAATAAACCATACCACTGCAACTTGAGCTTTGAAGCTAATTTTTGATTTCATTCGATCCTGTGTCACGTTATTTTCTTGAGTTTTTTTTAAATGAGCAAGTAAAATGAACGATAGGCTGGCATAACTGCATTTTACTGAATTGAATGCTCCTTTATCTTTATTTTCAAATGCCATGATTCGGGCGCGACGATCGTGATTTAATATTTCTGAGACACAGGTACAGTGCGTTGTGTCGCTGTGGAGCGTAAGTATGAGATACATTGTAGGGCATGAAATATAATTGAATTTAAGGTAGCATATAAAGCGACTGGGATATTTTAACAATTCTACTTGAGTCTTTTCTTGCTCATGTCTGCTTTTGAAGGATAAGAAATAATACAGACTGCGTCAACTGTATTGTTGCACTAACAAAACGAATACACGCGGCCAAGCATTTTAATGTATCTTTTGACAAGGAAAGCAAGGTTAAAGCTTTCTTTTGCAACCTATGAATGGATTCACACAATAGTACCGTGAACAAATAAAACTCTCAGCCTTACCGATAAAACATTTATATGCTTACAGAATCATTTTAATCGAAATTACAAAGGAAGTTTAAAAACCAAGAACACAGGTAATTTGTGTTGTGAAAGCGACCGCAAACTAAGCCTGCACCTGACCTCCATTGGGGTCATTTTAATAAGTGTACGCTTTGTGACAGACCAGGAAGTGCAATGGGGTAAATATTGGGTACCTAAAGACAGCAATATAAATTGTTAAAAGCCCAGGTAAGATAAATGTAATGTTTTCGAAGCCCGCTGCCTTTTTTTCCTCGCCCAGGCCACATTCTAAAAGCAAGGAGAGGATGCCTGCATGACCAAACCTACATATACCCTGTACTGTTATTTTTAAATAAACTTACTCGGTAACTTGGTGGAGTCATAACCTCGACAATCATTAAGATGGATGGATCGATGCAAATAAAGTTGGCATTCTCTCTCTCTCTCTCTTACACACACACACACACACACACACGCGCACACACACGCATTCATTTGTATAATCTTGGTGGTGCTGTCAATAGAACTCAGCAATGATCAAAATACGAATCAGCACATTAACAAATAAGCGTCAACACAGAAGTACAGCCGTACGCCACCATGTCCTCACAATGACCTTATCTTCCTTTTTCCAAATAATATTCTAAAAAAGTTTAAGGCATACAAATCGATATTCCTTATCCAAATAAACTGAGTTTCATGACAAATAACCTCCACATACCTTGAAACATTAAAAACGTTCAACCTTTAAAAATCACAACAGCCCTATATACTTACTTTGATTCTGGGAATAAGTTTAGGATCTTCAGTAACTTCTGACCCGATTCCAATGAGAAGTCCTTCGTAGCCGTTGTCAATCAGAGTAACATTGGCGCGCAGCCTTTGGCCCCTTGCTAATGCCGTAAAAGACAGTAACAGGACCAAATTGGTTATATGACAGCGAGAGGCTTCCATAACTTCCGCTCGTCTGAAAAGCCTTCTCTTGGCAAATGGCGACAGGGAAACGATTGTGTTTATTTAAATCACGTACAATGTCAATGCACTAGTCTTGCGTATTATTCTGACATTACAGGTAATAGCCAAGTCATTCAAAACGAGTTGCATGAAAAGCTTAATTTCGAAATATTTGCAGTGCGATGATGGCTTATTTTCTTTATGCGAGCTCAGCTACAAAACACAATAACTGGTGTGTACCTAGAGCGAGAAGTTAACTTCTTTATTTTTCTTTTGATTAAATTTGCACAAAAGCACCGTTTTAAATATGAAGCAGCACTTTAGGTGCATTCAAGCCAAAGGTTACAGATCACGTCTCCAGAAAACGATACACTACGAGACAGTGTAGGAAAATTGTGATAGTCTAATGAAGGGATTTCACCACCAGAGTCGAAAAATGGGAGAAATATCATAAGAGGCCGCTTACTGGATTACTATTATGAATAGAGGAGGGTAATTGGATAAATGTAACCTCTTAATGCTGCTCTACCGGACAGACATAATCAAAGAACACATATTAGATATATTTATATAATTACAAGAGGCGAATAATTATAGAATTCACGTCAACTATGTACCTTGTGAATGTTGTAAGGATGTTGTAGGGATGTCTGGCGCTTGATATATATTATGAAGAACTCAACCTTGAGTCCATGGAACAGAAGAAAGCGGTGGAAGAGTCGGGGCTTTTGAGTGAGTAGCCACAAAACGAAGCTTTCATTTTTGGGGGATAATTCACTTGGAAATAGTAGCATTGATAAAACCCACGGGAGGTTTAATTTTAGCATTTTGTGTTCTGGTTGCATGGATGGAGTACAGGACATGATCTCACTTTTCTTAAGCCGCAAGTACTGAAAAGAATTAAATGAAAAGAATAAAAAGACTAGGCTTCTAATTATTAGATTTTCGTTTTTTTTAATTTTCGAAAAAATATGGAAAGCTGTTTGTGTTGATTTTCAGGTTATATCGGTTTAACTTGTTTTCACCAAAAAGTCAATTTTTTAATCTATACTGCATCATCCGTTGTCAATCCTTGTCATAAAATTTACTTATGTCCTTTCTACGCGTTACCTCTTATATGGGTGAAACAATATGATTTTTAAATTTGTACAAACGCAATGACACTGTGTTAGAGATCTGGAATGCACATATTTTATTGGAAACCCTTCTTTCATCTGGGATATTTAGATTGTAAACAATTCAAATGGTGATTGAATTGCTAACTGTGAGGCAAATTCTTCTATACCTTAATTTAATGCACATATTTACGTCTATGCATAGATTTACCACCGGTGCAAGTACAAAATTGCACAGCCTGTGTTAAACGTTCGTATTCACACGTATATGTTGATAACATAGTATAGCGCTTTTGTGATTATAATAATCAGTCAAGCTTTAATACATTTCCCGATTTGGTGTATATGTACAGATTTTTTACTGTAGCCGTGTGTTCGTGAAGCATATAGACCTTACAGTAGTTAACTAAATGTTCTCATTTGCATGATATATGAAAATTAAAGCCCAAAAAGTGAATAATATTAATATTAATAAGCTGAGTACCTGCCTGTTATATTTCAATATCTAAATTGTAGTAATCAAATACAATTGTGAAATGTGGTATGCGTATGCAATATTTGGGTTTTCTTCTTCTCCATGCTGTCAATTTCGTAAAAATATCGATAAGCCGTATTCCAACTATGCCATGACTTCTGTGATTGTCCACGATGAAATCAGTGATTGAGTTAAACCATTTTAATCATGTTACACATATGTGCTAATAGTAAATGGGTTCGAAATCAAATGCATGTACTGTGTTAACACCTCTGTTTTCTACATATATACAGTCACGAGTCAGCATAGTGACATGACAATACTACTACAACAGAACACCACACACGTTGTATTTTTCATGATTTAAATAGTATCACGTGATCATTATCCTAACTCTTCAAATACATAATGGTCACATCCCACGTACTTATTTGCAAAGCGTTTTTTATCCACTACTTGAACTACAGTGTAATATAAAAATAAAATGGACTCTAGAAACAAGCAAAACACACTGGTTTTGCGTCAAAGTTAAATTTGTTAATACAGCTTTTTGTCCAATACTATATCACCCCCAGATAATATATATGACTGCTCTATTTGCTATTTGTTATCGAAGCTTCTTATCCGTTTTTTTTTTTCTTCAGCCACTAGGCATGTCCAGTATGCCTACTCGAACTCGATGTTAAACAGACCTTTTGAGGGGCTCGTAAAATAAAGATTACTTATAAATGGTGTACCGTGGCGATTCATTATCAGGTATATATGGATAGTTCCTTCCAGTCAGGTGTGCTAGGGGCATCTTGAGGGCCACTTGCGGAATCTCCATGCTTGGTTTTGTTGTCCGATCAACGACTGGTGGAGTGTTATTTCGAGTACTAGTAGAAGCCTGCAGTTCTCTAAACCCCCTCCAGTCTTGTGAGCCTCTGTTTCCATATTGGGACACGCCTGGCGTGTATCCAGTATCCGTTCTTGTGTCATCATAATACGATTGTGGCCTGTCCTTGGTCAGGTGGTCTGTCTCGTACGATGGATTGTAACGGTAGTTATTGTCGGTACGATTCGGATAACTTCGGGTCTCGTATTCCACGTCCGATATCACCCCTGCAGTGGGCGAGTTCGGGTGAAGATAATAATCCTCGTGCGGATGGATCAATGTGGTATGGTATTGGCCGAGTAAAGGCGCTTCTTGATAATTGTTGGAAGTTGAAGAAAGAGGTGACCTGTAACCTGCATCTCTGGATTGGTAACTTGGTGCATTTAACTCTTGCGACACAGAACTTTGGTTACCGACGTCTGGTTTATACGGTACGACCCAATCATCAGTGTTAAATGGGTTCTGAGAGCTCGTTTCCTCTTCTGGGATTGGGTCGTACTGGTACCTGTCATAGTTATTGGCACGCGAATTATACCGATTCGAGCTTAGCCTCCGACTAACAGGTTGGGGCCTGTTTTCAGTGGATTGCCCCCATGATGACGGCTCGGTATGTCTGTCACCCATGGCAAGAAAGCTATGGTCGTTACGCTTCTTTCTGTAGCTATCGGTATATATCATCGGTTGATAATTCTGGTTACTGAAAGCACTGTGCTGCGGTTCCACTATGTTAAGGAATGAAGAGTCGTTATGAGGGGAAGGTTGCAGGTTCGTAGGGTTTAGACTATTGGTAGTATACAGATTTTCTTCGTAACTTGGTTTCATCGCCGTATCTGCATTGAGGTGCGGTTTCTTCTGCACTGAACGGTTTGATTCACCATATGAACCCTGTGTCCCTCTTCTGTAAAGTGGAGCCTCATCGAAGTCGGGATAAACGGTCGAAAAGTTTCTGGGCGACATACTACTTTTCCGCCAGTTGGCATCATCCATCAACTGATATTGTTTGTGCATTGATAACGTCCGAGGTGGTCTCTCCAAATCGCTTGATGAATTTGTCTCTTTCGAATAGCGGTTTGCTGATGGATAGAAAGCTGACTGTTGAGAGTCATAGTTGGTGGTTATTGGTCTAGAGCTGTCGTTTTGCTCAGGGAAATATGGCGACAACCAAGCATCTTGCGAGTCCATGCGGTAGTTTAGTAGATTGGCGTAATCACCAATACCAGAAGACGGGTCAGATTCTCTTTGGTAACGGTATCGCTGCTGTGTATCCTTTCTCCGTTCTGGGTGTTGGGGGTTCCTGTTCCATCCATCTTGGGAGTTAGTCTTCCAATAAGGCTTCGATTCTGACGCAATTTCAGCCTGTTCCACTGGGATATATCTGTTATATTTTCCAGAACTAACACGTCTTACACCAGGCGTACCATGTTCTGTAGCATTCATGGGTGCTGAATATGTAGGAAATATTTGACCAACTGAAATGTTGACGTATGTATGCTCTTTGTCCACTGTTGATACTTTTTGGTTCGACCACTCAGGATCGTTTCTGAAGTTGTAATAGCCACGCTGGCGAGGCACTTCAGTTTGCTTGACATCCGCCTTAAATTGACTTGGCGTATAGTCATGCGACACAATTCTCATTGGGGCATCCGGAAAGGAATATCCCGTTCTTTTTGATGGAGTGTAAGAGGCAAAGGCAGACCTGTAGTCTGACTTAACTTTGTCTTGCTTCGCTTGGTGAACATAGGGGCGTGATATTTTGTCCTCGTGTGGGAGTTGCCAGTAATTTCGGAATTCGTAAGGATTAACCGGATGGGAACCTGTATGTCCGTGAATGTTGTGGCCATCTTTAACTCCATCATGACGAGGATCAGGGGAGTGGCGATCTTTGGGTTTCGTTTTGTCAGGCCAGGCTATTGCAACTGCTATCAACACAATAAGCACCAAGGCCACCGCCGCCGAACCAGTACCAATGGCGATTTGTTGAAAGGAAGTGACTCTAGAACTGTCCGTATGTGTTGATGATGCGCCAGTTGTCGTGATATACAACGTACTTTCTTGAGTAATTGGCTCTTGAATTGTTGGTTCAGTTGTGATCCGAGCCGTTGACTCAGTTGTCGTGATCTGCTGAGTCGATGGCTCAGTAGTTGTGGCCTCCTGAGTCCATGGCTCAGTAGTTAGGATCTCCTGAGTCGTTGGTTCATTAGTTGTACTTTCCTGAGTCGTTGGCTCAGTAGTTGTACTCTTCTGAGTCGTTGGCTCAGTAGTTGGGATATCTTGAGTCGTTGGCTCAGTTTTTGTGCTCTCCTGAGTCGTTGGCTCAGTTTTTGTGCTCTCCTGAGTCGCTGGCTCAGTAGTTGTGCTCTCCTGAGTCGTTAGTACAGTTGTTGTGATCTCCTGATCCGTTGGCTCAGTTGTCGTGATATCTTGAGTCGTTGGTTCAGTTGTTGTGGCCTCCTGAGTCGTTGGCTCAGTGGTTGTTATTTCTTGAGTCGTTGGCTCAGTAGTTGTTATTTCTTGAGTCGTTTGCTCAGTAGTTGTGATCTTTTGAGTCGTTGGCTCAGTTGTTGTGCTCTCCTGAGTTGTTGGCTCAGTAGTTGTGATCCCTAGAGTCGTTGGCTCAGTTATTGTACTCTTTTGAGTCGTTGGCTCAGTAGTTGTGCTCTCCTGAGTCGTTAGTACAGTTGTTGTGATCTCTAGAGTAGTTGGCTCAGTTGTTGTGATCTCTAGAGTCGTTGGCTCAGTTGTTGTGATCTCTTGAGTAGTTGGCTCAGTTGTTCTTCCATGGGTCGTTGGTTCATTTGTAGTACTTTCTTGGGTAGTAAACACAGTTGTTGTGGTTATTGCTTCAGTGGTTGCTTCCGTGCTTGTTACTGGCGCTGCTGGGGGTAATGGATAGCTGTAGACAAAAGATACCGAGACGATATTCGACACTTGTCCTGTCTGATTTTTGTCATCTAGTGCCAATAGCGCAATGGAATACGTGATATTTGCTTTGACTGTTTGGTTGAATTGGACGAGAAAAGTTTCTTTTGCACCCGCTGGCAAGGGTGAATCAAGTTTTCCCTGGATTAGATCCTCGTCAAGGAGTTTATAGGTGTTATTGAAGTTAAGTCGGAGTTGTGAAACTGATGTGCTGTAGCGAATAATGTAACTCGATGCTGAAAGGATGTAAATGAATTAGAATCATCTATATGGAACAAGCCGCTAATGTTCCCGTTTAACGTTTAGCTTTGTATACTATTCATATAATGCAACTCGACACTAGATTGTAGAATCATCTATCCTTTTTGACGGAGAAAAGTATTTTGTAATAAGACAAGCATTATCAGTGTCCTCTAAAAGTATCTATAAATACTGTATCAGATATTTTTATGCATTTATACACTTATATAAAGAAACGTGCTTTTCCTTTGCTGCGCCTATAACGTTATCGGCCTTTGAGGTAATCGTTTTGAATTGCAAGTAAATACATTAGTACTTTGTTCATTTTTTCGTCAAAAGACAAATTCAACACTACAGGATTTTGTGTCGAACATAACACACGTAACTGTGCATAGCAATGAGAGAAAACACGTAGGCCTCGTTAACATGTCTATCGAATGTGCCGTTAAAGGACATGACACAAACAACTTCCTATACCTACCATTTCCTTGGTCCAGATCATCACCAGTGGCTGTCCAGGACAGTGTCACAGTTTTATTATCAGTGTTAACTGCTGCCAGCACCAGGTCGTATATTCTGCCAGGAGGGTATAGGTCAGGTGGTTCTGTATCATTCGTCGAAGTTGGGAGATTCTTAACGGTGAATAGACCTCCGCTGTCGGAACGCTCGAATGGTTCTATTGGTGTGTACGCAACTTCAAGCTTCGTGGCGTTTGCTGCAGCTTAAAGATATCAATACTTTTGCCAAAAACGTTTGTTAAGGCACAAATTGGTAGAAAGTATTTTTTAAAATTGCACAATGATTCAACATTTAACGTATATAAATCTAGATATGCACAAATGACAACTATTGGATTAGAAGTACACAAGCGATATACAATATATTACATTGTCATGCTGCTTGCTGTCCCTATCCTGTCTATTTACAATTCATGGCAGTGTATCTGCATGTTATATCAAAATCGGTCTACGAAGTTAACTTTGGTGACTGACAATTTATAAAAATATTGACATTAGCACGTGTGTTTATTAAACAAGTTTAATATGCAAAAAAAAAAGTTTATAGCTTACTTGTGTTGGTGATGATGGGTGATGCTTTTTGTCCACCAGCCACAGTCTTAACTGAGACGCCGTCTTCCCCTTTTACTACAACTCGCACAGAATGTGTCACGTTGCCTTTAAATTTCAGGAAATATGCCGAGTAGATGCCGTCGTTCTTGGTATTATCCGCGCCTTTGTAAAAAAAAAAAAAAAAAAAAAAGTACATGTAAGATTTATATTTCTAATTATTGCCTAAAAGTATGTGTTAAGCTAAGCAAGGTTTCAATCCTAATTTTAAAAATTTATTGTCGTTTATATCAATTTTGGATTTTCGTAAAATTATAAACTAGCTTTTTCGAACAATGCATTTAACTACGTATACACTGTTCCTTTATTTCAAAAGCATGAAATACCAATTAGAAACATAGTATTAGATTTTATAAAGTGTTATGGTGATCATGGAAGCATTATTCAAGCTGACAAATCAAAGACGTATATTCACCTGCCCCGTTATCAAGCAGTTGTAGTGTGTGGGTTTTCCCATTACTTGCGTCAACATAAGCCACCACAGTGGCGCCAACTACCGGTGTGTAGCCCTGAGTAACCTCTCCGTATATGACAATGCGGGACAAACTGGTATCTGAAACGAACATTCTAAATGTCACAATAGAATGAAGGATATGCGCTGGAATTGGTAAAAGGTTGCTTGGCAGAATTTAGGGCTTAAGTCTTCTGTTGTTATGCCTCATCAATTATAACAATTCCTGAATGGTAAAGCTCACACTTAAAAATCAAACATAAAAAGGAACACATTTGAATGTCGGAATGGATTCATTTACTATAAGTAAGCATGGGGAAATTGCCGTTTCCCGAGGAAAATCCATTTTAGGCCAATACGAACAGTGATATCCCCTGAAGCTTAGTTCTGTGCTGACCTGTCTGAGGACGTGCGTGTTTGTGTTACCTCAACTAGGTGCAGTACTTAGTTTGGAAAGCTAAATATCAACTTTACCTGCAATATCTACGGTATCACTGCTCACACTGGCACTCAGTACAATGGGTGCGGCGTCTGAAGAGGGGCGTGAAGAGACCTGGACCTGGACTGTATTTCCGGAATCCGAATTGGTGACAGTATATAACCATTTTCCTACCTGTTAAATAAAATTCATTTTGGTGAGAAACGTACACGTCTTTTACAGAAGTACATGTAATTTATTGTGATGTTTCGCTTTCGGTTGGAAAAGTATATAAACAAAGACTGGTACTTGAACAGGTGCCCTCGTTTTACTTTCCTTTGCTTGGAAACACTCTTCTTGCAATTCGTAAAATAAGATTTTAAATTCCACAATAAATACATTGTAAATAACACATAATGATATACTAAACTCCATTTTACCACCAAAACGGCGGTGGGTGCAATTATTTTGAAAGCTACGCTCGCGATCGGACCAGTTGAACCTTTTTAGGTGGCTATACCCAACTTAATGATCGCTTAAATGACATGGAATGTAGAAACGAATTAATCAACCATTTGAGAGCATGGGGAAATTCACGTTTACTCCAGGAAATCCTTTAAATGGCACTTCTCCAGCCGAAATAAAGACTTGTCATCCCTTTAACTTAAAATCACCCCATCTTTACAATACTAATAGGAGTTTATCTTCCAGTCGCCGTCTCTGAATTTCTTTCTATATGAATCGAAAATAAACAACGATTTGTATAATTGTATCAAAACTGGAACTTAATTGTCACCATATACCCTACCTTTGCAGTGCCGTTAATATCAATACTCAGAACTCCAGAAGCACTGTTCTGCGTTATGGTCACATTGTCAGGTGCTCTCAATGTCACAGTGATCGAACCAGTGCTCCATGTGAATAAAAACCGTGTGTTGTTTCCAATAGTACTGTCAATATATATGGAACCTTCAAAAGAGCTACCTCCATCGGGGACTGTAAACGATTCTGACAATATCTGAAATTAAAATATACATTTTCCGATGAAGTGCTACGCAAGTCAATAAGACAATTTGGGAGCATATTTAGAGCTATCAGACCCATTACAGAATGGCCTGAGACTTGTGAGAACCCGCCTCTATTCTGTGGTTATTCAATAAAAATAAAAGCTTAGATTTTCCAATATATTGATAAAATGTATTGTTCGTTTGTTAGCTTTTGGCGCCTCCTACGGCAGCCGTGCTGTTTCGTCCACAGGAAGTGTCAACACCCAGTCTCTATCTTGGCCAATAATGACAAGGCATCCATTGTAAAATTCCTTTCATGTACAAATTCAATCCAATGTGTTGCAAGTCTTTAGTTATCATTATCTATTATTTATGACACATGCACTACAAGACCAACGATTTACCTGGGCTAGAACTTCTTTCTGGGCACTGTTTCTTTGAGTAACAGTCTTCGAAAATGCGTCTGTCAAAGAAGTAGACTGAGAATCTCCTGATTCAAAGAACGACATGCCACCAGTGTCTTTAGCTAACGATATCAGTTGTTCATCAGCTGAAGCCGTAAAAAGTAAGGTATCTACTAAGACCCCCTTCCGTAACAGGTCTGGTTTAACATTCGTAATGTTTGGGTACTCATTTTCCCCTCCATCACTAACAACGACCAAAATGCCACCAGCTGCCGCCATGTTGTTGTATTCTAACACCTGGTTGAATACAAGTAAGCAATTATCAGTAGGTAAGGCCGAACAGGGAAAACAAA
The DNA here is from genome assembly GCF_051362555.1 of Lingula anatina. Taxonomy (NCBI): domain Eukaryota; kingdom Metazoa; phylum Brachiopoda; class Lingulata; order Lingulida; family Lingulidae; genus Lingula; species Lingula anatina. The sequence goes on from NC_141772.1 coordinate 22,068,217, forward strand.
ACTCGCACACACGCACACACACGTGTATATTAACACACGATTTAAATATCAATACTGGTGTCTTGTACTCAACGTAAATGAGAAATTCAAAATGGTTATAACAGCGAAAGTGAGCACACAACTTCACTGGTACAGGTGAACGAGTATAGACAATCGTAGGGTTAAAAGTGATTATAACTATATGACAATATCACAGCGGTCTTATAAGGTATGGTGTATTCGCAATTATACATTGATTGTTTTTATATCCCTGAACAATATTTGGTATAACAATTTAAATATGCATTAACACAACTAGAAAAGGTATCGACGTACCTCAATCCCTTTTCGGAGACCGCAGCCAATGCATGTCCTTCCCCCGGCGGCTAGTCCATTAACGACAGAGACCATGTGTTCTCTCACTGAATTGGAACTCAGCGTTTCTAAGTGTTGTATTATGGCAGCCGTGAGGCTAAATTGAACGATGCCAACTTGGCTATCTTCGTCAACAGTGTTGAGTAGAAACTCTGCACACGCCTTTTTCAGGTTCTCCAGCCTACTCTAAAATATTGAGTGAAATCCAGTTAACTCTAACATCTGTAATAGTTAAATCTTTCTTCAGACAGTATTTCATTATTTATTTATTTACCAATTTGTTTATCTACTTTTTTTATCTATTTATATGTTTTTGCAGTGTCCTTCCCGTCGAGGTCAAAGTATTTTCAGCGAGTGTGACGTCACACCTAAATTCGAACTTTTGCAGCATGCATCGAGGCTATTAATTGGAAAACAGAGAAGATTGTCAGCATATACATGTAACTAGCAAATACATTGATTGAGTGTTGATAAATGAATTTAACGAGGTCATAAATGTAAAGTTAATGAATACATTTTGTGTGTCTGTGTTTGTGTGTGTGCTATATTGACCTGAATCAAATTACACAGTCCAAAATATATAGTACACTTACACCTGTCATACTTCCAGATACGTCGAGAACCAAAACATATCTCTTGGGTTGCTCTTGAACCAATTTGAAGGTAGGAGATGTATCTATATTACCTTGTACGGGAGGATTATTATCTAAATTAATGAAATATAAATAGCACTATATTTATATTCTGCTTTATGAGTAAATCATCATTTTTCAGGTGAACTGGATATTATTAATGTTTTAAATGTTTTATGCAATTACCGGGCCAACGTACTAGTATACCTGTAGTTCTTTTTAAAGCAAAATCTACTTTCTCTTTGCATTACAGAAATGAATAATATTGAACTAGAAAAGCTCTCAGAGAGCGCAGACCTCCGCCAATTAAGGCAGCAAAGTCTCCATCCAATGCCGTTATCATGCTGCTAATCTACTGCATTAATGCTTCTCACTGTACACACCTATGTACTTTTGGGAGTAGAATTGCAGTAGGCTATACTGCATTTCTACTGCAAATATGCTCCACATCACTACTGCGTTAATGCTTCTTTGCTACTTCGATACTACTGCATTTTCGAGCGGGGCGCGTTTCACCCCTAATTTTTTGATATTTTTGATTACTGATTATTGATTGATGATTGATCCGGATCACCAACAAAAAGTAATCATCCGTTCCATGGCCCACTTCTGACAGTTCCTGAAAACTTCATCAAAATCAGCCCATAACTTTTTGAGTTATGTTGATGACAGACAGACAAACAAACAAAGAGGGGTTCAAACATAACCTCCGCCAGTTATGTTGATGACAGACAGACAAACAAACAAAGAGGGGTTCAAACATAACCTCCTTGGCGGAGGTAACTAACATTCATTCCAACCACAAGATCATAAATGATATTCTAGTGGATTGTCATTATTACGACTGAACCTTACTGTTCTTAAAATCGTCGTGCTCCCTCATGACTTCCCAGGCACTCCTGCCGCCACAGAGTCTATTCTGCCTGTTAGGTGCCTGGTCGTTATGTAGGTCAAATTTATCTGTCTTATTATTGTCACAGAACCCGATAACCTGCAGTGATAATTGTGTATCTCAATATATTTACAGCACTGGGTGGGTGTAGAAACATCACAAAAATAGTAGATAGTACTATAGATACTTTATCACTTATTATGACATATCTCAGCGATTTTTTAACTAAAAGATGATTTTCTTTCAAACAATATTTATGAATACGTAACATATCTTCACTGTACCCCTTTTTCTTCCGAAATATAATACAATAATTTTTTTTCATTCAAAGAAAAATAAGTTTTATATACATAATCTGTGCCAATTTTAAACCTTTAAATCTTATGCCTTTTGACCATTTTCAGTTGCATGATATTTTTATCGTTATTCCATTTCCCCTGCCAAAATTTGTCTCATTTAACCCTCACTTAAGGTTCTTAATCTGTCCTAGAACATAATGATCTCTCTTTTGATAAAAATGTTCCACATCTGTTCCAGGACAGTCTGAAATACTTCCCCAAAACAGTTATCGAACAGTCACATTCATTACAGAACCACATTAGAACTGTAAAAAAAACACACCAAGTGTTTTAGAATAGATTAAGAACCATATGTGGAGGTTAAATGAGAAAAATTTCCGCAGGGAAGGTTTAAAAGCAGCATCCCCCTACACTTACAGATGTCACATAATGATGTGACATGATAGAGGTGGCTCCTTCGTTGTTGTATACATCAGGGGCGAACCTGCAAGCACTTTCTGGGAGGTTGGTTTCTTCATCCGGGTTGCAATTCCACGCGACATAGTCGTTAACTCTCTTATATTCCTTGCCCGTCACTCCCCGGGAACAGCGCACACCTTCTATCCTTCCAGTTATGGAATCGTGGTAGAAGTGAGCATCGTTTTCGTCCACCGGGTACTCGTCAAACAAACCCCAGCGCAAATGTCCCCACTCATGGAGGACTGTCTTCGCTGAATATGAGAGAAAGTGTTGAAGATACAAGGTACATTGAGCAAATATACTTTTGTCTATGTTTTAAACTTGCCAGATACCTCCCCCCCCCCTCCGTCAGAACTCTTATGGCAATATCGAATTTTTTCATAAACTAGTATTATTAGAATTCGTACAGATTTCAGTTCTGTCATATTTACGTTTTTTTTTTCTAGACAATAAAATTGTGATATGTCGCAACACTCGGAGCAGATTTCACACGCGTTTAGACCTTTTTTTATATTTTACACTTATTATAAACGGTCTTATCAGGAGGCGTGCCATATGTTGCTGCCACGATGTCGTGTCATATAGTAGTATTATTAGAATTCGTACAGGTTTCAATTCTGTGATATTTGGGTATTTATTGTCTTGATAATTAGAACCGTTCTCATATTTTACAATAGTTACATGAATGGACTTACCAGGAGGCGTGCCATATGCCGCTGCCACGGTGTCGTCTAGGACGAATTTGGGAGTCAAGTGCATAAACGTCCCCGGCTGTCCACATTCTCCCTTCTGTTTGACGTATGGGTTGTCACCTTGTACACCATTAGACTTGTCTATGATAATATTGGCCTTTTCAAAGGCTTCAAGTCCTGCCTGTCTGTAAGCTGGGTTTTCCGTCCATGTTTTGGGAACGAGAATCGTGATATCCCGGAGATAGGCTCGACGTTTTGTAGCGGCAAATAATAACTGTGACATTTCCACAAAGTACTCCTACAAAATTAACAAAAAAAAAAAAAAAAAATGTATTTTCCTAAAATAATAATTAAAATCGCTTCAGTCATATATATATATTGTCTTTTTCAAATAAACCATACCGCTTTACCTTGTACTTTGAAGCGAATTCTTGATTTCATTCGATCCTGTGTCACATTTTCTGAATTTGTATTAAATGAGCAAGTGAAAGAAACGATAGGCGAAGTGCAAGTATGAGATATATTGCAGACCCGTAGCTAGCAATTTCAAAGGGGGGTCTTTTTCCGAAAAAAACAAACCAACTTGTGCTTTACTCTTATTTTTTCATAAAAGAAAAATAAAAACAAGGTTTGGCAGATTTAAAATCAGATCAATTTACCGAAAGTTAAAATTACAACACTTGAAGAAAAGGGTGACTGACAAAAAGTTTTAACTACAGGCCTACATATTTCTCAAAACAAGGAAACAATATTTTGCTATTATAAAAAAACACTAAAATATTACCATAATTGTTATAAATGTTGCCATAAGCAGTGTCATTTCCCTCAATGATTGGCACAAAATGGCATGAAGTATAATTGAATTTAAGGTAGCATATAAAGCGACTGGGATGTTTAACAATTCCCCGTGAGCCTTATGTTGCTGATGTATAGTTTGGAAGGATAAATAATGCAGACTGAGTCAACTGCATTGTTGCACAAAACAAAATGCAGGGCAAGCATTTAAATGTTTCTTTTGACAAGGAGCGCAAGGTTTAAAGCTTTCTTTTGCAACCTATGAATGGCTTCACACAATAGTACCTTGAACAAATAAAACTCTCAGCCTTGCTGAAAAAACTTTTATGTGCTTACAGAATAATTTTAAGCAATATCACAACGGAGGTTTAAAATCAAAACGAATAAATTGGGTAATTTGTGTTGTGATAGCGACCGCAAACAATGCCAGCACCTGACCTGCAATTTTACATTGGGGTCAATTTAATAAATGAACGCTTTGTGACAGACCAGGAAGTGTAATGGGGTAAACATTGGGTAACTACAGAAAGCCATATAATGGGTTAAAAGCCCCTGTAACATAAATACACTGTTTTCGAAGCCCGCTGCCTTTTTTCTTCGCCCATGCCACATTCTAAAAGCACGTAGAGGATGACTGCATAACTTAATCTAAATACAATCTGTAATGTTATTTTTAAGAAAACTTACTCCGTGGTTTGATGATGTCAAGACAAATCAATACAAAGAAAGCAGGCGTTATCTCTCTCTCTCTCTCTCTCTCACACACACACACACACACACACACACACACACACACGCGTGCGCACATACACACACGTACGCACACAAGCATTTGTATAATCCTGGTGGTGATGTCAGTGTTATTGCAATTCACAAATGCGAATCAGCACGTGAACAAATAAGCGTCAACACGGAAGTACATCCATGTCCTCACAATGGCCTTGTCTTCCTTTTTTTTTCCAAATAATATTAAAAAAGACATTAGGCATACAAATACATTTTCCTTATCCAAGAAAACTGGGTTCCATGACTAATAACTCAATACATAAAATCATGTAGGTTTAGGGTTCGGGTGGGTATAGATATATAAACGTTCAACCTTTACAACGTCACAACATTCCTGTATACTTACTTTGATTCTTGGAATGAGTTTAGGATTTTCAGGAACGTCTGGCCCGATTGCAATGAGAAGTCCTTCGTAGCCGTTGTCAATCAAAGTAACATTTGCGCGCAGCCTTTGACCCCTTGCTAATGCCGTAAAAGACAGTAACAGGACCAAATGGGTTAAGTGACAGCGAGAGGCTTCCATCACTTCCACTCATCTGGAAAGTCTTCTCTTGGCAAATGGCGACAGTGAAACGCGTCAATTCATGACGAGGCCTCGGCACGTCGTGTTCAACTTGGAGTCCCACGCGTGCATTAGAAAGCTTGCATGAAAAGTTCGCCAACTTTATAACTACAGCAGTTAACATAAAGTGTAAAGCCAAATAAAACAACAAAGGGCACTTTAAGCTTAAAAAAACGCAGTCAACAGAGATTGTGTTTATTTAAATCGCGTATGATTTCAATGCACTAGCCTTGCGTATTATTCTGACATAACAGGTAATAGCGAAGTCATTCAAAACGAGTTGTTTGAAAAGCTTTATTTCGAAATATTAGCACTGCAATAATGGCTTATTTTCTTTATGCGAGCTCAACTACAAAACACAATAACTTCAGTGTACCCAGAGCGAGAATTTAACTTATTGACTTTTTCTGTTGACTAATTTTACATTTTAGACAAAAGCAACTTGCAGAAAAAGCAATACAAGCTCTTAACTGATATATTTACTATCACACACACACGCATAACATAACAGAACATAACATGAAATTTCTATATGACAACAGGGCAGTACTTGTATATAGACAAAACTGGTTATATACCTGTATATAGGCATACACATTTGTAACTTGAGGAAGTAGCACACCAATATTACCTGTAGAGTATACACACACTTTTTAGTAACATTTAAAGCAAACTACAAGGTTTTTTTATGCAATAACGGCATGTATATATACAGAAACTAAATACGTACGATTCTTTTAGATCGCTTTTTTTTTTCGCAGGCTGGTGATGTTTTCCTGTTGAATGTATCCTGGTATGCTTCATAGATATTAATAAAATTTTGGGCGTATATTATTTTTATAATCTCATTATTACTCACGATCATGAAGATATCCTGTCTATATATAACCTGTAACGCTGTTTTTATCAAGAGGCATATATTGTAAGCCCTGCATTGTAATAGTGCATTTTGAATGTTCACATCCCTTTAAGATGCATAGCTTATACATTCTAACATAAAGTTGAAAAATTCACATACAAATCTGATCCAGAAAAGAACACCAGCCTGTTAAAAGACCATTAACAAAGAAGTTCCAATCAAGATTTGTCTTGACATTTAAAAACATAGAAACTGTAATGATAATCATGCTGCTAAAGTATTCAGTAATATTGTTGATTGACGCATTAAACACTTTGCAAGTATAAATCCCATTTCAGCTAACAATTAACACACTTGGTTATAGTCTATAATAACTTTTAAAGCGGCCTTGTTTGGCAAAATCTCGAACAATCGATATTCTTCGTTTCCTTCCTTCTTGTTGTACACTGGGAGGGAAGAGTCGTTTCCAACGTCTATCTTAAACACGAATCAGCAGTATGGGTGCATTCAAGCCATAGGTCACAGATAACGTCCATCGCCATTAAACGCTTTGACATATTATGTCCGAGTTAAAAAAAAAGACGCTATCAAATTGCCGGCCAGCTTTAGTCAGTGTAGATGTGAGGCAGCGTAGTAAAAAGTGTAGTAGTCTAATGAATGGACTTCACCACTAGAGTCGACTAATGGGAGAAATATCATTAGAAGCCGCTAACTGGATTACTGTCACAAACAGAGGCGGATGATTGGATTAATATAACATCTTAATGCTGCTAACTGGACAGACATAATCAAAGAACACAGTACAGATGTACTTATATAATTACAAGAGTCAGATTTGGGACATCTGGCTTCCTTATTCTACCTGAATACAAGCATGCTTTCATTCCAATTGGTCAGACACCCGTGTCGTTAAATCCGTGATTATCTCTCCATTTTGCTTGATTTTCCCTATAAAACATTACATCAAAATATACTTGAATGAAAATACTTATTTGCAAAATACCATCAATTCATGTACTAATAAGTACCTTGAAATTAAATACTTATATAATTAGGTACACGTAATTTTGATAGTAACACACACACACACACACACACACACACACACACACACACGCACACACACACATATATGTCATAAAGGCCATCTTCGTTTCAAAGACATTTAAATATGAAAAATAAAATACAAGTTATAAACATGTGTAATGTCATATATTTTGCTACTTTGATTGCTTCCAAGTTAAAATGTCTTGTCGCTGGATAACTTACCCATGTGACCGGCTCTTCTTACGAATATGTAATCCTAGCGCAACAATTATACAGCTTAATATCAAACTGACCAAAACAGCAACACCAGCTACGATATAACCAATAAGACCAATCAAAGTGCTCTCCGGGGCCAATGCTTCCGTCGCGCTTTTTTCAGTCATCATTTCAGTCATAAGACTAGTTGTTGTAGCCACTGCAGGTGTTTTGAGTTCAGTTCTTATTGTGATTCTTTCAGTGGTTGCCTCTGTACTTGTTGCTATATTAGGGGAAGGAAATGGGTTGCTGTAGATAAAAGAAACAGACACGATGTTTGACCTTTCTCCTGTCTGATTTTTATCGTCCGTGGCCAATAGTGCTATGAAATACATGATATTCAAATCATTTGCTTGGTTGAATCGGATGACGAAAGTTTCTGTTTCGCCGGCTGGTAAGGGAGAATCGAGTTTCCCCTGGACAAGATCCCTTTCAAGGAGTTTATTGGTGTTATTGAAGTTTAGTCGGAGTTTTGAGATTGACGAGCTGTAGCGAATGATGTAACTCGATGCTGAAAGAAAAGAAAGCAGCGTGTGAAAATATCAATTGGAAGAATGCAGCTGCTGTTCGAATATCTCCTTTAGTGTTCGCTTGAAGTTTTTCAAGTGACACCCGATACAAAGAAATTACGGGTACTCATTCTATCTGATTAATACAATTAAATGTCAAACATTTTTATAAGATGATACAGTATCTCATCTTAGAATACGTGTACAATCAAGGTAACGTCAAATACAGATATATTTTCCTATTTTTTCTACATTACTCTGATGTCATGAAATGCAAATATTTTGGGTGCAGGTCCGGTAATTCTATTTTTTCTGTTGCTTTAAAAATACTGATGTAAATCCCAATTATCTTGTCCGAAACGAATAATATTCTACCCTGTGGTGTCAGGGGCCTCTAAAATAGTATTCAAATTATAGCGATTTTGAAACGGACTACTAATGCACACTATTGTCAAAGAGTAATAATACCCCACTTACCATTTCCTTGGTCCAGATCATCACCAGTAGCTGTCCAGGACAATGTAACAGTTTTGTCCTCAGTGTTAACTGCTACCAGCGCCAGGTCGTAGATTCTGCCAGGAGGATAGAGGTCAGGTGGTTCTGAACCAGGAGTCGAAGCTGGGAGATTCCTCACGGTGAATAAACCTCCGCTGTCGGAACGCTCGAATGGTTCTACAGGCTTGAAGGTGATATTGCTCTTTATGCCGTTTGATGAAGCTATTAAAATTGTACATGTACTCTTAGTGGTTACAAGCGGATGGTTATAGCCCAGCAAACACAGAACGTTATTTCAATGTTCCCATAACGTTTATATAACCGATAAACGTTATAGTTACTTTATGGTTATTAAACGTTATGTGTTTGCTGGGAAGCGGATCAGGCGGAATCCAATTGGTCATTTAGAATAACTCAATCGGTTTGCTGTAAAAAAAAATCAAAAATAGGAAAGTTCTGATATGCGTTGTCAATTTACATTAAGCATACATTTTTGGTTTAATGCACTCAACAAGGATTCAACGTGATTCGATATTTAAAAATAGACCAACAACCAACAGTGCGAGACGCTAAATTTGTCGCTATCAGGAACTGTGTAATGAAATTGGACTCATGGTCGCTATAGTTCAAGTTGTATTGGATACACTTAACCATCCTCCTTGAGAAAGACTGCTGGTAAGTACAAGCAATGTTTAATACTCACTGCCAGCGGATTTAACCGAAGCACCTTCTTCCCCTTTTACTGCAACTTGCACTGAATGTTTCACGTTGCCTCCAAAGTTAAGAAAGTACGCTGTATAGATCCCGTCGTTCTTTGCGTTATCCGCACCTTTGTGGGAAAAAATAACTTATTTTCTTACATCATAAAACAGGCCAAATATCTTGAGCAAAGGAAATTATTCAATAAACAGTTTCATCTTAAACAGTGAAATTTGCAGAATACACTGTAATACCTAACATTTAAAAATATGAAAATGTATATATTTGAAAATATGGAGGTTGCTCGGCAAAGAATGCCATATTCTAAGTTTCTGTTTCTATGCCTCATAGAATACACTTCATAAAAGTGAAGCAGAGTATTTGAAATTTATAAATGCTGCAACGCTTGCCAATTTTAATGAATTTATATACCATAAATTCATTAAAAAAATAAAGAAAGAAGGTAAAACAATAGTTATGTGAGAGTTATTTTAACTGAAACGTAGAAGGCAAAAAAAGACACTTTTTGAAACAGCAATTTGAACACTAATAAGTGTCTATTCACCTGCACCGTTATCAAGCAGTTGTAATGTGTGGGTATTCCCAGTACTTGTGTCAACATAAGCCACCACAGTGGCGCCAACTACCGGTGTGTAGCCTTGACTAACCTCTCCGTATATGGCAATGCGGGACATACTCGGATCTGAAATGGTTACTATATAATGCAAACCTACCAAAATGACAGCGTTTCCATTCGTATGCTTAAATTAAAAAAATGAATTTGAAATATGTTACTGGCAGCCAAACATAAGGTCGCCTTACGCGCACACACACACACATGCACACACATACACACACACACACACACAGAGAGAGAGAGAGAGTCTCTGCATTAAAACTTATTAAAACAAAAACAATGAGTAGTTGATGCGGTACTTGTTTCACGTTTCCTTCATGTATACTTTATATTCCATTTTACGTCGTACACTATTTCAACCTTGGTTTAGGAAATACACTATCTTGCATAATAAGTATACATGTAAAACAGTACGTGTCACCTTTACCTGCAATATCTACGGTATCACTGCTCACACTGGCACTCAGTACAATGGGTGCAGCGTCTGAAGAGGGACGTGAAGACACCTGGACCTGGACTGCTGCGTTTTCGGAACCCGAGCTGGTGACAGTATAGAGCCATTTCCCGACCTGTTTAAGAACACTAAATATAATCGAATGTATTTGCATCATCATATACATTTATCTATTCTGGAAACCACTTGTAGTTGGTAAAGTCAATGTGTAGCTGGGTTGCAAAGAGCTTACAGCGGCAGTATGCAGGAGTTGAGTTTTAATTGTTCCGACTTAAAGCCAAAGCTAGAAGGGAATAAACGACTTTATCATTGAATTATGTTCTAAGCTCTACATGTAGATATAATTTTTTCAAGATACCCGGCACTATCTATCAATTAAAACCCACCTTTTGAACTTATAATTACTATTTTGAAATCTATAAACAACCGATTTTTATTAATTGAAATAAATATTGTACCCTGCATAGAAAGCTATGATACCTATACTTATCCCCGTCTGTTTTTTTTCCTTTTTATTTTTTGGTAACGAGCCTTCCTTTTGATACCAATATAAGAAACGGCAAAACATTTAGAAAAGTTCCTTTTCAACTCAATATGAAGCCATACCTTTGCCGTGCCCTCTATATTAAGACTCAGTACTCCAGACCCGTAGTCCTGCGCAGTGGGCGTTATGGTCACATTGTCAGGTGCTCTCAATGTCACACTGATCAAACCAGTGCTCCATGTGAACGTAAACCGTGTGTTGTTTCCAACAGTACTGTCAACATATACGGAGCCTTGAAAAGCGTTTCTGCTGGAAACTGTTATGGTATCTGACAATACCTGGGTATATGAATAATATGTAGAATTAGCACATTTGCTTTAAAAGAAGGTTAGCTTCTCTGCAATACCTACAGGGTAAATAATGACACGTTACCATGGTAACAAGTATTATGAAGGGGCCAACAATATTTGGCTTACCTCGACCTATACAAAACATTTACTAAACACCAGACACAAACGGCAAAGTAGAAAAATAAGCTTTAACTATGTTATTTAAGGTTGTCACCACGAATGGGGGAGTTTCAAGTAGTTAAATTGCTCTTCATCAGCCAAGTGAACATTAACCTGAACTAGATTTTTCCTAAGTCCGCTGGTCCTCTGTGTGACGGCTTTTGACAAGGCGTCTGTGAGGGCTGTTGACAGAGTATTCCCCGTGTCAAAGAAAGACAGGCCACCGGTGTCTTTAGCTAAAGAAATCAGCTGGTCTTCAGCCAAATCCGTAAACAGTAAAGCATCAACTATCACTTTCTTCTCTAATAGAATTGGTTTCATTGTCGCCACGTTTGGAGAGGACCCAGTATTTTCCTTGCCATCACTTACGACAATCAAAATACCACCAGCCGCCACATTGTTATTTTTCTCTAGCAACTAGTAAATAGAGAATACTATTTATTGCTTGCTGGAATGAGAAAGACTAAAGTACAATCACTTACACTGAAATACCAGTAACCGCTGTTATGATATCAATATATCGGTAAGTTTTTATAGGTATTATTCTATGCTCTACAGAACAAATATCGATGGTACCATTACATTATGGAACTTTATTCAGGGCGACTGCGGATTAGATATATTGTTTCACTGCATTTAATATATATACTATTAAGAACATGTTTTTACTTTTATATTTTAATCTTAACATACTAAAATGTGATGAAAATACTGGATGTAATTTCCTATGAGAAACATTAATAGTTGCAACCAATTATCCCCACATAATGGTAAAATATTCCAGATTGTATAAACTAAAAATAGACCTATAGACGCAATTGTTGAAATGTTGAAAATGCTCACAGACAGACCTAAGATATCGATTTCCGTTACTGATTAACGACGTGATGCCGTGTTATGAGAAGTTTTACGTCGATCTCACGATCTCATCTTTATGGATCAGCATACCTGAATGCCTCTGTGAAGACCACAGCCAATACAAGTGCCTCCATTGGCAACAAGACCATATACAAGAGTTGTCAGCTGATTCCTCACCGCTTCCGAGTTCACCGTCGTCAGTCTCTTCAACGTGGCGGCTACAGAATTAAATGTTACTATGCCTACTTGACTGCCTTCATCAACGGTGGTCTGCAGGAATCCAACACAAGCTTTTTTCAAGTTAACTAATTTGTTGTTCTAAAATGGCAAAAAGGTCGGTGTCCGTCACTGAATATTTGAAAATGAAGCAAACATACTCTTAGTGCCTGATGTTTGACGTATACCACACAAGGAACACTGCTGAATAACATAACTATCGTCAGCAACACCAAAAATAGCATCAACATGATGAATCAAGTAACAAAGGCATAACTTTAGTCTTCATTGTTCTGTTAAGGGAATTGCTAAGAGGAATATACCAATGATAGGACAATTGTTAAGAAAATCTTGGCCGCGAAAAAAGTTTCTTTGCAGTGTGAGATGTAATTTTCCACCAAAAACTGGATACATATAACAAATTGAATTGATCAATCCTTATCAGGTATCTAGGAGTATGAATATTTCCTTTATGAATACAAATTACACTAAAGTATGTCAATATAAAAATGTCACTCACCGACGCCATACTTCCGGATACGTCGAGAACCAGTACATATCTCTTGAGTTGCTGTTGAACCACTTTGAAAGTAGGAGTTGTATCTATATAACCTTGTACAGGAGGATTATTATCTAGAACAATGGAAGAATTTGCTTTTTGTGAATATCTCATAACTGTGCATGATTTTCAGTTTGTCATTTTATGTGTTTTAAAAAATAAAACGGAAGCAACTTGAATTTCTTTCCTTTAAATATTTGCCTGCTGCTGAATTTTCAATTAACGAAAGTCGGTTTCGAATTATATCATCTATATCGTTATGGTAATTTAGAAGAGAGTTTGAAATAAAGATACATGCATTTCTTATCGCATTGTTTAAGAAAAATATAGTCAAGAGGAGATAAATGGGGCAACTCGAACGGGGGCATTATAATATTTGATGTATCTGATATATGGAATATTTCGAAGATTTCAATATTCTTCTGTCAAAGTTCAGTGAATAATGTTTTTTTTATGTACATGATGTTCACCATGTTTTTTCTGAGAATTAATTATGAAACGTGAACCCTACTGTTCCTAAAATCTTCGTGCTCTCTCATGACTTCCCAGGCACTCCTGCCACCACAGAGTCTATTCTGCCTGTTAGGGGCCTGGTCGTTATGTAGGTCAAGTGCATGTGCTTGTTCATCATTGTCACAGAACTCGATAACCTGCAATAATAGACTTCCTTACTCCACTGTTTTTAATACTGTTTAATCATAACCTCAGAAAAAGCTTCTATTAAAATATTAAAATGGCATGTTACATCTCATGCCTGATAACAAAAAATATATATTTCATGATCAATGGTACTTTAAGAGTATGGCATTTTCACTTCTTGAACACTGTCTTGACATTGCATAACAAAAGAGTGACATTTGATTTATTTTCAAATTATGCTTTCCCGTTAAACAAATTCCTAATGGAGATAATACTGTTGTCTCAGATATCGCTTACCGAATTCACGAAATGGTAGGACATGAGAGAGGCAGTCCCTTCATTGGCAGAGACAGAAGGGGCGAACCTGCAATTTCTCTCTGGCAGGCTGGTGTTTTTATCCAAGGAACAACTCCATATAATGTTGTCGTTAACTATCTTATACCCCCTTCCCATCACTCCACGGGAACAGCGCACGCTTTCTATCTCCCCAGATATGGAATCGTGGTAAAAGTGAGCATCGTTTTCGTCCACCGGATACTCGTCAAACAAACCCCAGCGCAAATGTCCCCACTCATGGAGGACTGTCTTAGCTGAAATATGGAAGGAAAATGTTGAAGAAAATCATACAGGCCGTGACATAAGTGAACCTAATAGAGCATAGTGCTAAAATGTGGCACTTTTTCTCTTTACATGGCTTGTAAAATATCGAATGTGTGTACTGCAAGAATTAAGTGTGATAAAAGCGAAACAGTTGGCCCCTTTAAGGTTTTGACTGTTTCTTATTATGACTTAATAATAAGAAAACTTCAGAGAGCTCTATCTAAACAAATGAATGGTTCTTGCTTGAAAAAGATAATCCTGGATTACATAGGAGCATTTTTTCAACAACTTACCTGGAGAGCTGCCGTATTGCCTTGCAACGGCATCGTCTAGTACGAATGCGGGAGTCAAGTGCATAAACGTCCCCGGCTGTCCACATTCTCCCTTTTGTTTGACGTATGGGTTGTTACCCTCTAAACCACTGGGCTTGTCTATGATGACATTGGCTTTATCAAAGGCTTCAATTCCTGCTTGTCCATAGGTGGAATTTTCCGGCCATGATTTCGGGACGAGAATGATAATATCTCGAAGATAGGCACGTCGTTTCGTTGCAGCAAAAAGCAGGGCAGACATTTCTTCGAAGTATTGCTGAGGGAAGTTAGAATAATTCAATAGGTTGCAAATCTAAAGATATTAAGAAAATAATTGTAATTGATTTGCTTCTACCTTAACCTTAAACATCCAACATCTTTTTTTTTAAACCAAGGCCATATATATATATATATATATACCGTACAACACATGTTCTGTTAGATTCTACAAATTCTTTAATAAATCAACGGCTGGTATATTGTCTTTAATAGTAGGCTGATCGATTTTTTTCCGCATTTTTCTTTTTGCCGTCAGTCTCGTAATCAAATAGCTAAGTAAAAGAAATAATGGAATGTATGCGATTGCAGAGCCTGAAAAGATATTTCAAATCAATTCAGGTTATTGAGCATGTACATTCGTGCTTTCATTTCTATTTTATTCTTCGTCAGCAGGAGGGAATGCAAATAATAAGTTGCATTTCTATTGCGATACCTCGATCTGCTTGACACTACGCAACAACATCTTGCGAAAAAGATAATAGTTTATTATGGTTAAGATGAAATATTCCAATCCAGCAATCCATAAACCAGACAGAGGCGGATCCAGGACTATTTGAAAGGGGGGGGGGGTGCGGATTCAAAGCCGACCCCCCCCCCCCTTGGCATGGGGTTCGGGGCCCGATTAAGGACCCCAAAAATGGTATTTTAAATGGCGAATGGTGCCATTTGGTACGGTTTAGAGCTATGATTCAGCTAGTCAAAATTATAATTCCCAGAGGGGACCACTGGTGTGTGTGTTTTTTCCAGAAATCGAAGGGGGGGGGGGCAGGACCCCCTAACCCCCCCTTCTAAATTCGCCACTGCCAGGTGACACAGAGCCGTTAGCTTTTATGAAAGATGAGAACATAATTACCTGCTTGACGTTTTCTCAATTAAACAGCTACAGTTAATAACTCTATCTTTTCATCAAATATTTCAATTATATTCGGTCTGATTTGATATAAGCTGGGTGACCCACATTTGCAAGGAAAATAATAATTTAACAGGACAAAATACATATTGGCAGGGGTATTTATGATAGGGTTTAAAAAGCCTATCCCAAATTTCGATCAGCTACTTTTAATTGCAGTGTAACGCCGTGTTGGAATGCTTTCTTTATCATACGGAGCTACAAATATGATAGTGGGATATTCATCCACTGATGGAACGTCATTTAATCACCTAACAGGGAATACTTCAATAGGATTTGGCTTCTTTGGACAGTGTAACTTCCAATCAAATGACAATGGTAAAAAATAGCAAGTACTCTCTCTCTCTCTTTTGTCTCTGTTAATTATCACACCCCCCCCCCCCCCCCCCACCAACACAACCTTGGCGAGGAGTTCGGGGTCCGTCAAAAACTTTGGTATTTTGGAGGGCTAACGGTGCCATTTGATGCGGTTTAGAACTATGAATCAGTTTGGAAAAAAATCCAATTTCAAGAAGAGACCATTGGTGTGAATTTTTTCAGAATTCGAATGGGGGGGGGGCAGGACCCCTTTGACACCCCCTTAAATCCACCCCTATACGTAATCTCCTTAATTTCTGAGCAGGCTAATTAAAGTGCCTTTCAGGAGGTATTCTGCGTATCTACATATGTAAGTACTGACCTGGATCCTCGGGATCAGCTCCGGACTTGCTGGAACTGAGTCCGAAATAGCAATCAGGAGTCCCTCGTAACCATTGTTACTTAGAGTAACTTGTGCTCCTTCTCTTAGGCCGCATGTTACTGCCAGGGCAGTCAATAACAACGGGAAAATGAGATTCACGTCTTGAAGCATATTTTTAGTCTTACAAACTACTTTTAGACTTGCGCATCAAATGAAAAATGATTATGTTTCGAAACTTAAACAGGTATGGAACTCCCTAGCGTTCGAACAGAGGTTAAATCTCGACCAACATTGTGCAACGCGGTGTTGCGATTGGATTTTCGATCGTCTGCCTAACAAAGAAAAAATGTACATTGTAATAATAATAATAATGGCTCCCTGAATCACAGAAAACGGATCTGTTCAATACTCGGACGTTGTTTAACTTAATGATACAGGAAGATTAGTATTAAAATGAATGTTTTATTTTAATTATATACGAATGTCTACTTTTTCCGGATATAATATTGTTATTGTGCAAACTCACTATGACAAGGGGTTCCTATTACACCCAAAAATAATATGTTAAGGAAAGCGCGTTTAAAAAGTAATAAATCTTAAAGACATTTTATTAAATGACGTAAAAGTACCCCGGTATGTTGTTAACGTCATTCATCAAAACAATTCACCGTTTGTAAGAAAAAAAAACACTTTTTTATTATTCTTTATTTAAGAGTTCGACCTGATATTATGCATTACATAAAGCAGACAGATCTGTGGAAAAAGTGCGTGCGTGTGTGCATGTGTGCATTTTATTCATTACCGACAACATGCAAGTATTCAATCTTTGTTTTGCCACCTATGATTATGATTTTTGTGGGACTACATAACAAGGTCAATCCAGGCACTTATTGATTTTATGAGTAGAAAAAACGCATATATCCCATAACGTTTGTTGTTATAGTCAACAGCAACACTGCAATGTATTTTCTTCGATTGAACCTGTCCTGAATTTGGTTGCAAGCACCAAAACCGAAAGTGTTTACTTGCAAACTCCTTCAGCAGATTAAGGCAAAACAAACATTATATATAAAAATAAAATATCCATGTGCTTGACAATCGGTATCCATGCAAACAATAAATTATGCAAGCAACTTGATTTACTGCTAAATCGCAATCTCCAATCAATTGACTGGGAAACAATATTCCATTGCTACACTTTTCTTGGCTATAACCATGTTCATGTCAAATAAACAAACTTTCATAGTATTTTATGTAAGTCTGCATCTCTGTTTAAATGTCAAGTTACATGTTAATACACGCATTCACCATACTATTACAGGAAGGCAGGGCCATAGCAGCACAAATAATCAATACCTCCCATACTCTCAGTTCCCGTATGTTTGCAGAGTTGAAAGTGAAAGAGTTTTGGCTTTAAATTATCTGAAGAGCTACATGTGCTTTTCAGATTTCACTATCCACACACAGAAAAACACCTTTCTGGGGTAGCGCTAGCAATTTTTGTCGCTTAGCCAAATCACCACTTTTTTGTCAATTTGTTATCAAAATGGTTATAATTTGACTAAAACAAGTCAAATCAAGCCCTTTTTCTTTAACCAATTTAAGTAAGTTTTAGCATTTGGCTAAATTGGCGAGTGTTAGCGCTACCCCAGCGCTTTACAAAGGCTACAATTTACCGCAGTACCGGTTGACATTTGAGTGAGTGGATAGCTTGTTACTTGGCTGGGGATTAGATCGATGGTTTCTGTGTGGAAAGCTATGTAGGGTGTGGGTGGTATGTTTGAAGATGGATGGTCTGTGTGTGGTATGTTTGAGAACTGGATGTTGTGTGTGTATGTGTGTGTGTGTGTGTGCGCGCGCGTGTGTGTGTGTGGAAAACTGGTTTTATGTGGGTGATGTGATTGTGTTTGTGTCTGTGTGAGGTTTGCTCTTCATTTATGCTACTATAACTAGTGATTGGAACATTTGCTGAAAAGTGTCCGATGCCAGTGGCCTGATATGTGACCAAAAATAAAAAATAAATAAATAACACCATCTGAAAACAAATCACTTAGATTCAAAAGTGTAAGCAAACCTCGGTGGCGAAATGGACATGAATTATACGAAATAAGCTGACAAGAATAGTTTCAAAGTAAGTGGCTCCCTGAGTCACGTCTGTGACGCAAATATTCTGTTTGATATTTGCATAATTCGAACTAACCTTGTACCCTATTATTTTGCTTTTTTCTACTATTATGTTATCCAATACTGCAATGAATTATCATCCATTAAAGGTGATACAAAACAGTAAGAAATACTAGATACAATGTGTGCTTCACTGATGTCACTCACAGCTTCGCCGACTTCTGGAATTACCCATTAAATTGAGGCTTGGTGAATATATAGCAAACTTTAAAAAACAGGGACTAAATTTGAATTTAGAAATGGGTTCGTTAGCCATCGGTTAGTATGGGAAATTTGCTGTTTACTCCAGGAAAATTGATTTTTTAGCAAAAACGAACAGTTATTATCCCATTAACTGTCCATTACTGCCATTTGAATGGTAGCGGTTACCTTTCAAATACAATGTACATATACAATCTTTTTTTAGAAATGGTGTAAATGGTACTTTATATTCAAGCGTATATAAGTTCATGGGCGATTTAAATAGGTTTGAAAAATATTCCATGTGGATTGTCATCATTTCGGCAACAAATATAAGTTATCGTATCAAAAGGGAATGTACACGAAAACTCCAGTAAATAATTATAATGGAAATTCCTTTGCTTGTGAAGAATAACACATGCCTTTGAAGATGTAGTAGTCAAGTTTAGAATCAGGCTAAAACTTGTAGAGCCGTTGGATCTGTAGCCCAAATCTGAAAAAGAGCAATGCTTGTGTGTCTTGAATATGTCTTGCACTTAGCTTTATCTAATTTTATTTTATTTTATGCACAATTCAGGTCTACCTAACTACCAGACTCGGCACCGAATGATCCTAAATTCACCGGTAGATCAAACCACACTACCCGTTTTCAAGGTGTGAGTCAGTACGCATTACACAGTATCATACCCTGAACAAATTTGGTGATGCAATGCTTTTCAAGCCCGCTGAGAATCGTCACTCTCACATCGCGTACTAGGCAAGAGCGGTGTCGCGTCTGATTCTGTGAAATGCGTACTGATACACACCTTGAAAACGGGTAGTGTGGTCCGAATTACCGGTGAATTCAGGATCATTCGGTGCCGAGTCTTGTAGTTGGGTAGGCCTGCAATAATGTTTGCAGAAATGCCTTAATTAAGGTAATTGGTTAAGGTACTTTTGACCTTCCACTGAGTCAGTATGTGCTTGTCAAAAGTAACACCTGACATCACCGTGTCATTAACGATGTTTCTGTTTATGTACAGAGATAAAATGGTAGAGACCACTTTCGTTTAATATCCTTAAATGCAATTTAAAACTAGTAATTAGTCAGTGTAATTTCACGAAATCGCTCAGAAACACTTACATCCCACCCCAGCGCCTCCACATACTTTCCATCAGAAACACTGCAGATTTCACAGATGCTTCCATCAGCTTTGTAGTTAAAGGCTGTGCATGAAGGTCCGGAGAGGCAAGATAGTGAGCAGTCAGTTCGTGAGACATTGGGCACTTCTTCCGTGATGTTGACCAAGCGCGTGTTGGATAATTTCCGGAAGTAGGCGCTCCTGCTTCTAGCTGCGCGCGTAGTTCCTATACGCAAGGAAACTGAAAAAAAAAACTGTTGGATGCAAAATGCCCATGCTGGTAAAGAAAAGGTAGCAGGGGTACTTCTTGCTTGGCAGAAAAGCGTTGCTTCAATAAAACATAATGGGCAGTTAAATAATCTATGTTCGTTTCAATGTAACGAATTAGAGCCTACAGGTAAGTCGCTTTATGTGTCCTTTCTCCCTTTTTGCAAGTTGAGGCTTGAATCTATCTAGACAGAAGTGACGATCACATGGACAATGGATATCCGGAGAGGAAAATTGACACTGCAAGGTCGATAATTTCACGACGAACTTTGAATAAACCCTCTCTAAATATCTTACTGAATATTGCATTGATAACTATTACAAGAATGTAACAAGGTCACTTTGCAGCACACTAGTACACAGTTATTTATGCCTACTTACCAAGAACACAAAGGGCTACCAGCCAGAGCATTTCCCACTTCATTGCTGTGACTATAGTTTTACTTGTGTCCAAAAGTCAGCTTCCTCACTTTCATAGAAATGTTGCCTTGCTGACGTGAGCTAAAGGTTAATAAATTCAACAACAGCGAACACAATAACGCCTGTTTCTATGAAACAATTGGCGCCATTAACGACAGAACAAACAATCTCATTAATCACAGAAAACTATCTGGACTTTGTTTTATTTACACGATCAACGGTTCAGAAAAAAACTCATGACTTACGTTTAGCATTACGATTGTCATGAAGAAGTTGCTAAGGACGTTAACCATAGGCCTAAAGCTTGTCCTTAGTATTCATTAGTATCCTTTATTTCTGCAGATGGCATCAATCAAATAAATAGACGATAAATTTG
Organism: Lingula anatina; assembly: GCF_051362555.1. NCBI lineage: Eukaryota > Metazoa > Brachiopoda > Lingulata > Lingulida > Lingulidae > Lingula > Lingula anatina. The sequence goes on from NC_141772.1 coordinate 22,089,235, forward strand.
CAGAAATTACTTATAGATATGCACTTAATAAAATTATATATGATCAAACCACTAACCGACTGACAAGCGTAATAAATAAAGGTATAATTAATGTAACATTGTGGCTGTATGTTAACTACATGCCATTGTTTCACTTAATTAATTCACACCACAGAATATTATGGCTGAAGATCAATTCCACTAAACGCAACCAGGGCTTGGTAGTATTACAGTGACAACGTCCACCAAGACGTTTACATGCTGTCTCCTACTTTCCATTTAAATATTATGGTCTCCATCGTCGTTTGACTTTGGATGCCATCTAAAACTCTCCCATTCTACAATCTGATATTCCATATTTCTTTATTAGGCAAGTGTTAGTTCACATCTCCTAAAGTTAATTAACTAAATTATCATCTTCATTAGGTCATGTTTTAGTGTTCACTTGTATTTCATGTTATGGAAAATTACAAATGAATTTTATTTGATTAAAATAGACCCAAAGCTCATACATGGCGTTGACATTTCCACTCTTACCTATACGAAAACTATCTTAATCAAAATTATTATTATAATTATTTTGTGTTGATCATTGATGCTATATGCAGGTTTCCTTATAAATGTGAGGTCATTATTTTTAAGAATACCTATCGACACATTTCTGGTATGGAAAATAATTACATACCGTTGGACAATAACATACTTCTGCCTAAGTGCTTGCTATCATTAGCCCAATACAGGTTGTCATGGAAGGTAAACACACAAGCAACAAGGGGTCAGTAAGTCGGCTGGGCCTGATATGGATATAAAAAAGCTCCCCTGTCCTACTTAGGTAGTAGACGGGTCCCACTGAATATATATCTGTATTAGTATATGGGTTCATCTTATTTTCACAATGCAGCTCATATATTTGGTCATAGATTTGTGGCTGATGTGTTCGTGTCAACTGACGTCAAGCTCTGCGGCATTTTCTTGCCCTGACCGTTACGTATCTGTAGGATCATATTGTATGTACTACGATGGGAGCTACCTCTCATGGAACGATGCCCGTCACAGGTGTATGAGTGACGGGGCTCACTTGCCTGTGATCGATACTGTGACCAAAAGAGATTTATTCATCAATTTTCTTAAAAGATATGGAAGTAAGTGACTTTTATATATTGTTTCAGTGTGTTATACATTGTACAAGTATAAACCAGTAAGGTCCTAGGAACAGTTTTTCTGCTATTGGGCTTGTTCTTTACACACACACACACATACACACTTACACACACGCCAGCGCGTGATCATTCACGCACACATGCATACTAGACAGTGGGAAGCTCAAAAATCTGTTAAAATTGGTTATAGTCAGTTTTAAACCGCTGGGATGATGATGGATGAAATGTTCTGTTGTAATGACAGTATGATATCAATTTAATAAACGTTGTGTAATTGTCTTTCTGGAGGTCCGGCAGTTTGGTTGGATGGTAAGGACACCAATGGAAAAAATAACTGGATATGGTACTCGACCGGTGTCAGCATTGCCAGCTATATGTGGAAAAGTGGTCAACCAAACAACTATAACAATGTTCAGGAAGATTGTGCAATGTTATTTCACAAAGGCGTCGCTGTGAGTGATTACCCATGCGACCTCTCTTTGTATCTTGCATGTGAATATGACCCAGGTAAGTATTGTTATGTGCCGCATACTTAATAAGTGTGGGGAAGTCTTATCTGCACTTCTTTGCTAGTCTTAGGATGAAGTGGGTTAAAATGTCTCCGTCTTTGCAGCACCCACCATCCTTCGCATCAAGGAAGAAAAGATGAAATAACTATGCATTTTGCTGTACTTTTCGTAACTTGAAAGAACACTTATATGTTTTTTTTTTTTTTTTTTTTTTGGGGGGGGGAGGGGTTAAGGTGCGTGACAAAGCAAATGGTTATTGACCGCATGTCATAGTAAAACAAAGTTTACAGCTCAAATTGGTTGTGACATGCAATTGCGCATCATTTGTATTAATTTTTTAATGAAAAAACTCACTTTCAGTAAATGGAGTTTGGGGAGCCTGGGGATCATGGGGATCATGCAGTGTTACGTGCGGTTCTCAAGGTCTGAGGTCACGTACTCGTGTATGTGATAATCCAGCACCTGTTGGTGCCGGTAAACCCTGCCCTGGAGCTGACAGACAAACTGAGTTATGCTTCCCAGGACAGTGCCCTGGTGAGTGACTTGACTGCTATATCTAATCTGTATTATTTTGTTTGACAGAATCAGTGTGTTATTTAGGTCTCAATCATACACCAAAACTAGGTCACCTTAAAGACATACATGTAAATGATAACACGACTCACGCAGACACGCCAGCTCCCCAAACCGTGACCTTGGGAGTACATTGCTGTATGCCAGAATCATTCAATGATAATATACTATTCACTATCTCTTCATCAAATACAAAATTGTTTTATTTAAAATAAAATGAAAATTTTCAATTTGTAATAGTGTTCGTTTTTTGACATTCACGTTACAAAATAACATTTGTTTAAACCGTGCAGGTAAACATACACAACGGTAAACGGTGTTTTTACTAAATTATCTTTTGGTGTGACATTTACATGACCTATATTTCCTTTATACATGTATGAGAAATTTTTACCCATCTTGTTTTACATTTGGTACACAGGTACCTTACAAACTGATATATACATGTATATATACCGTACATTTTACATTGATCAATTTCCCTTTGTCGTGACATTCGCGGTTTACAGGTACGTGGCTTTCTTTTCCTTAATTTTTCATGGAACTGCATGGACAACAGAAGCATATATCACTTTGCTTCCATTATAGTGGACGGAGCCTGGAGTGTCTGGACACACTGGTCAACATGCAGTAAAACCTGTGGTCAGGGCAACAGGACAAGACACAGGGCGTGTAATAGTCCACCTCCGACCAATGGTGGCAAGGACTGCCGAGGACAATTAGTTCAGGTCGAAACTTGCAAGGGTCAGCCGTGTCAAGGTATGTGTCCATTTTTTTTTTTTTTTTTTTTTTTTTTTTTTTATATATATATAGAAAACTATTAAGCAAGTCAGCTTTATTTGTCAGAATTACATGTAGATTACAATTTGGCTATATATATACGATTTGAAATATATGTCAAAGGCCCCAATCCAGATTTTATACAGATTATAGGAAAAATTCTGCCCATTAATATTTTGTTGATCTTTTGGGAAATGTCTGCATTTTCTGAAAGATATATTTCAGACCTTATTAGTATTAGTATTAGTATCCTAATGAATCGACTTTATCAGTGTTCAAACCTGGCATAGATTATGATGTAAATAAAAATATTATATTATAATTTTACGGAGTTTTTTTTTTATAGCTGTGCCTGCAAATAGAGCAAAGTTTTGCTATAAATTCGCACTTTTCTTTGTAATCTATCTTTCAGAAAATGCAGACATTTTCCCAAAAGATCAACAAAACATTAATGGGCAGAATTTTTCCTATAATCTGTATAAAATCTGGATAATCAAAATAACACACTAACAAATGGAGCCCATCTTTAATTTAACATATCTTTAGTAAATGTTACTAAATCAATCTACAGATCTTTTCTTTAAACATTAAACATATTTTAAAGTATCATCCTCAGATGTATTTTACAAATCACAGGTAATGAAATACAACTATGTCTCATTTGTTAGTACCTGTAAGTATCATAATAAATATTATCTGCCTCGATCTGAGACATCCCCTGCACACGCCAAACAAACAAACTGGCAGCTTGGCCAATTAACTTGGTCAATTAACTTGCCCATTATGCTGTTAACAATGCAGAGACACCTTAAAGAATGGGCCCAGCCAGGGTGTAATCAACAGGGGGTCTAGGCTTTATATGCATAGGACTAGATTTGATTGGGGCCTTTGACATATACATGACGTCAACCGTAAAACGTAAACTAGGTGTTTTGTGTTTTTTTGCTTTGTGTTTATTCGCTATATAAGGCCGCATTCCCATAGACATCATCGGTATATATATCGTACATTGTACATTGATGAATTTCCCTTTATTGTGACACTCGCGGTTTACGTGGCTTTCCTTTTCCTTAATTGTTCATGGAACTGCATGGACAACAGAACCATATATCACTTTGCTTCCATTACAGTGGACGGAGCCTGGAGTGTCTGGACACACTGGTCAACATGCAGTAAAACCTGTGGTCAGGGCAACAGGACAAGACACAGGGCGTGTAATAGTCCACCTCCATCCAATGGTGGCAAGGACTGTCCGGGACAATTAGTTGAGGTTGAAACATGCAAAGGTCAGCCTTGTCCAGGTATGTGTACAGTGTTTGTATTTTGATATACAGAAAATTACTTAAGCAAGTCAGCTTTATTTTTCAGAATTACATGTGGATTGCAATTTGGTTATATATGATTCGAAATATACAATACGTCAACTGTAAAATGAAAACTAGGGTGTTTTATGTATTTTGTTTTGTGTCCTTTCTGTTCTGTTTTCATTTTCTGATCATTTTAACCGTTTACAGCCAAACTCTGTCCTGATGGGTTCACTGAGGTCACTGACAGCTTGTGTCTGTACATCTCCGACCCAAAGACAGAGGTATACAATTATTTCCTGTCCATGAAGGCGTGTACCTCGCTGTCTCCACTGTCTCACCTGATGACAGTAAAGAACAGATACGAATACCAGAACATCGTCAGGTTCTTGTCTGCAGCTGCAGCATATTGGATAGGTAAATATTATTTACACAGTGAGGAATATGTAATGCCACATTCCCATACACATCATCGGTCAACGTAGATCGATCCAACTCTGCGGGGACTCTCGCTAAGTGCAATCAGCTTAAATGAACGACACGCATCCTGTTGTTCCAAACTACTCGCTCAATCACCAGATTTTCTTTCTTTTTTCTTTCTTTAATCTGTTAAGCTGGCTGCACTCAGGGACATTTGGATCGACCTACGTAAGGCCGATTGTGTCTATGGAAATGGGACCTAAGAGTGCCAACGTATAAACGAATTGATAAAATTAAAAGCCTGTCAAAATAATCAACATACAGATATTTTTTATTATAATAATAATAATATATTATATGACAAATATTAGTACTGCACCTCTGTTTTAAACTATATGCTCATGCGCACGTTATCCCGTCATCAGTTAGCTCAATGAACTTATTCTATGATAATTTAATATTAAAATAACAATCCTTAGTGAGACGTACAATATAAAGCCAATATTATTGTCCTACCAGGTGATGATAGTGCAAGTACCAGCAATTCTTTGAACAATGGCGGCACCAAGCTGGGTGGTGGCGGTGGTGGTTACACCATCTGGGCAGCTGGATATCCGTCCGCGCGCTCCCTTACCGATTGCATCGAATTAAGCGGGAAGAGTGGAGCGTTTCTGTGGAAAGGCGCCCCCTGCTGGGAAACTAGACCGTTCATTTGTGCACTTCGACCCAAAGATTCAGTTGCACCTTTAGTTGGTTAAATGGCAAAAGTGTCAACAATTTTTTTTTTTTTTGCTAAAATAAAATAAGATTTGCGATTGTAAGAAAAGAGTTTATATAGCCAATTATAAAATTCGGAAATCATTTTCCTTTTGGAGCAAGTTTGATCATATACGGAATACAGTAATACAATAGAAGAATTGAGACTTTTGTTTAGAGATCAAATTAAAATGTGTCACTGCACTCGGATGGAAGCTGTTTAAAAAGCTTTTACTGCCTTTAAAAGTTAGGAGTTTATTACTGCTTGTTAAAAACATAAAATGTGATGATGCTGGGTGAGAAGAGTCTTCCATGATGTTAACAGTTTTTTTCTCCATTCTGTCATTAATGGCTCATCATCAATCGCTTTGTTAAAAATACCTTTTTTTAAAACAAAACAACAACTGCCAAAATTGGAAACATGTCTTTGTTGTATATTTACTCTCGCTTTTTTCTCCCAATGCTCGCCGCTACTGTTGAAGTATTACATGTAAACATGTTAAGATACTTGCTTTGACGACATGAAAAGTTATCTTTAATTTGCCTTTCTATGTCATTTTTAAACGTATCTATTAGTTCATGCCAGTTATTAACAGGTCCCTGTCTACGCCATAAAGACGTGCGACGTGCATCAATAATAGTCCGGTGGCTTAAGAAAAAAATCGTGACACGGCGGATAAAAGCACCAAATTTTGCATGTGGGTACCTTTTGACATTCTAAATCAAATTAGAGCCGTAGCCCACGGAAAAAAATTACCGTTTGGCCAAAAAAATCCAAAATGGCCGCCAATTTATTGAATTCTTTAGAAATATGTACATACCTATGTTGATTTTTATCAAATAAATTATTTTCTCAGAGGTTTCCACACCCTTATTACCCATTTCATTCATATATATGTCAGATAGCAAACAAGTTCCCTTGGACTTTTTGAAAAATCCAAGATGGCTGTCATTTGCCATAGAAACAGCCATAGGAATACTAGTACACAACTATTTCCAGCTAGAACGATACGTTGTCCACTATCAAATTAAGTCTGTTTCTCAGATCTTTGTTACCCACATAATATGTTTGTGGTGAGTAACTACGAAGTGATCTTGGGCATTTTGGAAAATCCAAGATGGCGGCCATTTGCCACAGGAATTCTAGTATACGGGTGATTCAACTAAGGGCAACTGGTAAGATTAGTTTTTCACTATCAAATTAAGCTGGTTTCTGAGTGTTTTCCACATCCTTTCTACCCACACAATATGTATGTGGTGAGTCACTAACAGTATTCTTGGGCATTTTGAGAAAATCCAAGATGGCCGTCATATATAATAGGAATACTTCTAGTATTACAAAGGGTTGGAACTAATGCCAGATAATTCACTATCAAATTCAGTTTATTTTTTTTTTTTAGTGTTTTACACATTATTATTACACTGTGATACATATCTAGCAGGTAATAAATGTGCATATTTGATCATTTTGAGAAAACCCAAGATGGCCGTCACTGGCCATAGGAATACTACTGGAATTACAACTGCACATCCATGGCTTTTCATCTACTACCAGGGTGAATTTGTGTTTGCTTATCAAGTTTTGCCCATCCTTATTAGTCCTATGATATATATCTGGTGGGTAAATAGTGTGCATCCTTGGATATTCTGAGAAAAAGATACCTACAATTTAACATAGGAGTACTAATGGGTGGGTTTTAATTGCTGCTAGAGAGGCATATGGTTCATTATACAATTACATTTCCATGGGTTTGTTTTAAAAATAATTTATGTTTTTCATTCCATTTATTATTACCCCTATGATGTATACCTGGTCTGTAGCATGTGTGTATCTTTGGGTATTCTGAAAAAATTCAAGATGTCTGCCTTTTGTCATCAGAATATTCGAACACATAATCAAATAATGCTAGAGATACACTGAGTACGATTTAAATGTAGTGAACTTTGGGTCCTATTTATCCTTATGAAAGACTCTGTGTGTTTTGAAAGTGTATGTATCCTTGAGTATTATTCGGAGAAAACCCAAGATAGCTACCAGTTGTCATAGGAATATATCATTCAAATGCACATAGGTGTCAATTAACAGTTCAGACATTGATTCCAACATAAAATAAAGCCGTTTGATGTTTAAACATGTTGACATCCTTATTAACCTTTCTCTTTATAAATCTGGTGTGTAGCAAGTGTGCATCTTGCGTATTTGAGAAAATTCAAGATTGCTGCAATTCACAATAGGAATAGTACAGTCAACTACTGCCAGAGAAACATTGGGTTCAATATAAAATGAATTTTTTTTCTCGGTATTTCCCACTTTCTTTTTGGACTTTTAGATATCTATCTGGTGGGTAACAAGTGTATACCCTTAAGTATTTTGAAAAAAATATCATGATTACCCTCATTTGCCTTAGAAGTGCCTATAAAATCTAATGCACCAGTTTCCCTATGGGGAAAAGAAGGCCATCTTGGATTCCCCCAAAATGATAAAATATGGACATTAATTACCTAACAGATATGTATCATGGGATAATAATAATACTAAAAAAACAGAATAACATCTGAATTCAGCTTCATTTTATTTGTAAGCCTATCTCTCGCAGGTATTAACTGAACCCCACCTTCTATGGCTAATGGCAGCCAATCTGTTTTGTTTTGTTTTCAAAAAGGCTACACATAACATTCTCATCACATATGTTTTATGTTAATTAATAAGATGTGGAAAATACTCAGAAACAAACCTAATTTATCAATTAATATTATATCTCCATGGCAGAAGAAGCCCTATGTGTATGCTAGTATTCCTTTGATATGGGGGCCATCTTGGATTTTTCTCGAATTGCCTGTGAATAAAGGTTATAGTTACTCACCACAAATATATTATTTGTGTAATAAGAAACAAAATTTATTAGATAGTGGGCAATGCATCTTCCTAGTTGGCATTAGTTAGTTGAAAACCCTTGTACATGTTCTAGTATTCCTATGCCATACGGCGGCCATCTTGGATTTTTCAATACGTCCAAGGACACTAGTTTGTTATCTGACACATATGCATAATATGGGTAATAAGGATGTGGAAAACATTGAGAAAATACTTAATTTGATAAAAATCAACATAGATATGTATATATTTCTTCAAAATTTCACAAATTGGCGGCCATTTTGGATTTTTTGGCAAACGGTAAATTTTTTCCGTGGGCTACGGCTCTAATTTGATTAAGTATGTCAAAAGGTACCTACATGCAAAATTTGGTGCTTTTATCCGCTGTGTCACGATTTGGCCATTTTTTTGCCCTAAGCAACCGGACTTTAATGCTGCTATTGATTCCATTTTCATATTAATGCGCGCATGACAATTATTGTTTTAAATTGGAATTGAAAAATGTTAACAACTCGTTTGGCAATAATATTCCTCCCTTAATGCTCGTTATCATTAGTCTGAGATAGGTTTGTTTAAAATCTTATGACACTCAGTATAAAGTAAATAACCGAGTTACAAAGATCAGACAGACAGTCGGCTGGGTCAGATATGGATATAAAAAGCTCCCTTGCCCTAAATTAGACAGTAGACCTCCCACTGAATGTAGCTCTCTGCACCAGTATATGGTTTCTGTTATTTTCTCAATGAAGCACTTAACTTTGGTCATATCCCTGGGACTGTTTTTTGCATGCAGTCTGATATCAAGTTTCGCGGCGTTTACTTGTCCTAGCCGTTACGAACCTGTAGGATCATACTGTATGCGCATTGACAAGAGCGCCCTAACATGGGAAGATTCCCGCCGCAAGTGTTTGAGTGAAGGAGCCCATTTGGCCGTAATAGATACTGTGCCGAAAAGAGACTTATTCATCGGTTATCTTAAAAGAAATGGAGGTAAAAAGAAAATAGATTACATTTGTCACTGGTGCCGCACAATGAACTTGTATACGATTTTATGTAGGTTTTTTTTTAATAGTAAGTGGCTACAAGCTGTGGCAAGTACGCTTGCATTAAGCCTCGGTCATAGCCGGACGCACGAATTTCCAGATCGTACGTCCCCTGCGATTTTTGGGTATTGCGGAGGCCGTGGAGGTCGTAAAGGTAAAGTCTGCCTTGCGAGTCGCAAAGGCCACATGAGATGTCCTTTCAAGCAGGGACGCTAATTGCAAGGAGCGATGTCAGTGGAAATTGTACTCATTTCTCGAGTTTGTCTTTTTTCCTGTGTACGTGGCACACACTCACCACTGCAACGCACGACGAAAGTAGTGCCCTTTTGCGTCAGTTTTGCTTCACACTTGCCTCACACGGCGTACGTCAGTTTTGCTTCTTGTTCTCCTCTTTTTTCTTCTTCCTCCTCCCTTTTTTTACTATGTAAGCTTCTTTCTCTTGCCGTTTGGAGGCATATTAGAAACTCAATTGAGAAAAATTGAACATTTTGAAAATTCTTGTACACGTTACACAGTCAACGTTCATTGTAAGGACACGAGCGTGCGTCGTGAGCACGCCTTTTATACAGCAGGCGTGGGGGTGACGCACGTGCGAGGCATTTCCGGTGTGCTCTCGACTTTGTTCGTTAGTTGTGAGGGCGTGCGCCTTCATTGCTTCATTGCTTGCACAACGCGTGTCTCTATTGCTAACTCCGTTCGAGGGGAGCAAGTTACAATTGCGACCTTGCTGTTCGCAGGCTATTCGTAGAATCTTTTGTCCAACATCTTCCGTACCTGCTTACGGGCGGTCTGCGAACTCCAAATTTCGCAAGAAGGACTTGCGTGGGACGTGAGATTTGGACGCAAACAGCCCGTAAGAGCCCGTACGACCGGATGTGACCGATGCTTTAAGTGTGGGTGATGTACGTTTTTTTCCACATACGGGAAATCGGTAGGTCCATTTGAAGTGATCGTACCGAACCCTTCTAGACTCGATCCCTTTTGGCTACTTTGCAGATCGATACATTATTTTTCCAACCCCCTACGATTTCAGAGAAGGTGGAAAGGGAAGAGTTCAAGAACATTTTGATCGCCTCAATTCGGCCGTACAGGAATTGTGTAATGCCCTTTACGGGCTTACGATTTTCAAAATTTGCCAAAAGTAACAGCTTGACAAAATCATAGATGATGTATAAAGCAGCAAATCATAACGATTTCGAACGTCCACAGCCTAATAACTAATATCCCTATTTCACACAGACCACGAATCCCACGAATCGCCAGGAATTGACAAATTTCAGGATTCGTGAGGATTCGTGAGATTTTGCCAATTTTCTGGTCTAATTCGACACGATCTACGATTCAGTTACGATACAGGTACGATAGTGTTACGAATGTTCGTGGGATTCGGCTGGAATCGTGAGATTTTGCCAATTTTCTGGTCTAATTCGACACGATCTACGATTCAGTTACGATACAGGTGCGATAGTGTTACGAATATTCGTTGGATTCGGCTGGAATCGCACAGATATTGTCCAGAAATTCACTACGATTTTTGGGAATCGGGAGCTTGTGGCCAAAATTTTGAACAGCTCAAATTTTTTGCCACGAATTCCCGATTGATCAAGAATTGCAATAAATGACTACGCTTATATACGAATCTGTTAAGAACGTCACGAACTGATTACGATTCAACCACGAATCCTGAAATTTGTCAATCCATGGCCATTCGTGGGATTCGTGGTCTGTGTGAAATAGGGGCATAACAGACGCCGCACGAAGAGGGATAAACGGACAGTACATGAGCGCTGTAAAGACATTAGATGGCAAATGTATTCTAGGCTAAGCGACAAAGCGATACTGTTTAGTATGTTAAGCATTATATAAAAGACCAGCATATATATATATATATATATATATATATATATATATATATATATATATATATGTGTGTGTGTGTGTGTGTGTGTGTGTGTGTGTGTGTGTGTGTGTTTGTGTGTGTGTATGTGTGTGTATGAGTGCATTTCTATTGTAACCCTATAAGATATTACATGTGCTTTACATGATAAGAAGACAATGGTTTAACACATATTGCGTCTAGTATGCGTGTACAGTGTGCATATCTAACGCAAAGTATGCTACATGAAATACACTTTTATGAAGTAATAATTCGATTTGGAGAGGCAAAGTCATATTTTCGTTAAAGTTAAGCAACTTTGTTGTTTGCAAGTCTTCGGAAGATTAACCCTCATGTTCAACCTTATCCTGTTTTTTTAGGTTCTGTTGCTAAGACAACTGGTGGGAACAGCAATGGTGCTCCGTGTGTCTTACCTTTTAATTTTAAGGGTACAGTATACACGATTTGCACCAGTCGTGCACATGACAAACCATGGTGTGCTACAACTTCTAACTATGCAACAGATCTCAAATGGGGAGATTGTTTAGGTAATCAGATTGTAAGAAGTGCCCAATGGCCGTCCGTTATTACTTACATAATATTTATTGTATACATAATGCAGTATACGTGTACTTCCCTATTGCAGTGCGTATACACACAATGTACAATAGAAATGTCACCCCTACTGAACCAATACTTTGGGGGAGTGGTATGATCCTCCTGGTATCATTTTATTAACATCAAATTTCACAAAAATGTAGACCATGCATTATAACTGCTCACGATCTGTCTACTTTGATTATTGATTATTTAATTATTATTTGATTACTCTGATTCAGGGTGTGATACTTCTTTTGTCCATTGTGTTTATATATGGAGGCTCTGTCATATGTCTGACACACCATTTCTGCCCTAACGGGTTTGATAGAAATTGTTAGACAATGTGTGCTCACCGCGTGAGTAAAAATCTGAAAAAAATTGGGGATTATCAAGTTAGTTTTATGTAGAGTTAGCCTTCCGAAACATCATATTTATTACTTTGATTTATATGGGAATTTTGCCAAATTCTGACAGAAGAATGCTTTTCAGGCAAGGATGCTTTTTAATGATTTTATATAGGAATGAACTGGAAGTCTTACGTAAATTTTAGATAAAAAAGTATAAAGGATTTTATAAAATGTACACCTATTTCGAAAATTACACGTATACTTCTTTGCATCAGTTAGCCAAATTCAATGTAGATGCACATCCAATTCAAAAGAAATAGATATAAATGTTGAAAGTATTGTATTTATTCAAATGTCTCTTGAAATGCCGTCATCTTGGATTTTCCATAGATTGGGTAGATTGCCCACAATTTGCCATGTGATTTGATATTCTATATCGTTTATTTTCTTACACATGCGGAAATAAAGGGATGAAACACATATTTTATTGTCTGTTTTAATTTAGTCAATATCATAAAAAACTACTCATGCGCGAAATCTGCACAGATTGAAAAAAAAACATAATATGAGGAAACTCCTTAAATACTACGCTGTCCTGGTGCTACCTATGTACGCACCGAAATATTTAATCATAAATGCTGACGACATCAACGTTGTTAAGTAATCATTAGTTTTGATCAATGAAATCACAATGTTTTGTTCTAATTATACAGATACCATGTCTGAGTTTCAGTATTAAATGGTATTAATTTATAAAAAAGTTATTAGTTTCTAATCGTCTTTTTGGAGGTCCTGAAGTTTGGTTGGGTGGTAGGGACACCAATGGAAAGAATAACTGGATATGGTATTCGAGGGGTGTCAGCGTTGCCAGTAATCTATGGGCTAGTGGTCAACCGGCAAACATACGAAACTCTGTGGAAGAAGATTGTATACTGTTACAGGTTTGGGGAACCCAAGGTTTTCACGAATACCCCTGTAGCCGCAAGTTTAATTTTGTATGTGAATATGACCCAGGTAAGTCTAGTTGTGGGGCGTGTATTTTATAATGGTGGAGGTCTTATCTGCTTGTCTGACAGGATAAGGGGGGGGGGGATCAAAATACCCCCACCTTTGCAGCACCCCCTCCCTCGCGTCAAGGAAGAAAATATGAAATAACGATGCATTTTGATGTACTTTTCGTAACTTGTAAGAACACTGGTATGGGCCTCATCAAATAAATGTTTTCCCTCTTTTGTTAACGCCGTTGTTCCTTTTTCTTTCTTTCTTTCTTTCTTTCTTTCTTTCTTTTTTTGTGGGCGGGAGTTAAGGTGGGTGACAAAGCAAATGGTGATAGCCACATGTCAAAGTAAATATTCCAATTCCAATTTTAAACACGATACGTTTAGAGCTCAAATTGATTGTAACATGCTACTGCGCATCATTTGTAAAAATCTCTAAAAATGATAAAAACACTTACAAACGGGACCTTGGGATGGTGGAGATATCAAACACATGTTCTGTAACGTTTCCGCTTATTGAATCTTATCTATTTGCAGATGGGAATTGGGGTATCTGGGGATCATGGAGTTCGTGTTCCTTGTCCTGCGGTCAGGGTCTGAGGTCCCGCTCACGTGTATGTGATAACCCAGCACCTGTTGGCACCGGTAAACCTTGCCCTGGAGATGACAGACAAACTGAGTTATGCTTCCCAGGACAGTGCCCTGGTGAGTGACTTGACTGCTATATCTAATCTGTATAATTTTGTTTAACAGAATCATTGTGGTATTTAGATCTCAAACATACACCAAAACTAGGTCGCCTTAATGACATGAATGATAACACGACTCACGCAGACACGCCAGCTCCCCAAACCGTGACCTTGGGAGTACATTGCTGTATGCCAGAATCATTCAATGATAATATACTAATCACCATCTCTTCATCAAATACAAAATTGTTTTATTTAAAATAAAATGAAAATTTTCAATTTGTTATAGTGTTCGCTGTTGACATCCACATTACAAAACATGATTTGTTTAAACCATGCAGATATACATGTACAACGGTAAACGGTAAACGGTGTTTTACTCAATTCTCTTTTGGTGTGACATTTATATGACTTATTTTTATCTTCCATTTCCCTTACATGTGAGAATTTTACCCGTCCGGTTTTACACTTTGTACACAGGTACCTCACAAACTGATATACATATATATGCTGTATGCCAGAATCAATCAATTGTTATAGTGAGAAATGACGACAACAGTTTGGGAGCTTCGAAACGTTTATTCACCGACTTACTTTTTCACAGAATCTACAAGTATTTATACACTATTTTCCCAAAGAATTTCCCATTCTCATATTACAAAACTCTTTTCAATATTTCCTGATTTAGTAATTTAAATGAGACTTGTTAATGATTTAAAATATTTTAAATATATTCCGAATTACTCATCTTGGATCTTGTCCAGCTCGAGTATGGATGAGTTTTACACGTGTTAAAAACGTGCAAATCAATAGAAAAATTAACCAATCAGATCCAACTATATCTAACTCTGAAACGTTCCACCCTTTCTTGCTTCGAGAACAGTCTCTACACTCGTTGACACTTTAAGACATTTACTTTGCACTCAATAAATTCCTACACATTTAATTCTGTTTTAATTGTTTTGTAATTGTCGAAAGTGTATGTCATTTGCTTTACAACACAATGATAATATCATATTCACTATCTCCTCATCGAAAGCAAGACTATTTTATTTAGAATCAAATAAAAATGTATATATTTGTAATGATGTTCGCTTTTGACATTCACGTGAGAATACATAATTTGTTTGTATTATACAGATATACTTGTACAACGGTAGACGGTGCTTTACTAAACTTTCTTTTAGTGTGCCATTTGCATGCCTTCTTTTTATCTTCCATTTCCCTTATATAAGATAATTTAACCTTCCTGTTTTACATTTGGTTCACTAGTACCTCACACAATGATTACAGGTATTTGAAGGAAATATACATTAATTCATTTCCCTTTATCGCGGGGCTCCCGGTTTACATGGCTTTCCTTTTTTAATGGAACTGCATGTAAAACAAAACCATATATAACTTTGCTTCCATTACAGTGGACGGAGTTTGGAGTGTCTGGACACACTGGTCAGTATGCAGTAAAACCTGTGGTCAAGGCAACAGGACAAGACACAGGGCGTGTAATAGTCCACCTCCGACCAATGGTGGCAAGGACTGCCCAGGACAAATAGTTCAGGTTGAAACTTGCAAAGGTCAGCCGTGTCCAGGTACGAGTACAGTGTTGGTATTTTGATACAGAAAATTACATAAGTAAGCTATCTTTATTTGGCAGAATTACATGCGGACCACAGTGTGGCTATATACGATTTGACATATACATGACGTCAACTGTAAAACGTAAACTAGGGTATTTGTTTTGTTTTTGTATTTTGTTTTGTGTTCCTTCTGGTATGTTGTCATTATCTGATCATTATAACCGTTTACAGCCAAACTCTGTCCTGATGGGTTCACTGAGGTCACTGACAGCTTGTGCCTCTACATCTCCGACCCAAAGACAGAGGCATACAATTATTTTCTGTCCATGAAGGCGTGTTCCTCGCTGTCTCCGCTGTCTCACCTGATGACAGTAAAGAACAGATACGAATACCAGAACATCATTAGGTTCTTGTCTGCAGCTGCTGAATATTGGATAGGTAAGTCGTATCTACACAGTGAGGAATATGTAAGGCCACATTCCCACAGACACCATTGGTCAACGTAGATCGATCCATCTCTGTGGGGAGTCTCGCTAAGTGCAATCCGCTTAAAGTCATTATAACTCGTCGTTTGGCCAAAAATTGATTTTACTGGAAAAAACGGGTATTTTCCCGTACTAACCAATGGTCAACGACCCCATTCCTGCATTCAAAGTTAATCCAGTTTTTTTCCCTGAACGTACGGTTTTTTGTTAAAATCTCTTAAGAGATTTTAACTGACGGAGCCCTCTCTGACATTGCATAGTCACTGGTGACTTTTAAAACCGCGGGAAAAGCAGACAACAACAACACTATATAACAATAATATAAGATTAATGTGATATATTCGTCTTTTTGTTAAAAATGCATTTATATCCACAATGTGTGCCATTCTGGGCTTTTCGTTATCCGACGCACTGTACAAAAACTCGCAACTTACGTCTGCGTCTGCATCAACGCGTTTCGCGCCATGCTATTTTGGTCTCGAATGAACGCGAGAATCCGCGTGACACCCTTACGTCATTAGCAACGGATGCCTTGACGACCGGGAAAAAAGGCATCGAAAGCCCTATTGACAAGCACAGATTTTAGTTTTACTACAACAACGGCCGTTTTAGTGGTAAAATACAATAGAATATATTTCCATGCGTTGTTTACAATGTATTTCTTGCGGAATTTTGAATCTCAAAGGAAGAGTTATTATTGCTTTAACTGAACGACACGCATCCTGTTGTTCCAAAGTACTCGCTCAATCACCAGATTTTCTTTCTTCTACATAAAATCAGGAGAGTATGTGTTAATCTGTTAAGCTGGCTGGACTCAGGGACATTTGGATCGATCTACGTAAGAACGATTGTGTCTATGGAAATGGGACATAAGAGTGCCAACGTATAAACAAATTGATGAAATTAAAAGCCTGTCAAAATAGTCAACATACGGATGTTTTATAATAATAATAATAACAATAATAATAATAATTATTATAATATATTATTATATGACAAATATTATTACTGTACCTCAGTTTTAACCTTTATGCTTATGCGCACGTTAATCCCGTCATCAGTGAGATCAATTAACTTATCCTATTGTAATTTAATATTAAAATAACATTCCTTAATAAGACTGGGAATATAAAGCCACTGTCATTGTCGTACCAGGTGATGACAGTGCAAGTAGCAGCAGTTCTTTGAACAATGGCGGCACCAAGCTGGGTGGTGGCGGTGGTGGTTACACCAACTGGGCAGTCGGATATCCGTCCGCGCGCTCCCTTACCGATTGCGTCGAATTAAGCGGGAAGAGTGGAGCGTTTCTGTGGAAAGGAGCCCCCTGCTGGGAAACTAGACCGTTCATTTGCGCACTTCGACCCAAAGATTCAATGGCACCTATTGTTGGTTAAATGGCAAAAGTGTTAACGTTTTAATGGCTCATCACCAGTTGGTTTAAAAATATTTTCTTTACAGAAGAACAATCAAAACAAAATTGTTACACATTTAAATCTGCTCTATCTCTCTTTTTTAATCCCAATGGTCGCCGCTACCGTTTGCGTATTACGTGTTTACATGTTAAGAGGCTTGCCTTTAGTAGTTATCTTTAATTTACCTTTGATGTCAATAAATGTTTCATTCTAAGTGCATAAATGTAGAATTGAACGTTTTACTTATTATGCAGTATATTTGCAAGTGCCGTTATGCGTGCGTGCGCGTGTACATACGTGTCACCCATGTATGGTAAAGAGTTGAAATATTGACGTGTGCAGTCGCTTCACAAATGTTTGTTTTCAATCAACGAAGCTTATGTTATCAAGAAGCGATTTATTTGAACTGATGGAACACACCAATGTCTAATGTCTTAATTATTTGCACTAAGGCCACACTTTTTTGTTTTTATGGATGACATCCTCTGGGGACCCCAAAATCGGTGCGAGCGGGCGAAAAAAAAACAGTCCAAAAAAAAAGACCTGCTTAAGAAAAGTTATGTTTTCAGTACACAGCTGGAAACACTAATTTACCACAGAAACACGTATCAAACTAACAACATGTCTTTATCCATGTTCTCAAAATACAGACTTGACATTTAATATGGAATATTTCAGTTTCGAAGGTATGCCTAGGTAAAAATGCGTTCTTTTTTTCAAAAAAACTCCGATCTCATATAAGATTTGTGAATGGAGAAGTGTGTAGTCAGGTGTGTCGCTGCCAATTAACTGACTTTCCTGTCTGTTGCGCTGCTACATTATGTAATATGCAGTTGGGTAGTGTTCCTTTGGGCTGGGCAAAGCTTGGTTCTGTCAAAAAAGTATCCATATGTCGGCAACTATTGCACAGAAAAATTTGAAATTTTGCATGCAATGCAAGCGGTCAGTTTTGCAGTGCGTAAGATGAGTCAAGTAGTGCATTAAAATTATTTTAATCTATGGCAGAATGGCGCGGAAAAGACAGACATTACCAGACAGATCATAGCGCCAAACGGAACGGTCCCCACAGTTTTATAGAGTAATGCCCAGACTGATGTACCTACACAAAGGTCATCCCCAATGTATCAAAATCTTACATACAGGGTACAGGACCCACTGTCTTTCGGGACACGCTGCTGCAACTAAACAAAAAACACTTAGTCCGTTCAGAACGAGGGGTAAATTGCCACCAAAATGCGTTTTTCAAAGCCCTTAGCGAACACCAAACTGGTTTTAGCAGGTAAGAACACCAAACGTCCTCCGAGGCACCCACTGTAAACAAAACACCGTCATCTGTTTCTCTAATGAATTGGGGGCCATAACCGTTTCTGGGTAGAACACTGAAACAGCGTGTCTTTTTTTATTGAGGTCAGATTTCACCTGCATCGCCCAATTAGTCAAAACAGAGTTTACAGATATCCAGAAGAGGCCTACGAACAAGCATATGCCGGGTCTAAAGTGGCAAGGGTGATTGACAGTGACAGTATTTGGAGTGGATACCACATTGGTGCCAAAACACCAATGGTAGTCATCGACGAAAACCTAAACCAGATCAAATTAAAGATTGATCTCGGAACCACTTGACTATCATTTGATAGGGGGCACCTTAGGAACAATTTTAGGTTACACGGTGAGGTTGCCGGTTCACACAGAGCACTTTTTATAGCAGATAACTTACAGAACCAAGGGAATGAGCAGCTACCCTGGTCATCAAAATCGTCACATTTGAACCACATAGACAATAGTTCGGTAGGCCATTACCCGCCGAATCAACTGGCTACATGTCCTACAACAAAACTGGACCAAATTGGACAATTTTAGACCGATGCCTGGAATATTATTCCAGATTGAACTCTAAAAACCTATCCCAAGGAATGCCTTGCCGCTTGAGAGCGCTGGCAACAGCCAGAAGAGACGACCAGACGTACCAGCGACCATTACTGTGACTAGCACCTGACATGAGGGTCTTTTGTGGAGCGTACAACTCTTTTACAGACGATAATTTGGAAAATATGGAGATCAAAATTATGTCTTTTAATGGAAGTCGTATGACATATAATAGACAATGTGATTTTGTTTGCTTCTCAGGCGAATTCCATTAATGAATTGATGTCACAATGACATCAAAGAGATAATTGAAAGTTATTAAAACACGATTTTAATCCTTATTTTCATTTATCGGTGAGCAAAATAGGAAAAAAAACTGATAAAAAATTACTTGGAAAAAATATTCCATATTAAATGTCAAGTCTGTATTAAAGCATTGTGAATAGGGCCTACTTTGTAGAAAGGTAAAAAGTCATGAATATATATGCTGCATATTACCAAATCTATTTAAGGTTATTTCATGCATTCTGTTGGTATAGCAATCAATAAAACAAATATAATAGCGTGTCTTTATTTGTACTCTTAGAAAATTAAAGCATTGTAAACACTTCACAGAATTGTTTAAAAAAATGAAGCAAAGATAGGCCTATGCTTCCTACTACCAAATCTAAAAATTTCGGTCGATGCCATTTTGTCTACTTCGACTCACACGTAGCAGCTAACTATCGGGTGGCCTGTCCGACCTTCAGTCCACCAAATACCACGACGCTCTTGTCGACCCTTTTTTCGCTACAAAAAAACCTGGTATGTGCTGCTTTGGACAGAATGCCGCGGCCAGCCTTTCGTATAATTGTAAAAGGGTGATATCTCCATGACAATATCAATGGCAAACCAATCCAAAACGACGGCCCCCTTCTCTTTATGACTTTAATTGTCGTGTATTTTGAAATTAATGCTAGAGATGAATTTGACGGCAAAGCTGCCATATTTCCACGTGGTGATAATACGCATGCGCAGAAAGCTCATTTTCCGCACTCGGAACTACTCGGATGTCTCCGCAGTTGACAATGACAGTATGGAGCTTGCGGAACAAGCCGAGGATTGCCGATTGCATTTTCCGGTAAATTCAATAAAGACGTTTGCGACAACCGACTTCCTTGGGGGGGGGGGGGGGATTTTTTTTTTTTTTTTTTTTTTTTTTTTTGAGAACGGACGAAAATCGGTGTGCGCGCAGGATGTCATCCATAAAATTAAAAAAGTGTGGCCTAAGATGATAGCGTTTGTAAAACTATATATTTTGGCACTGCTGAGTACGGAAAACATACACTTTATTTTTCGATGTTAAGCACAACGCATTACTTACAGTAATCACGTAGCTGAAGGTGTCCTTAATGTACACATTCCTTCCCTCTACACAATAAAAATGAAATTTATTGGAGGATGAATTTAAAGAACTTGATATCCACTTTGTTAAATGTGAGAAATTTGTCAAGCCTAAAAGTAAATTGAGACTGGCCAGATATAAACTCCAAACTCGTTCACAACGTTCACAACCAGTATCGAAGGGGCAAATCAGAAGAAAGAGGCAAGTACGGTGGCCCTTAAGTGTCACCTACCCTCAGAAAATCCTTACGACAATTGTGGAAGGAGACATGGCCGTAGCCAGTGAGAGCTTGTCCTGCGTTTGGGTCAACGTGTTTTGCTTGTGACAATTAAACTCAACCATTAGATGAAGTGTTGTGGCTCCAAGCAAAACATTCCAATACGCAATGTGGTAACAGGATAAACATTGGCAACCTTGAAGCAAATAGACTTTTATTAACCTTAAAATCGGATCTGAACAGATGAACATGATCTTTCTAGCCAAAGGAGATAACGGAACAGATCGGAACTTAATATCAAAATACAACTATCAAGGGAAGGCCGAATACCAGACCGGAATTTAATGCAAACAAGCTTGACAGCAGTGAGCCTAATATCACCTCACAGTAGCAATTTGCATTGTATATACATTGTAGCTCGGAACACACAGAAATAAATGCAGTTGTTGTAATTCCCATCTTTCTTGAGAGTTGTTCTATATGATTCTCCTCACATATGGAAGCGTTCATTTAAAGAACACAGAAACTGTTACAGGGGACACCATCCCCCTGCAACCGTAATTAATGCATAGTTAAACGCGGGGCAGATACCGGTAGTGTGTAAAATTACGAATGCTTGGCTTTTTATCACAGATGTAAACAAATAACTGTCTCTGACTTAACCCTCAAGAGACCAAGCTATTTTACTGACTGAAATGACCAAGTGGGGTCATCTATGACCCCATTGTGCTCTGTACAGGGATCCTTCTTATAAAAGGCTGTTGAGGGTTTATCACACCTATACTACTCCCAGGATTTAAGACAAGTATTTTATAATGATCTAATGTAATAAGTATTTGGTAATAATACTTTTATTGCATGAAATAACCAAGCACAGATTTTAAGAACATTACACCGGTATTTAGACAGTCCTTGTCAGTTTCCACAATATTTCTCTTTTTATTTGCCACACTAAATGAAAAAAATTACATTACGAAATTACTTTGAATAAAAATATTTTGACTCATGTTGAGATAGCATCCTGCTAACTTCAATAAGAATAATTAGCTGACTTGCTGAGTAGTAATGCTGGTAAGGAAGTGATACTACTCAGAACACATTCAATCAACTTACATGTATGTTACTATCACATCTGTGTATGAAACAAAATCCACACAAACAATTTGTTAATATATGTATAATATATGATATCGACAGAATTCTTTAGATTTCCGAAATACCCAAAAATTGTAACCGTCAAAATGAGAGACCCAGTTATGAGAACAAGTTCCAACAAAGCTACTGAAATTAGATTCAGCGATGCACTATAAGTGATACTTCAAGCACAATCTTCACAAACCACTTATTTGTGCCTATGTTTTGGGCACACTGGCTGGTTGCATGAAGCACATGCATGTGGCATTTTCCTGTCAGTGTTGCGTGGGTAAAAAATTTGAATAAAATTTAAAAACTAATATTTAAAAAACTAATGTTTCTCTTTGGGGTCATAAATGACCCCACAAGAGTTTTTAATGTATACACCACAATAATTGGTTGATCCCTACAAAAAACTGTGGAAGTGTGTAGGATTAGTAGACTGACAAACTCATGCAAGGAAAGAAAATTCGAATAAAAAATAAGGAAATGGCACATTAAATCATATGGCTGGGGTCGTAAAAGACCCCACTCGGTCACTTGAGGGTAAAATACATGTATACATGTGCATATAATGAGTTTTCACGCTTTTATATCGATTCTTTGTTGTTAATTATCCGCATTTATTTCATGTCATATGTGTAGTACAGGTACATGAACCCAGTGTATGCTATCAAGATTCTGCCACACCATCATTACTATACATTCAAAATATTTTAAGTGTCCATGTACATCCATAACGGTAGATTTATTAATATCCGACGTCT
This sequence comes from Lingula anatina, assembly GCF_051362555.1. Classification (NCBI taxonomy): domain Eukaryota; kingdom Metazoa; phylum Brachiopoda; class Lingulata; order Lingulida; family Lingulidae; genus Lingula; species Lingula anatina. The sequence continues at coordinate 22,111,986 of NC_141772.1, forward strand.
CACGATCCTTACTCAAACGATCTAAGGGTAGATAGGTCTAAAGATAGCAATATGATATACAGTGTACATTACATATAATCGTCCGCCCCAGGGGAAGTATGACCAACTTCAGCGTTCCCAATCGCGGCAACCCCGTCTCCATTTCAAATCTACCTCATTCATACTTCAAACCGTTTCATTGACTTAGAAAAAAATTATTGCAAAATACGTTGCAGTTGCGAAATGCGTTGTGTTGCAAAATGCGGTTTCACGGGGGTCATCACAGACACGAGAACTATAGCGATGTCCTGAACTGCAGTTCACCGAACAGCTGCTCCAACTTCCCAGGCTCCCACACATCATTAAGTAAAATATAGGTAAGGTGTAAGGCATTTTGGATGTTTATTCAAAGTTTCTTCTGTAATTTTAAAAAATACGTGTACTACTATAGTCCCGCATATTACAACAGACCGCATTTTGTAACCGGTTGCAAAACCGGCTGTACAACCTGCACCAAAGGGATCAAGTCCCCCCCCACCCTCTACAGTGACCTTGACAAGCGAAGTGAGAACTGTCATCAAGGGGTCTGTCCAGGTATGTGACTTATTAGTGCTGGGGAGGAATTAACCGAGTTACGGTTCTCAGGTCAGTAACCTGCTACTCGATGCGGACACCTTTCAGTGTTTGTTTTTGTTGTTAAACATGAGGTTTACGCTGTGAATGACCAGTTGGTTCTGCTAGCTGCCATTGATATTTATTTAAGTTAAAACAGTTTTCCCAAATAAAGCTCATATAGCACATGCATTAAATGTAACAATATATGTAAATTATAAGGTGTACAGCTGTTCCCTCTCTCTCTCTCTCTCTCTCTCTCTCTATCTCATTTGATAACCGATAAAACCACAAAAAAACAACTGTTTTGATTTTTCATTTTAAGTTGTTTAGACCTGTTTGTTATAAATCAGTGGTAACAACATGTATGTGTTTTAGCATCTTCTACTCTTACTGGTGTAAATATGCTTTGAGAATGGTTTTGCATGACTTTATTTTGCACATCATACCATCAGGTGCACACCTTTTTTCCCAGGGTCGCCAGAAATGACGCATGTACTACTTCTGTTAATATCTCACGTTAGATGTCAACAAAGTAGTATAAATACAGAGCGCCATATCAACAGGCAATTGAGACACATTTAATTGGTTTTAAGTTCTGTATACAGAATCGTTTAGGGATGAAGAGTGCCCCTTTCGTCTTGGTGGCAACACTATTTCTGTCCAGCAATCTTCATTCTATCTCTGCTTCTAAGCACTGTCCGACGGACCGTGGTTACAGATGGGTCGGCTCGTACTGTTTGCGATTTGTGAAAAATAAAGTGTCGTGGTACAGCGCCAGTGACGTTTGTAAGGACGAGGGTGGACACCTTTTGAGGTTAGAAAACCTCTCCAAAATGACTCATCTTATCGATTGGATGAACAACAACAACTGTAAGTGCATGGTTCAGGACAAAAATTGCATAAATATCAATTTTGTAATATCTTTATCATTGTTTTATTTTCGAATGCGTATATACATTTAATATAGCATTGAGTATATATTTAAATCACTTTCTCTCTCACACACTCACGCTCATAGTCCTCCGAACTCTGAAAGGCTCTATTTAAAAGTCTTAGGCGGGTAAAATCATCTTGGGAATCACTAATCAAAATACAGTTTAGCTTTTCATTTTAGTATATGACTGGTATTGGGTAGATGGCAAAGACAACCATGATTATAACTTTCGGTGGTCTTCTAATGGCGGGCTAGTCGGATCAAATTTGTGGGCCGCCCTCGAACCAAACCATGCATTTGGCAGTGGCCAGTTCTGTGCACACTTCTATACCTGGGTCAAACAAGGTCTTGCGGATAGTGGATGTACCTATTATAAGTTACCCTATATTTGTGAAAATGAATCCGGTATGAGAAATATTATTACGATTCATATGTCCATATGCCAGTTCAAAAAGAAAAAAAATCTATTGTGGCCAATTAATAGAAATATGTGAGAAAATAACTTATTACATGAACTGTACATGTACTATTTGGTTTTACAACTTTCTTAAATACGAAGATATGTTAAAGTTATGCTTTCATCACTCTGAAAATTCATTGCAGTCAATGCACAAGGAGTTTGATTACACTCAATTCTGATATGAGCGATGTTGTCTTCCATCAATTTAAGTGGTTTCGCTTACATGATGTATACTGTTAGGAGGCACTACTAGGACCGTTTAACGTGCGGGGCAGCCAATCCGGCCTATAGTGGGCCCGATTGGCTGCCACCGTGGTTTAATCGTATACCAACATTTTTTATCAATTGAAGCCGTCGCAGGTTCTATCTTAAGTTTGTTATATAATCCATAACAACTTAGATAGATTGTCGTGGGTTGATGCAGAGAGCGAAACACACGCACAATGCAAAAAGAAAAAGAGGTTTCTGTTGATATTCAATCTTTTTATTTCGTGTCAACGGAAATAAATTGCAAACACTTCGATGATCCTGCAACATATTATTTTTAAAATGAATTTTAGAGAACGGAGCTTGGGGATACTGGGGATCGTGGAGCTCCTGTTCTCGTTCATGTGAGAGCGGACGTCAATCTCGATATCGTTCCTGTAATAACCCAAAACCAAAGGGTCTGGGGTCGTGTCCCGGTTCATCTTATGAAACACAAGCCTGCAATACACAGCATTGTCCAGGCAAGTAGAACCAAACGTGGTATTTGGGTCAATATACCCTGTATACATATATTAAAAAACCGAAACATTCCAAGTCAACAAATTTTAGTCAATGTAAGAGATTCAATTGACATGCTCTAAAAAAATCCTTCCATTTGCGGGAATGCCAATTTAGGCTGGATATTTTAATATCTTTCGTCATAAATTGATTCATAGTTCCAATTATCAAATAAGACAAACACTTGTATACATTGAAATCTGCTGTCCAATTAATAAGTCAGTTGGTGTTTCTGTTATGCAATTACGTGCAGTACACGGAGATTGGTCGAGCTGGGAAAGTTGGGGTTCTTGTAGCAGGACTTGCGGCGGAGGAGCTAGGTTGCGTTATCGCCAATGTGCCAACCCGAAGCCTCAGCACGGCGGGAGAGATTGCTCTACATCGATAACATCAAACAGCCAATCAGAACAGTGCAACGTTAAACCGTGCCCCAGTAAGATAAATGCATTTTTCTCAGATAATAACTATACACACGTATTTAGATACAGTCAAAAGTATAGTTTATATATCAAAAACAAAATCCTAACAATACATTTATTGACTGTTTTTTAAAAGAAGGTCTTAATCGATGTTATCACTAGCATCTAAAGAATCATCATTTCATTTTAGTTGACGGAGCCTGGGGAAATTGGAAACATGTTTAAATATCAAAAATGCTAATTATGCATTTTAGAGTTAATTTTAATAGCATGGTCTTAATCGAGAGCATCACTAGCATCTGGTGATAAATTATTTCATTTCAGTTGACGGAGCCTGGGCCGACTGGGCCGTTTGGACTCCATGCACAAAGACGTGTGGAGGTGGTACTATGATAAGAAGTCGTACATGTACCAACCCTAAGCCTCAACACGGAGGAAAAGACTGCATCAGGGGCAATGCCACGCAAGTTACACAATGCAATTTAAGCGATTGTCCAAGTAAGCCGTCCAAAGTAATTAAACAGCATGACTTTTAACCCTTCATGTGCACATTCGTCCGTTAATGTTATCATTTCGAACTGCAAAATGAAAATGAGATTAAACATTTATAAATTAGAAGACATCACTGGACGACTGAGGTGGTCATTATCATTAAAAACATTATTATCGCAAAAATGATTATCGCAACAAATGATTTCACTCATCTTCCTCCAGCGTGTCAACTTCATGACGTCCCTGGGACCAATAGATCCGTGCTTGGCCCACGACTGAAGGAGAACGAGTCAGTGCGATACTACTGCTTGCCGGAATATAAGCTTGTTGGAGGCAGCGAAATTCGTACATGTCAGGCGAATGGGTCTTTGTCTAACGAAGAACCTAAATGTACCAGTAAGTTTTAGTTCTGTTAATTAACTTGCTTCATCCTAGTACTTTCCCATTTGTTACTCTGGGTTTGTGATAGACAAGAGTGGTGTTACATATTGTTTCATTTTGTAGCAACTGGAATTGGAAAAAAGTCTAAGACGTAACATAACCGTCTTCGGCTTTTGAAAGATATAATAAAAAACATGGGTATGTCTCAATAGTTTAAATAAAATGATACGCATTGGGATGGTCACCGTAAATGACAGAGAGGAATTGAAGAAAACATAGCGGTAGAATGAACGGAAGAATGATTCCAGATTGTTGCTATACTGTTTTGACAGATACAAATTCACCCAATAGTCAGAGTTACTTATTCAAAATAATGTTGTGTTTTCAAATGTTGTGGAGACGCGCGATATATCCCAAATGGATGAAACTAATGTCGGGTATGTGATAACAAAGCATGTTTTTCAATATTTCTAGAATGCTGTGGAATGGCACGTTTCATCGTAAACGGCTATCCTGACACGTTTGCCTCCTTGTGCTATGGTGATCACGTCAGCTATCTGTGCGACAGAGGATACAAGTCCTCAAACAACACACCTATCGTCTGCTCGTCACCCTACGAATGGAAGTACATACCCCTGCCTAAATGTGAACGTAAGATACGTCTATTTCCCAGGTTAAAATAAGTCCCTCACGAGCTGCGGCAGCTTTTTCGTTCTCCCTCCCTCTCTCTCTCTCTCTCTCTCTCTCTCTCTCTCTCTCTCTCTATATATATATATATATATATATATATATATATATACTCTCTTTTGGTCTGCTTTTGTTATTTATTTACTATACTCTCTTTTGGTCTGCTTTTGTTATTTATTTACTTATCTTTAGGATTCCTCATGATGCTAACTTTCTTCAGTGAAATCGAATGGATATTCAAACAATGTCAGAAACCAGACGCTTTTGGTTTTATACAATCATACATACCTACGCATATATTCTAATGTATTTATGTCATCATCGTTAACAGCCACTGGTAACTGCAAAAGCAATGACCTCCAGGCCCCACAGGGTGGCCATAAAGCTTGCACCGACCTTGACCAAGGGAAGTTCTGCTACATGAGGTGTGCCGATGGTCAGAAGTACATCGGCGGGTCTGATGTGTTTGAATGTAACGCCAAAACTGGGTGGGCGTGGCAAGTAAGGGTACTTGGAGGAGCTGATTACATGCCTAGCGCTGTAGGCAGGTGTCAAGGTGAGCAGCCATTTTTAATTTGCTGCACTTATTGCAGTCTTTTAAAAATGTTCATACCTTCAAAATGTGTATATTGGTTTATATATACTATATAATGTTATATACATTATATATATTATATAATGTTTAATAAATTACAGTACCAGAAGGCGATTCTGGACTCCTCCTATGGCTTGAGGGTCTAGAAACTGAGACGACATCGACGGAAACGGAAGAGAGTTTGAGGGAATTGATTATGAAAGAAATGAGACAAAAATTCGCCGCAGCTAATATCTGCACCGGGATTTGCACGGTTAGTTAGAAAATAGTTACATCTCCAACAAAATTGAAAATAAATTCGCAATTAACGATTATCTTACAATGATTATTTTTATTTATAAATGGGTGTAGTAGTCTTCCTGTAGGCTAACATATACGCCCAACTCAACGTGGTCAGGTTTGACGCTAGAGTGCAGCACATATGAAATGCAAGTAGTATAAATGTATTTCTCTATATGACAATCATGTATTAAATACCTATTTAATTAGATTACCGAAATCACGATTGAGGAATCAACGCGCTTGGTTCGCAGAGATGTAGTTCCCCAGGCACGGCTGTTCAATATTAAGGTAGCGTTGTATGCCGCTCCTCCGAAAGGATCTGTCACCAGTCAGCAGACAGCAAGAATAGAAATATCCAAGGCTCTTAAATCCTTAAAGTATGTAACATAAAGGGCCATTCTTACCTCATATTTCATGCATTAAGAAATACCTCACCTTTTTTCTCCTACACGTAAATACATACACTGTCTGCTCATGAAAGATTTACAATAACAGTGATAAGATACGGTAAAGGCCAATTCTTTCTCCTGTATGCCCCATGTATTGGTACATTTGTCACGAAATAATGTTTTGTAGCATTCAGGCCGCTGCTTTGAAGCAAGCTATCGTATCTGGGTCGATTGTACTGCAAATAGGTGGAACACCTGCCAGGTTGAAAGGCAGCAACATCCGGGTATCCAAGCCATCTCTGACTTGTCTCTCAGGTTCCATAAGGAAAGGTTTCGATTGTTGTACGTATAACCGATATTTTGACTTTCTTCGTCATTTTTCAAACAAAATATTACAGGAACTACATTTATTTCTAATAGTCATTTATTTATTTAATTTATAGCTTGTTTAGAGTCATCAGCATTATGTCGTTCTGCAGAACTGTTTTAAAAGTTCCAAACTATCATGTCGGTTTCTTTCAGTCACTTGTCCAGTGGGGACGTATCATAACAAGGATGAAAAGCAGTGTTCGTCATGTCCATTTGGTCAGTATCAGGACCAACCCGGTCAGATGTCCTGCAAAATGTGTCCGAATGGAACCACAACAGACAGATTAGGAATCAGCAACGTCATGCACTGCAGAGGTGATTTTGATTTTAATTTGAAAATCAACACTACCGGTATCTAAGCCGAGTGACAAGACTTGCAGTTAAGTTACTGACATAAGTTTGCCCAACTAGACTAAACGTACATGTCATAGCCTTTGGGTATTTTGGGTCATTAGACATAACTTGCATAACTTTGTTGTAATATAATGTGGTTCTGAAAATATGTTTTGTAAGCTCATTATCTGACGGATCTCTCACAGAGTACGAAGGATGTAACTGTGGAATACACCCGTGCAAACTAAATGGATCCAAGTTTGAATGCAGTTGTCTTCCTGGTTATGAAAACATCAATGGGACGTGCACAGGTAATGATAAATATCAACTTGTACATCATTTCATGAGATATTTTGAAAGACATATTATATATATTTATGTTTCATCGTAGAATTTTATGCGGCAATGTGAAACAAAAGGTTTAAAATCAAGGCGTATGTAAATGTACGCTTTAACGTAAACTAGTTTAATTCGATCGAATAGTTTTATTTTGAAAGCGACCTCGTCTTGATCAGGAGCGTTTTTTTATTATTCTTTAGATATCGACGAATGCAACGGTGCCATACATGTATGTCCATCAAATTCAAGGTGTATCAATAAGGAGGGGTCTTATAGGTGTGAATGTATCCCTGGTTACGATGGAAACTACTGTACAGGTATGCTTTTTTCATTTATTAATTTAGCATGTATGTTGATTGTGTAGAATTAAGGTTAAGTTGTTTGAAATGAAAAACAACAGCATTTTCAAATATGCTGTTGCTTTCAAACCTTTGATCATCATGAACTCATAGTGGCATGACATTGGCGCGTTCTTTTCAGTTAACTTCCTGACGTACTCTAGAGATTCACACTTCCAATGCTACGGTTTAATTTTACTTAATTTTATTTGTTTATTTTATTGACAGATATCGATGAGTGTAAGTACCCTGGCAGCTGCCCCGGCTCCGGAATGCAGTGCATTAACACCGTGGGGAGTTACACGTGCACGTGCCGTGCTGGTTACTATGGGGACAATTGCGGTAAGTCTGCCTTTGGCACATCGTTGATTTGGTCTATGATACCACTGCATCTTTAGCGAAGACAAGATATAACTGCATCTTAATCTACTTTACTCGGACATTAATAATGCCAGCGTGCAGCTTTTTTAATTGATTTAATAAAACGACAATACATAGAATTCGACGAGATATTAATTCCATATTTCATCTTATTGCACATTTTTCTAGACCATAGATGCCCCGATAAATTCATAGAAACAAGCACAGGCTGTTTGTTTGTTTCGACAGCCTTGGTAACCCAAAGCAACGCGTCGCAGTTGTGTGGGAGCGTCCATCCCAGTGCACATTTGGTGGACATTAAGAACAAAGCAACATACAAGACAGTCGCCAGATATCTACATCCCGCAAACTCTTACTGGATGGGTAGGTTTTGTATTTGAAGTATGGCTCCTATTTTTAATTTCTCAATTTGTGGCAATTGTGGCAATGTTTATATCTCACATTTCATAACGCCCATCAAATTTTATTAGATATCTCCGAAAATATTAAAGTTCTGAAATAATTACTATTTTTCAAGTTTAGACAGCGTTCAAGTTTAGACAAAGCGATTTTCTTGATCAGGCTAAATCGTGTCGCACTTTCGAATTGTTTTGAATAAAGTATAAGCAGATAACTTGATGCTTTATTATTACCAGGTCTAAACGACAAACAGCAAGAAGGAACGTTTGTTTACAGTGACGGAAGCAAGGTTGCCACCCTATACAACGAATGGGATTCGGGCCTGTCCACCCCTGCGTCCAATGACCGCACCAAAAACTGTGCAGTGATAGATGGAAACGCAGCTTTCCAGTGGAGGGTCGTCCCTTGTGATAATTTAAACTTGGCTATATGCGAGCTTGATAAAGTGTGGTCCAAATAAACATTGCCATTGCCGAAATTACAATTTATATTTAAAATACCTCAAAATTACCAAAATTTAATTTTTATCACTAAGCCCAAATCCCCAATCCGAAGTTTTTGATTTGCAAAATTTTTGTTTTCCAACTGAAAACAAATGTTTGATGCTTAATAAAGTTAGTAATCATCCTCACACAATTACAATGGACAATAGTACAATAAAGAATGCACTATAAATCGCTGTCTGAAACTTGTTTGTTCCGCACGTGGATAGTGCTTGTGAACATACGTGTCTCTATATTGTAATTTTATTTAAAAAATAATAATCTTACATATAACAGTCTTATATCAACACGCACGTTGTAAACAATGAATTTAGAAGTTATCTATGGAAAGCTATTATCATTATCCATTATTCTTGATGTACGAATTATTTAAGTCAAATCCATAGGTAAAAACAAAATCATTTTATACTAATCGGTGATTTTGAAAGATCTCATAAATAATTTATAGAAAAAAAAGGGTCAAAATAAATCTCTGTGATGACGGAAGATTATACAATCTAGGAAGGAAGGCAATAAATCTTGTTTAAATTTTAATAAATTGTAGCAATTTGTTCTTCGTGTTCTCTTGGATCAATCTAACACAAATATTGCATTATGACCTCTGGGGTTATCGGTAGCACTGACATGTACATGGTCCAATTACCAAGTAGAAACACGTGAACACGTGTCCTCCGAAATGGGCCAATCTAATACAAACAGAGATTTTACGGCCTCATGGCCTTGTGGGTCGTCGCTGGTCAAAGGTACGAGGTGGTGTAAGTTGCACCCCGTAAACAAGCACGCGATAACTGATAATTTTTGTGTGCTCTATATGAGTGAATCTTTTCGGAAATTTTCCTGATTCTCCTCAAAAGGTAATATAAGTTTCTCTGGACCTAGAAAGTTTTGCTCCGATAAAATTGTCAGTCGATTCAGGCTCCAGTAGTGCCATAAAGCAAAAACTTGACTGCCACTTTCATAACTTTGAGCAACGATAAATATTCAAGATGGCCGCCAATTCCAATACAATATACTTCTATTTAAGTGAGAGGCCCTTGCAAGGTCTTAGTTGATATCACCAAACAAAAAATATCTTAATGGAAGTTCTGTTACTTTATGGAATCATGTACGTAACTTTTGTCAAATTAAAAAGATCAGCCATCTGCCTAAAATAACACATTATTCTCTAAATTTGACTTAAAACAAATTATTTCATTTTATAGACATAATAAAGAGCTATAAGTACAGTTTTTAAAAGTTTTGCATTCATGTGCAATCTTTGAGTATTCTAAAATATTTACAATATGGCCGTCATTTTTCATTCTCACTTTTCAGTCACAGGTTTGAACACAGTGCATATCGCAGGTGTTATATTAGGTTTTGATTCCCATGAATAGAATAAGTACTATGAGGCAAACACGTTTTTTTCTAAAATGGCCAGTAATACCAATTGAGAAATATTGATTCCCATATATTGGACCTGTGATGTTGGTAGCACCACTATTCATGGATACCTGTTCACTATAAACATGTTGATATGGTTTTCTCCGGTATTTGGAGTAGTTATGGTGCCATTTGTAAATCCAAAATGGCCTTTAACAGCCTGAGAAAACACGTTTTTTTTTTTTTTACAAATCGATTGCTTTCAATACGAACGTTTTTATTTTTAGTTATTATGAAATTTGTAACAGTTTTCTGGTCAATAAATATTTTACATGATGACCCTCATAACCAATAGGATAATTCGTCCCCCGGAGTAGATCCTAGTTATCATGCCGGTGGTTGCCGAGTACATGCAATATACTAACAATCACATATATAGTAAGATAGATACGAAAGAAGTATAAACCAATTTATTTTTACGTGAAACAGGTTTATCTTAATCAGAGAAGGTCACGACACTAAGTATGAACTAAATTATCGAGCTGAGGATATAAAAGGCTCCCCTGTCCTACATAAGAGAGTATACCCCCAACTGAAAGTACATGTAGATCTCTGCATCTGCATATTGTTTCATCTTAGTTTCACAATGAAGTCCATACATTTGGTCAACCATATATGGCTTGTGTGTGCATGCCACTTGATATCAAGCTTTGCGGCGTTTCCTTGCCCTATTCGTTACGAACCTGTAGGGTCTTATTGCCTGAGATTCAACCAGAACCGCCTCACGTGGAACGATGCCCGCCGAAAGTGTTTGAGAGAAGGAGCGCACTTGGCTGTGATAGATACTGCGACGAAAAAAGATTTATTCATCAGTTACCTTACAAGATATGGAAGTAAGTGACGTTGCTGTTCTGTATCAGTGTACCAGTAGAATACATTGTTTATGCATGAAAATGTAAAAAACGGGCAGGCCCTTGATGCTATTTTTCAGTATTTCAACGCCTACACTCAGTGAAGAATGACAAGATATGTTTTATCAAAAAAAGCTAAAGAAAACAAAGTTCTTAAAATTAGTTATCAGCTCCCCCCAATGAGACGACGGCGGACGTATTGTCTTGATGACAATACACATTTCTGAGTTTTGATATTGGTTGATATCCATTTATTAAAAGTTGTCTGTAATTGTGATTTTGGAGGTCCATCAGTTTGGTTGGATGGAAAGGATACCAATGGAAGAAGAAACTGAATATGGTACTCGACCGGTGTCAGCGTTGATAGATTTTTGTGGGCTAGTGATCAACCCAATAACTACAAGTATCATTTTATATGCCAATATGAACCAGGTAATTCTTGTTGAATGCCGTGTACTTTATAATCATAGAGAAGTCGTATGCCTATGTGCATTTCCTTGCAAGTCTCAGGATGAGGGATATGGGTCAAAATATATCCTCCATTGTAGCTTACCACTTCCTCGCTTTAAGAAAAAAAAAATCATTAAATGTGGAAGCATGCTATTGTTATTTGCAACGTTTTAAGAAAACTAATGTGGATCTCGTACTGCGTACGAGTTCTCCGTTCTGCAAACAATGAAGGACGTGTCCCGTGTTTTTTATTTTATTTTATTTATTTATTATTATTTTTTTTTTTTTGTAAAGTGGATGGAAAGGATTATTAGAGACATGTCATAGTAAAAACACTCTTTTTTTCAACATGATATGTTTACTTGTTAAAAGTGGTTCTTACATGCAATTGCATGTTTTTTGTAATAGCAACCGGTAACGTGAAAAATACCCTAAGACGAAAACGTTCACCAATTGGAACACGAAATGGAGCCTGGGGAGCATGGGCATCATGGAGCACGTGTTCAGTAACGTGCGGTTATCAAGGTCTGAGGTCCCGCACTCGTCTATGTGATAACCCAGCACCCGTTTTCCCCGGTAAACCCTGCCTTGGAGATGACCGACAAACTAAAGTATGCCATCCTCCGCAGTGTCCCAGTAAGTAGGCTGCTGAGAGGTTATCTCCGCTGAGATATCATATCTGCAGTTAGATGTTATATGTTATGAATGATTGCTTAGTACTTTATAAGGCTAAAATTTAAAATATGATTTAACATGCCATTTTCAAATGTTTGATTTCTCAAATGAGGTATTGCTATGCTTTGATAATGCACTATTATACTCATAATGGTTGTCATACATGTATCAGTTTTGGAGTTAGGGGGTGTCGGGGGGGCTGCCTCGCCCCCCCCCCCCCCCCCTTTCGGTTTCTAGTAAAAAAAAATCACACCAGTATTCCCCTCTTGATATCGGAATTTTGAAGAGCTGAATCATAGTTCTAAACTGCATCAAATGACACAATTTGCCCTCCAAAACACCGAAACCAACACACACATGGTGTAAAATATATGCAACTTTCATAAAAAATCCTTTCCTTTTGTTTAAATCCATTTATTATTGTATTTCATGTTAGACCCTTCTATATTTTTATTATAGCTTGCCAAGTACACAATGTCCCTGGGGCCATGAGCTCGGTATCTGCTGCAAGAATAAATGAAAATGAACAAGTGAAGTATTACTGTCTACCAGAATACAAACTGGTCGGCGGAAGTCTGATAAGAACATGTCAGGCTAACGGTACTTTATCAAATGAGGAGCCACAGTGCAAAAGTAAGTAAAAGCTAAATTTTAAGTAATAACTAAACTATCCTTACTCTTTCACAGATAATTGGAAATATTATGAAAACTCTCACAAAACAAAGGTACCAGATTTAAACAGTTTGGGTAAGACGAACGTTAGGACTTCATATAAATGAAAAACAACGAGTAGGCATTGCTGCGTCAGCAGTATTTTTTTAAATTAAATTTAAATAGGCTAATTTAAACCTTCCTCATCTTTTCGAATTTATGGAAGCAAAAAGTGTGACTGAAAAACAGGAATAATAGATATCTAAACTACCCCATTGATTTAAACGCCTGAAGTAGTGTTTGCCACCAGGTAAACAAAACTGTTCTCTTTTGTACTTCGGTTATGTTTATCTTAATTTTTAAGTCTCGTCCGTGACAGAAGATTACAGACGTTCACTTGAAGCACGTGTTTTTTTTTTTAATTTTATTTTTTGGTTTTTAACAACCGAAACTAGTGTTAGAAATGATTATTTTAACATTTCTAGAATGCTGTGGAAAGGCACGTTACATCGTGAACGGTTATCCCAACACGTCTGCCACCTTGTGCTATGGTGACCACGTCAACTACCTGTGTGACAGAGGTTACAAGTCCTCAAACAGCACGCCTATTACCTGCTTGTCACCCTACGAATGGAAGTACATACCACTGCCTAAATGTGAACGTAAGATACGACTATTTACCAGGTTAAAATAACTGCCTCACGATTCCTTGTATCTAGCTCTCTCCTTCTCTTTCTAATATCATTATTCCTTATGGTGATGGAATGTTGATTTACTTACCAAGGGAAGTAACCTTACCTAAATGTAAGATATCGTAAGATTACATAATTCTGTATATCATTACGTCTATAATATTTTGCATAATAATTATTCCCCGACGCATTGTTAGGTCTCGATTCTTATGTTTATTGGAATATCGTCTTTCTATTTTCTTCTAATTTCTTAACGTTCCATTAGATTTTACACGAGTAACGGGTATTTACAAATATTTTATTATTACATATAATGCATCAAGACATTTAACCAAAACGATAATTATTGACACCTGAGCTGATTTATTTTACAACTTCAGCCGATGGAAAATGCGACTATGCTGATATCGCAGCTCCACAAGGCGGATATAAGGCGTGTACTGGGGACGAACTAAACAGAGTGTGCTATATGCATTGTTCCAGTGGACTGCAATATTCAGGGGGACATGACTTGTTTGAGTGTAGCGCGAAGACTGGATGGGTATGGAAAGTGCGTCTACAAGGTGGGGCCATCTATGTGCGCAGCAATGTAGGGGCGTGTCAAGGTGAGAAATATAATAATAATAAGCCAGGTAAAAAGTTAATGTTGAATTTTGCCCCCTTGCTTTGAGAAAGAAGTTACAAAGTGGATTATTAAACGCGATTAAAATTTTACCAGTTTGGATAGAAATTACTGTTTCTGGTTTATTGATCTCGGTGCAACCATAGGTATTGAAATATAATTTGGTACTGTCGATATTTTTTCAGTTTCGGATAGTGCGTCGGATCTCCTTATGTGGCTGACGGGTCTTGGCCTGACTACAGCCTCCCCAGCGCCAGACGCGGCACTGAGAGAAAAGATTAAACGTGAAATGGTAAAAAAGCTGCTGGCGGCAAATATTTGCTCATATCCTTGCAAGGTACATGGTCAAAAGGAAAATTGCTGTTGGAAAAAAGTTGAAGGGCTCTTATAGCTGTGAAATACGTGGCATTAGTTAAGCAAAATATAAAGTAAGCAAAATCGGCTTGCTTGATAAATTAGTAAGAGCGTATTCAGAACAGCGAACTAACAGATCCGTGGATCAAATATGGCCGACCCACCTGATTGCCTGTTGCGTATTCCCCGCTATCTATTCACTGTCTTATCGGGAAATAAGCGGCAAGCATCCAAGTGGGTCGGCCATATTTGATCCACGGGTCAGTTTGTCCGTTGTTCTGAATGCGCTCTAAGTCATCAAGGTACATGAAGCGGATACGCAGAACCTAAATTGTCAAAGAAACTAACACATATGTTGAAATAATATATTATTAACGTCCATCAATATACAACATATTAATAGCCCAATTTTATTTGGATATAGATACAAAATTTTGAGATAGAACAAGCTCATGGATACGTAAATTGAAGATCCGTTGGGGTACAGGTCTGACCACTCCTGCGTCCAATGACCGCACCAAGAACTGTGCAGTGATGGATGGAAACGCAGCTTTCTTGTGGAAGGTCGCGCCTTGCGATTATTATAAATTTTTCTGAATGCGAGTTTGATAAATTGTAATCAAAACAAACACTGACATTGCCAAAATCATGTACAATAAAGAATACACTATAAATCGCTGTCTGAAACTTGTTGGCTCCTCACAATGGGTACGTTATAGTAAATGGAATGTAGCGCCTGTGAAAACGTGTATCTATATGACAATCAATATTAATCTCACATAACTAGCTGTCTTATATCAACATGCACGTTGTAAACAATGACTTTGGGTGATATTTAAGGAAAATATTATCATTATATCCATTCTACCTGTTTCAAAATGCCTTATTATGTAAGTCAAACCCATAGGTAAAATCATGGTGATTTTGATACTATAGATAATTTCTACAATTAAAACGGCGTTAACTGGTCAAAAAGGTAACGTTATTTACATAAAATTATCCAGTTAAGAAAGGCAAGCAATGAACCTTGTTTTGAAAAATGCAGATGAATTGTGGCAATTTCAACATTAATCTGAATCGTATTTGCACTGAGTGCTCTCTTCAGTCAGTTGAGGAGAAGACACGTAAATGGGTTATTAGTAGCACTAACATGCACATGGCCCAATGACCAAGTATTAAGACGTGGACTCGTGTCCTCCGAAATGGGTCAATTTAATACAAACGTTGGTCTTATGGCCTCAAGACCTCGTGGGTAAACGGTAGCACTCATATGCACATGGCCCAATGACCAAGTATTGTAATATGTTAAAACACGTGGACTCGTGTCTTCCGAAATGGGTCAATCTCATACAAACACTGGCCTCATGACCTCGTGAGTCGTGGCTGGTCAAAGGTACATGTACGAGGGGATATTAACTGAAACCCATAAACAAACGTGAGATAACTGATAATTCATGATAAGAATGCGCTGTAAGAATGAATCGTTTCGGAATTTTGTCTGATTTTCCTCAAAAGGTAACATAATTTGCTTAGACAAAGATAGATTGCAATCTGCTCTTCTACTTCTGTCACCTGCCATGTTGTGTTTAAGGAATTATTGTAAATGTGAAATTAAAGGAACTGTTTCTTAAATACTTTAAAAACCAGTGCATTTTAAACAATGTATGCACTTTACCCTTCAAGACCGTGTGTTCTACTAAGAGCCATATGCGTCTTTTGGACGGGTACTATTCTAGAAATGCATAATATTAAACGCTAAGAAACGCTACGCATTACCGCAGAGAAAATATAGCTTTACAAAATGTAATAATAACGGAAAGAGTGATTTCAAGTAAATAAGCACATTAAAGAGTTGCAATTGCAAAAGAAAAGTAAAAAGACTGATGTAAGCTTCAAATTCCGGAAGCCCTGCAAATTCAATAAACATCCAAAATGCTCTAACACCTTGCCTGCATTTCACTGAATGGTGTGTGGGAGCCTGGCGAAGTTGGAGCAGCTGTTCGATTGCCTGTCGTTCAGTTCAACGCTTTAGTTCTTGTATCTGTGATAACCCCGCGCAAAAGGGAGCAGGTGCCCTCCGCAGTGACCTTGATTGACAAAGGGAGCAGTGTCACCATAGAGCCTCTCCAGGCATGTGCATGACTTATCTATACTAGCCATAGGTGAGGAATTAACCGAGTTATAGCTCTTATGACAGTGACTACGTCAATCAGAGATATAAACAGTCGCATATTTATGCTGGTGTGTTTTTTTTCCTTCACTTACATCATGTGCATACTCAAATAATGTCCTGTTTTTCTTCAGCGATAATTCAAATATGAAAAAGCGTCGAAAGTGATTGCCCAATTTCCATTATTAAAACGAGGCACAGTTAAAAGGGTTATAAAAACTAGGCTTACAATGTACATTCCGCCCATCTGTCGCCATAAACATCTGTCGCCCATCTGTCGCCCGCAAATCGTTTAACTACAGGAAAATGACAGATATTTATTGAATACAAAAAGTTGAACTCCTTAAGATTTTTTCAGACCAAAAATGTCCTAACAGATTTATGCAAAAGTGTCGATAATTGTTATCTAATTTTGGACGACATGGTGAATTTTGCAGTGGTACTGAACTTTGTAAAACTAATGATTTACAATCTAATGTTGACTAAAATATTGTTTTGCTCATTTAGAGTTCGAACCTACAGGAAGGGAAATCCATTTATGGGGTTGTTTGTGAATCACGTGTTTAGTTGAATCAAAGCGCGTGTATATCTCATCAACAGAAAAATGCCATTGCTTGATTTCAATGATTTGTTGAATAAATGCTTTTACAGGTAGGTGCATTTGTTAGTTTATCTGTCAGTGTATCACCGTGGTTGAAGCCCTCTTTTTCATACATATCTACAGATAGAACAGTGGTATGCAGCTGATGGTGAGTCATTTTATAAACTTACCGGAGATATTGCAACAGGATTTGACTTCTTTGAAAAGTGGTAACTGAAAACAAAAGACAATGGTAAATGCAGTATAAGCACTGTCTCTCTCGTTGTCACTGATTGTTGATCACCACACCAATGCGTATAAACCCCTTTCTTGGCAAGCTTAAGTATTTTTAGAGCCCACCCCAATTCCAAGTCGACCTCTCGACCAAACCGTTTCAGTGACATAGAAAATAATATTGGTTGCAAAATGCGTTGTACTTGCTTTGTATTTCACGATTTTCTTTGATTGCAAAATGCGTTTCCACAGGGGTCAACCAGCCTCAAGAACTATAACGGTGTCCTGAACCTCAGGTCACTGCACAGGTGCTTCACCTTCCCCAGGTTTCCCACACACCATTAAAGGGATAATAAACCCTTCGTATGATATCTATATTTCACAATAAAAACATTGTAAACAACTCAAATAAATATGATATATTCTGTTTTACCACAAAAATGGCAGTTATAGCTATTATTCTGATATCTGAGCTTGTCTTTAGACCACGTGCCCTCATTTGATGGCTATACTCTGTTTAAATCTCTTAAGAGATTTTAACGAAAAGCCAAACCTATTAGAAAAAAACCAGGGACTAACTTTGAATGTAAAAATGGATTCATTAGCCATTGGTAAGTATGGGAAAATTGTTGTTTACTCCAGGAAAATTCATTTTTTGGCCGAAACAGTTATTATCCCTTTAACCATTATCCCTTTAACCATTGGTAAGTATGAGAAAATTGTTGGAAAATTCATTTTTTGGCCAAAACGAACAGTTATTATTATCCCTTTAAGTAAAATGCGGACAATTTGTAAGACATTTTGGATCACTGAGAATAAAATTGGAGTCATTTGACTCTCTAGTCAGAGTCCAGCACCCCTTGACCCTCTTGGAGTTAAATTGACTCCTATATAAGGGTAAAATTACCCCACTACCAAAGTCTTTAGACTCTCTT
This sequence comes from Lingula anatina, assembly GCF_051362555.1. Taxonomy (NCBI): domain Eukaryota; kingdom Metazoa; phylum Brachiopoda; class Lingulata; order Lingulida; family Lingulidae; genus Lingula; species Lingula anatina. The sequence goes on from NC_141772.1 coordinate 22,130,282, forward strand.
ATCAGAGTCAATCACCCCCTGGCTCTCATGGAGTCAATCTGACTCTAAAGTCAGAGTCAGACGGCGTGGAGAGAACAGTTTTCATCATCCTTTGTCAGTATAAACATTACTTTATTGGCCATAGTTGGTTTTATGCATGAACAATTGGTTTTCTGTGTGTTTCTGCATACAGAACTCGTGCACTTATTACTGACCCGGGCTTTCAGTTGCCCACACCCTTTATGTGATATGTTGGTATACAGGTCAGCAGGTTGTGTTTCCATGTTGTTACTAGGTGAGTGAGAACTATGCGGTGAGAACTATATAGGACAAACTGGAGACACTCTCCGACATAGAATGACCGATCACAGACAACAAATAAGACAACCTAAGTATCATTGCACGTCTGTGAGTGGGCACATTAGGGAATGCTCTATGAACAAAAGCAAGGACTTTACGGTATTCCCATTTTATAAATTCACTAGGGAAACAACCCAAACAGAAAGGGAAATGAAAGAAAATCTATTCATTAATAAGTATAAACCTACATTGAATAGATAATAGCATTGGTAAAAGCAACAATTAAACATCCGTTGTTACAGACGTCACATTCTAGCCTTTATGACATCACCTAGTAACAAATAAAGTAAACCCCCTGAAGAAAGAATGAAACCGGTCGGGGCAAAATAGCTGATGTTCTTTTTTTCTTTTTATTATACGTGTGTGTGTGTGTGTGTGTGTGTGTGTGTGTGTCATGCTGTTTATTACCAGTTTTGCAAATTGTTTGTTATTGCTCTGCTAACTTCACGTTCGGCCGGATGGCCTTGTGGTTAGAGTGCGCGAATCCCACCGGCGGCAAACCGGTCTTTAATGTATGGTGCTGCCAGTAATTACGCCGCGGGATATTCAGGCCACAGACCGTGATCATAAGACATACCGCAAATAGAAAATAGAATTTAGAAAATAGACATTGCATGTGAACGAAGCCTTAGTGTACTGCTATGCTACCACTGCACAGCATCTCCTACTTGCCTAGATTACATTTAAATTGCGATTACGCAATGTACGGTGCACATTTACTGCCCGCAATCATCTTTTCGTATGGCGTCTGAGCGGAGGTAGACGGTCGCACGATTTAGGTCCTCCACAGGCTCTACGATTTTTTCAAGCTGTGGCTTTTGACAAAACTTTAAAATCGTAAGCCCGCAGACCGTAACGTTTAAACCAAACATGTAGATTACATTTGCCACATGCGCAAGCCCACCGTTTAACGCCCGTACAGTACCCGTGCAATTCCCGTTCTATGACCTAGGATCGTGTCCTTGGCGAACAGTGTGATAATCACATGTTCACGCGTTCCTAGTTTTTGATCTTGAACGATGGATTCCCATGCCCCTATCTTTCACACGATTGGAGGCTTGATTTCTACATGCACATGTTATTTTCCACAATCTAACGTATATAAGAACCACCGTTGGGATATAACCACATTTTGAAATTCGAACTCAATAAAAGCTGTTAATATGCCTATTGTAATTGCTCTCGAAATATTGATATTTATATCATTTTGCTATATTCAAATCATACAAAGTCTACAGTGTCCTGGTCTTTATAGAAACGTTCTAGGCAGATGTTTACATTTTAATAGCGACACCAAAAACTGGTGGGACGCACGAGACGCATGCAAAAGAGAAGGTGGTAATTTAGTGACCATTCAAGACAAAAGGGAAAGAGACTACCTAAGGGACTACATGAAATCAAATAAGAGTAAGTAAACTGTAAATGTATCTGTGACACCTATTTCGTAAATTAATTAACTTCAAAATACAAAAACAGACTTTCCTGACGTCTTCGTAAAAGTTTTGGCACTCTCTGACATAATGCATTAGAGTTTCGCTTGGAAAAATAGATGTAAATTTTAAAGAAATAACAACTCATGCATTGGGGAAAGAGTTTTTATACGTATCATCCTTGCAATAAACCTGTGCGAAAAAGTATGTTCTTTGGGTTTCATAAAGACATTTTTAGACACACATGAATCCCCTTTCATTATAACAAAAATACGATAATTCATGCATCATCCATATTCTCGGGTATCACTTAATCGGATAATGGTTCTACAGACAACGTTATAGGCAATTTTATTTCCATAGTGAGCCACTTTCCGAAACAGAAAATCAAACCAGTCAAGTATTCTTAGACGAATTCTATAAAATCGCAATAAATACCATGTTATATTTTTATTTTGAAAATGATTCATGCTGTAGAAGTTTCAAATCCAAGTTTCAAACCCAGCATGGTATTCTTTTATTTTTCTAGTATGGAAATATTATTGGGTGGGTGCAAGTCAGCGTTCAAACGGCCAATGGAGATGGGAATATAAAGACCAGCGCATAGATAGTAAAATTTGGATGTCGGGCGAGCCTAACGATTGGTATGGATCCGAAGACTGCATGCATTACTACAGTGATCTAAATCTTGCAGGAGGATTAAAGGGCCTTAATGATGGTTTATGTGGAGATCGTCATCCTTTTATATGTGAACAACGTACAGGTAAGTGTATGTAAGGGTATTCCTTCATAAATTTAGGTCGATTTGAAATTTCTTCCCGAATGTGGTACGAATTTTGAATTTTTGAAAATTTTGAAAAGTCTTCATTCCGGCTCATACTGCTTGATTACTGCTGATTCCGAATAAGTGTATAACGGGCTTTAAGGAGACATTTGTACGACCGAAATAGTTGCCTAATAAGAATAATTCGATCTTTCCAAATAACCGAAGAAGTGCCCATCATAACTATTGACAGAGTAAGATAAAAACTGATAATTTCCCATTGTGCAACCTGGCTGTTAAGAATGAGTCCTTATCAACGTCGTGCATCATTTTTTTGTTGCGCATCCCGCCAACAGAATGTACATGTATATCTATATGTGGTGCTGGTGATCTAGCAATGCACAAAATTAAAGTTAAAAAATGGCTAAAAATACTTCACAGATGCTATTAAAAAACAAATTTTCAATTTATATTCAAACAAAATATCAACATATAATAATTACTTGATGGCAGTGGTAGACCGATAATACCCCCGTCACACTGGAGGCGGAATGAGCAAGACTACGGTCGGAAAGACAATTCTTTGTACGTTCGTGAATATTTAAATTCTCTGAGTGCATTCCAAATATTTTATCCATTCTTGTGGCCGGTCCGAATGTTTTGCTCATGATAAAAAACTTTCGAAGTCATTCCAAGTGGAAAATTATCGAATGATATTTGAATAGTATTCTACCTGCAATATGACTGCATTCTAAATCTTCTCACGGCATTCCGACAGCATTCGAAACATTCTGATCGCGTTCGAGAAAGAACCGAAATGGCATTATTATTTACAAACAATTTTGCACAAATTTCGTTTGTAGGGTAGCAAAGAGGTCCCCACGATGTCGAATATTTAATATCACCGGTCTTCCTAAGCAATCCAATGCAGCGATTAAGCATAAGCAATTATTGTATCTAATTTGAAGTGAGGCAAATGCGATGCTGCGCTATTGCAGAACTCGCAATACAATTCTACATTAGTATGGACATGATAATGCTGTTAGCGGGTGACTTACATGTAACTTCACTCCCCCCTTTTTTTACTACTCACAACTTTTCTATTTTCAGAACCTGGCAATTGGGGCTCCTGGGCGGATCGGGGCAGTTGTTCACAAACATGTGGGGTCGGGCAAATGACTGTACTTCGCTTTTGTAACAACCCACCTCCAAAGTTAGGGGGGGCAAATTGTATTGGTCCCAACAGCAAGACAGTAATTTGCAACCTGAGGCCATGTCCTAGTAAGTTATTTTTTATTCAGTTTTAAAAATCATGTTCACGATCGCCAGGATGTATATGTCAAAATATCACCAAAAAGTACTCAATACATGGTAACTCTTGTACAACAGTTTAGTTTGAAAATGACCATAAAATTCATAGGATAGTACGATTTTAGAGATTTTGGTTTCAATTTTTTGTTGATTGGTAATAGGTCTAGGATAAAAACTTGATTTTCATTAGAGTCATGTTTACTGTCTATATGTAAAAAGGAACCGAAGGTTTGAAAATGAAACATGGGGAAAGCCCATCTTCAATACTGGGTGTAATATTATCAAATTGCGTGAAGGCCTCTACCACTCCGCCAAGTCTAATCGAGGTCTGGCATTGCTAGGTAACTGGATTGTTTCTTACACCAGTTTCATGTCAAAAGACAATAGGCCGCGTCGTGTACTACTGGGGCGTTTACAACACGGGTTGTCCACTGTATGCGACATAGATCCCATAGCTGTGAACGCTCATGCATCAAGCGGACACTAATGTATTAACCGTCGATCATTCGCCTCTAAAATCATTCCCGTTTTAAAATATCTCCCCATGATATTTTCAAAAGATTTTGTAAAACCGTTTGACTAATTACAAGACGTTTGCTTTCCTTCAGTACCTGTACGTAAGCGTTCAGACCACTGGTCGATTAACAATCGCTATGCATAAATTTATCTTGTGCTTTGTTGGTGCCGTTGAAAGCGAAACATGAAGATGACCGGTGTGTAACGAAACTGAGTGTCCGCGCAGCAGAAAGTCCTAGAGGAACAGATCTATGATCCTGTGGTGGTTGAAACAGCGTATATGTAGACCACTCCTACACAACTCTCAACACTCTCTCCGCTATATACAGCTGCTTTTAATTCTGCGAATTACTTCCGCCCACAGTTCATATCTGGGGAGTTTGTAAGGCCAGAGCAGATGCTGAACCCCTTGGTTTTGAAGAAAAGCAGTGATTCTGCGAGCCCGATGTTGGGTTGCATTATCGTCTTGGCACACAATGTTGTTCCTGAAGATGACTCTTACATAAGAAAGTATTGTTTGCTGTAGAATGTCTCTGCGGGAACCCTGGTTGAGATTGCCTTCTAGAAAAAACAACTGGCTCTGGCCCCCGGCATGAAATGCTCCCCATACAGAGACGCCACCACCCCCTGCTTGCACCCCAGGCAGTACACGATCATCGTTATATGCCTCTCGCACACGCTGGCGGCACGGATTCGACCGTCAACCCTAAAAACTGCATATCTGGTCTCATCGACGTAATTTCAGTGGTTTGGCTGTCAAAGGCACGTGGTCCCCAGCCCATTACAGACTTCGCTGTATATGACCTGCTGTTAACAGTGGCTTCCGTACTGGCCTTCGTGCAAAATAACCGGCTTGCAGTAACCTATTGTTCACGAGGGACCTTGAAAGGGGCGTTTGAATGACATTCTGCCACTCTCGTCTGAAAACATTGGTTGTCTTTGTACGACCAGCACGGCACAGTCTTAGGAGATGGCGATCCTGTCTTCTTCTTGTGATTCGTGGACACCCTGGTCGAGGTCTTGGAGTAGGTACGCCTGTTGCAGCATTTATTTGGAGGACTTTACTTACGGTTCCCTGATAAATGTTGAATTGCCTGTCAATGGCTGCCCGTTTATGGCCACATTTTCTCTGAGAGCAGGAAACCCCTAGTAAAGGCCCCTTTACACTGGACGGCGTCCTTTCTGCGTCCAGCAGTACGGCCCCATTTGAGAGTTAAAAATTATAATACATTACGTGCCGACAACTGGCCGATCATTGAGCATTCATTCTGATACAAAATCAATGCTCGTGCCTCGTTAATAAGAACACAGCGATGGCAAATTTCATGGTCGCAGAAAGAACGCAGAAAGGACGCCGTCCAGTGTAAAGGGGGTATAAGATGCGTTGCTTAGCCGTCCAACCATATCTTTTCCTAGGCACTTGTCATGTTTCAGGGTGATTGATTTGTTGCTTCTTGAAATATACTCCAAAGATTGACCAAAAACATGCGTTTTTATACAAGGGCAGAAATTCCCAAAAAGACCACCCTCACATTTCCGACCACAGAGAGTTATGAGGAAATTAGGTAACACACCTGGCTACACATAGAGTGACACCTCAGTTTCGGATTTAAAATAGTGAGAGAGAAAATAAATATTTTGTAAAAAAAATTACTCGCCAAAAATATTCCATATTAAGTATTAACCCTGTAAGTCACTTTTAAACTTAATCATAGCAAATGCACATCTTATTGTTTATCCCATTCAATGAAAAATGGTTGTTCGTTGTAATAAAACAAACACAAGCTAAGTAACCGTTCCACTTCTTTCTATCAACAGCTGTCCTCGTGACCTCTGTTAAAATTTTTCTTGTCCATTTTTGTATGTTGTTCATCCATCCTTACCTCGGCCTGCCACGTTTTCCCTTTATCTGGACGCTTTGAAATGTTGGTGTGAACTTTTTTCCAGTCGCAGTTGATTGGCCAGAAAAATGTAAAGTATGTTTGACGTTTAAATTTTTGTGTTTTCGAAATTTTTGACTGTACGCTTCAGGCACTAGTTCATAAGCTTTTAAGGTCGCAGTCTTTACCCTGCCATAATCTGGGCTCTCAGCTACACTAAGCGCTGAGTAAACTTCGACCGCTTTGCCCCTGAGTACGCTTTGTGTCTAAAATTGACCAGAACCTCTTAAACGGCCATTTTCGAAATGTAGAAAATGTTTGTCCACACCTTTTTACTGAAATTTTGGTACCACTCTGATATTTTTGGCTGCAGCACATTCAGACCTGACAGGTAAAGTGACTGATCTTTCACTGTGCTCTTATTTGAGTTTTTCCAATTGAAAGTTCTCTTTCTAAGTGAAATGGTCTCTCTCGTTCTCTTTCTTCTCTTTCTAATTGCATCTCAATCTTCATTTTTTCTAATTGAATCTCATATTCTGACATTGTTCTTTCTGTTTTAACAGTTCCAACGTCTGGTGGTACATCACCTGATGTAATTTTTTTCTAGAAACTCTCTTGTTTTCTATAACATCTAGCTTGACGTGTACACCTAAAGCAATCAACTCATCCTTTTTTATAGTGTCAAAACCTTCTACAGCCGACTTTTGAAGAAATTCTGTGACGAAAATACCATGTTTGATTTCTGCTGGCTTTAATATTTTCTAAAAATATTTCTTTAAAAAATAAACTTGTACTTAACTTGCAAATGTGCGCAAATTTAACTCTCCCGGAGGAGCCCCCAATTCTTATACGGATCAGAGTACCCCCTGACGCCAGCAAAAATCAATAACACAATTTCAAATGTAACACTTTATTTACTTAACAAAATCAACCAATTAAGTAAAATTTTACAAGGATTAACTTATCTCAAATTGTCCTTATCTTGTTGCTTACCCTTAAAAATCTGGCACTCATATTGTAACAGATTTTCCAAGTGTATCCGATGGCGCTCCAACATGTACCAGTACACAGTAAATTAAACAAAACAAATTAAGTCCTCAGAAAAATATGTGGCAGTTGGTAACAGTCCGATATCGAAGTCTCTCAAAGTCTCTGTCTATTAAAAGCCCCACTCTGTTAACAGCCTCTCCCTCTCACTGTTCATCATATATATATATATATATATATATATATATATATATATATATATATATATACTTTTTACAAATCTAGTACACTCTGGAGAACCCTCCATAGTGCATTTCCACACATGACTCGAAACCTATAGAAGGTACTTGTACCGTAGACTGTTAGTTCATAAATCATGCTAACACACATAGGTACTGACCTATTTAACCACTGACCTACTTAGCACGTAACTACAATAAGCACAACATTACCATTTCAGTTGACGGGGCTTGGGCAGACTGGGCCAGTTGGACCCCATGTACAAGGACATGTGGTGGTGGTACCATGATGAGAAGTCGTACATGTACCAACCCGAGACCTCAACATGGAGGAAAATATTGTATCAGGGGCAATGCATCAGAAAAATTTGATTGTAATCTGAATGCATGTTCGGGTGAGTGAGGAAGCAATCAACACCAAATGTTTATTTCACATGTTTCTTAGCAATTGTGACACTGCTACAAAAGTAGTTCATTGAGCGGTTGCAAGCCTGGTGTAACGAACTTGTTACGTTTTTAACAAGTGCAACCATACATGATGATTAAGAAAATATTTTTATTGTTAAATGGATGTACAAAGTAAAAAACATTTACCCATTTGCACACAGTTGACGGCGGCTGGTCTGACTGGGAGTCGTGGTCATCGTGTACGGTGTCCTGTGGAGGTGGGACCAGGATAAGACGTAGATCATGTACCAACCCCAAACCTGAACATGGAGGAAAGGATTGTCCTAGTAATGCCGGAACTCAATCAGAGATATGTAATGTAGAAGATTGTCCAAGTGAGTGAATTTGTTTTCAATTTTAAGATACAAACAGAGCGCCAATTTAATACGGTAATGTCACATATCTTCGAAATTACTGGCGAAGCATGTTTAACATGTCACGTTGGCATTAAGAATATATAAATTTGATATTTTGATCTGGAAAAGAAAAAATGATATAAGGAAAATTGATATAAAATATGAATATAGATAAATGTGGCGTTCTTTATAATTAAAAACCAAATCTTTGGTAATGATGCTTCATTGATTTTAAAATCACTGCACTTGTTTCAGCGTGCCAACTCCATGACGTCCCTGGTACTATTAGGTCCGTACCTGGTCCACTTCTGAAGGAGAACGAGTCTGTACGGTACTACTGCTTGCCGGAATATAAGCTTGTGGGAGGCAGCGAAATTCGAACATGTCAGCCAAACGGATTTTTGTCCAACGAAGAGCCCAAATGTACCAGTAAGTTTTGGTTCGCTTATTTAGTGTGTTTCGTCATAATGGTTTCTTACTGATTACATTGTGATGTGTGGTAGGCAAATGTGGTGTTAAAGCAACTGAAAGGGGCATAGGAAGTCCGTCGTACGAACACTGTTCTTCGACACTTCAAAGAAAAAACAGGGCACATGCATATGTATCGATAGGGTCAATAAAATAACACACATTGTGATATTCGTCGTAAGTGACAGAGTGGAACTGAAGATAAGATCAATGTAGCGGTAGAACAGATTGATGAAACGCTTTAAAAAAGAAAGGGGCATCTGGTCCCAGGGTGGTCTCTTTTCTTTCCCGAAAGAAACTAGTTCACTCTGTAATCAGGTTAACACATTCAAAAATATATGTATGTCTTGTTTTCAGAATGTTGTGGAAAAGCGCGACATATTCCAAATGGTATCCCAGACGTCGACTCTGGTATTTGCTTTGGAGATGCTGTCACTTATCGGTGTGAAAAAGGCTATACGTCATCCAATGACACTCCCATTATTTGCAAGTCCCCATACGAATGGCGCTACATGGAATTACCTAAGTGTAAAGGTGATTAAGAATATTGTTAGTCTTTGCCAAAACTTTTTTATTTACTGTCATACTTGCATTCTTTTGGATATCAGATAAATATTCACGATCAATCACTAAATTACTAAACATTTAGACACGTCACGGCGGCGGATCCAGGAATATTTGAAAGGGGGGTGGGGGTCCAGAACGACAAGTCACGGATGCCAGCCAACCATCGCCCCTTGGCGTGGGGTTTGGGGCCTGTTCAACGGCCCCGAAAATTATTTTTGGTGTTTTGGAGGTCAAACGGTGCCCTTTGGTACGGTTTAGAACTATGATTTAGCCAGTCAAAATTCCGATTTAAAAAATATGATATATTTTTCATAAAGTACCCCCCTGACGCCCTCTAAATCCGCCACTGCGTCATCTTACGAGTGACGTCATAATCGTGATCAACAACATAACAAAATAGTTCAAGCAAAGTGACGGTACGAAATTGTAGCCCATAAAATTTTGGTCAACTATGCTAATTTTCTTGATAGAATTTTGTGCAAGGATGAAGTTACGCCCCGTACCGATTGCTATCGCACATCAAAACAGAAAGGCGTTAAATTGACGATTGAAGATTTTGGCACAATAGCCCTTTACTCCCTGTCGACATTTCCGCGGTCAATGGTGGTCTGAAACTATTTTTCAATCATTTCTCTGTCAAGGACAGTAAAGAATTATCTGACATTTTTTTGTAAAAGAAAATACATGGGTGCTTTTTTGACACCCAACGTTTTTTTTTTTTTTTTTTAATCTGTATGTACAGGTACCTTTCTTTTATCTCTTGTCATGTTAAATCCCCAATTTCTGATGCATAGTTTTGAAAACTACTACAGGGGCGTAACCAGACCTTTAAAAATTGTACGCACAGATTTTTAAAATTCCCAGCAAAATGTAGACTAACGCAAGAGATAAGGGCAGCGTAATTACAGCATATGTCATTTAGTTAGAAATATTCTCGCAATTAAAAAAGTTTCAATATTCTTATTACCCAGAACGGTATATTTATTTAAAAGGAGGCTAGCTTCGCATATGTGGAACCCCCTTCGAATAATCCTGGATCCACCTCTGAGTTGAACTAACATACGGTTTCATTCACCTTACATGTGGATGCATGGCTCCCAAAAACAACGACACGACAGAGCTCTGATACATCTAAGTTTAATTATTTGTTTGTAAAAATTGCCCATGTCACCCTGTTAGTTTGGAGGGGTAAGCTGGGTCAAGTCCGTGTCAAAATTCTTTGAAGCTTGATTCTGAGGAAAAATTCTTCCTTTGTTTCTCTAGCTCCTTCTTAAACCTGGCGTCCAGGTTTTATCTAGCTGCTCTTTGAAAATAACACTCAGGCAGATTTTTACCTGAGATAAATAACGCCAGATATTCTTAAGAAAGAGGGTACAGAAGAGTTGCGGGCCACTGAACCCTCCAATTAAGAGGTAAAGGAAGTTTCAGTTAAATGGACGATTAAGATAGGACTTGTTAAGGTTACAGGCATTGTTTACCTCATTTTGCAAGACCGGGGGGGGGGGGGCCGAACAATTGTGCCTATACAATTGATACAGAGGATTTGTACATACAGGTGACTTTAATAAGCAGAGGATTTTCTTTTATATTCCGTGAAAAATACACTAAATTTATATGATATAATATCATGGTTGGCCAAAAAATTGTACGCACAGTGCATCCGTGCGTATGCCTAGTTACGCCCATGTACTAACGTACATATCAAAAACAGCACAATTGGTGGACAAATACAATAATGATTTTCTTACATGCTACTAAAAGCAAAGATTCCTTTACCTTGTTCTGTTTTTGAGTCTGACAAAACTTACCGTTAAAGTTAAAAAGTAAACCAAGGTAACTGAACTGATTCACCCTTTGTAGCTCAACACCGTTATATTTCCATGTTTCATCAGCCCTTAGCTTACACCCACTTCCAAACACCATTGTTTTTGTTTTTACTGTATTTACTGTTAACGTTTCACTTTCACTTTTTTCTCACTGTTTATTTAATTTCTACACCTTTATTACCCTTCTAATACATATATCATGAGTTACAAATGTTAAATAGTATTCAACCTTGTTCAGTTTGAGAAAATCCAAGATGAATTAACAAAGCACACGTGTTCAAAAATGGCCGTCATACAGACACACCTGCCCATTAAATATTTAAGTTTGTTTCTCAGTGCTTTCCAAATTTGGGGTTTTTGAAAAATCCATATATTAAACTACTGCAAGGGTTACACTTTGGTCATTTTCAAAAAAATATTGCTTCTAAGTGGGTTTTCAGACCTTATTATCCATAAAGTATATATTTGGTGATTAATCCAAGATGGTTCTCATTGCCATCGATGTATAACTACTGTCGGGGAGATAGTGTCACTTATAAGATGAAATAATATTTAGTTTGTTTCTCAGACCTTCATCTCCCCTATGATATTTGTGAGTATTCTGTTGGTTATCTTGATAAGTGTATGGGTATCTTGAAAATCCAAGACGGGCATCATTTCCCAAAGATTAATAGCTACATGTAGTGCATGTAATGCCAGTTAAATGTAAGCCATGCTGCTCAAAAATAGTTACTGTCCAATAAATTTTACTGTCTAATTACGTAAAACGGTAACGGGGGTCAAAACGATGCATCCACTGTGAAAAAATCATCCTAGACAGGGGCGGATCCAGGATTATTTGAAGGGAGGAGTCCGAGGATGCAAAGCCGACCACCGACTCCCAGGTGGAGTGGGACTAGGGCCCGCTGAAGGGAATTTTAGAGGGTGAAAGGTGCCATTTGGTACAGTTTCGTAGGCCTGCTATAAATCAGCTATTCAAAATTTTAATTCCAAGGGGGGGGGGGGGGCATTAGTGTGATTTGTTTTCAGAAATCGAAGAGGGGTTAGAACCCCCATTGACCCCCTCCCCCTCTAAACCTGCCACTGCTAGATTACCGACGATACCCTGTAACCAAGGGTTGGCAACCTGACTATAACCACGTAGTAATAAAACATTTGATAGGTTTATGACATCACATATAAAATGTTGATGATCGAGGTGCACACATTTCAAACGCTGTGAATGTCAGTCGATTTCAATATTTTATGTACATGTAGTTTTATGTCCATTTTCAGCGGATGGAAACTGTAACTCCAGTGCCATTGCTGGACCATCAGGTGGTTATAAAGCATGCTCCGGAAGCGACACCGATAAAGTATGCTATATGCATTGTTCCAATGGCCTTACATACACGACAGAACACAGTATATTTGAATGTGGGGCTAAGACAGGCTGGGAGTGGAAGGTTCCTATGAGAGGAGGAACCAATCATCTGCGAAGTACTGTAGGAGCATGCGACCGTAAGTTCTCCCAACAGAACCCCAAGTCTAAGAATCATGGGCATACCTATAGGGCATTCCCGATCATCAGGAGGTGTTTATTTAAAAATGATGTTTCAACATTTAAGTCGCACCCTGTGGCAACTACGTCAACTTGTGATGACACATGGTAATAATTTCAGTTTATTTATTTAGATTATCTGATGTTATCATAATTAGGTGTTTTTCGTCCATTCAAAGGTTGCATAGGTGCTGGTTTCTCCTTTATATACAAAATCATATGGCGCATTTCTGTTTCAGTATCTGACTTTCCAGCGGGTTGTTCAATATCCCTTGAAGGATGCGATTTAGCAATCCAAACCCCTGAATTGACCGAAGCTATAAAAGAGGAAATAAAGAGCGAAATGATGAAAGAGTTGGCAGCTCTGAATGTATGCTCAGATCCTTGTCAGGTGAGAAAAAAATGACAAATAAGTGAATTCTTTTTCATGTGGTTAGATTGATGTTTAAATAGTTATGATACTGTTTTTTCACCGCCAAGTGGAATACAATTGATTAATAGAAAACACAATGCACGTGTTTAATTGCACGCACATCTTATTACATTTAGATCATAGACATTGAAATAGAAACCATCGAAGCCAATGGATATAGACGAGCAGTGCTGCAAGAGAAGCTACTACGCATGAAGATCATTTTATACGCAGCTCCTCCCAAAGGGTCCGTCACCACCCAGCAATCTGCGAGGATGGAACTGTCTAAAGCCATGAAGATATTGAAGTAAGTGGCAGCGTACGCAGTCGTCAATATGCAGTACATCTATTTAGATGTGAACATTTGATCGCACAAAGAAGCCCGTTCATGTCAGCTGAGCAACTCTGTTGTGATTTCATTTGAAATCGTTTGATATTTAAACAGCCTTGTTTGTTTTTAACTTGTAGCACGAAGGCGGTGGCACTGAAACAGGTGATATTATCCCAGTCAGTCACACTGCATATTAATGGCACTCCTGTGAAACTGAGAGGGACAAACTTGCAGATTTCCAGACTGTCTTTAGCGTGTCCTGCAGGTTCTATTAGGAAATCCTTTGAATGCTGTATGTAAAAAATCAGGCCTACCCAACTACCAGACTCGGCACATCAGGCTCCTGAAGTAACCGGTATATCGGACCACACTACCCGTTATCAAGGTGTGTGTCAGATCACATTTCGGAGTATCATACCGCAGAACAATTTTGTAGGACGACCGCGGGCTCATCCAGTCGGTGTTTTGACTGATACTCCGAAATTCGATCTGACACACACCTTGAAAACGGGTAGTATGATCCGATATACCGGTTAATTCAGGAGCCTTATGTGCCGAGTCTAGTAGTTGGGTAGGCCTGAAACTAATACTAATGCTGGATTAAATGAAACTGTACATTTATTAAGCAATCCTACAGAAATGTATGCCATTGGGAAATAATAACCTTACATTTAATTAGCTAATGTAAGTACAAATATACGTTTTGAAGAAAATTATATCATGGTGTAATACATGTGCAGATTAATCATTCACTTGTTGTGATAATTTTTTGGATTAACAGTCAATTGCCCGGTAGGAACATACCACGATAAAGCCGAAAAGAAATGCGCCTCATGTCCATTTGGTCAGTATCAGGACGAACGCGGTCAGATGTCCTGTAAATTGTGCCCAAAAGGCACAACCACGGATAGAATTGGGGTCACCAACTCTTCTCAGTGTAGAGGTAAGATCCAAATTTTTTAAGATGGATAGTTCATGGCAACTTGTTACGCCATCTAGATTATTTTGTTTAAGATTTCTCGAAACAAAGTTGATTGGCATATAGATATTTGACACACATTTTATAATTACAACATAGTAAGTGGAAATGAAAAAAAAAAACAAACAGCAAAATTTATCCAAGGTATACCTGATGTCGACTTTTAAACCGGATGGCCATTGCATTTTCAGGGTTTGCAACAAGTAGTTTTTTTTTCCATGCTCATGATGATACTTTTTCTTCAGAGTACGAAGGTTGCGACTGCGGCATCCACCCGTGCACACTGAATGGTACTGATTTCAAATGTGATTGTCTTCCTGGGTACGAGGATACCAATGGAACGTGTACAGGTATACGATACATGTGTGTGCGTATCTATTAAGATAAACATAGTGGGCATCTTTACTCTGTATTATGCTTTGAAATGAACCATATATACTGTTTATGTCTCGGACAGGCAGAATACGTATCGGCATGTGGTGTTGGCCTGTGCAGATTCCATAAGTGAGCTCTTTACCTTTACAGATATTGACGAATGCCTCACTGACGTCTGTCCTCCAAACTCCCGCTGCATCAATAAAGAGGGGTCGTATAGGTGTGAATGTTTGCCTGGATACAAGGGAGGATCTTGTACTGGTAATTACATATAGCTGATTGTTTTATTTTTTGCAAGTTAAATATTTACATTATGCATTCTACTAACGAGTATACTGAAACATAATAATGCAATTGCACTTATGTTTGAGTAGCATTTACAGTACTTATATTGTATGCAGGGGTATCTACTGTACATACAGTATATATTGAGGAGCAATATCCAGTGGGGCCAATCAATCGTAAAGCTAATAAAAGACTCCGGAGAAAATAGACTATGCCGGACGTGTGACGTCATGCGACATCAAACGGTATTAGACGTGAAGCTGGTCATTTTCAGCTTTAGGTACACGGAGCTGAAACGTTAGTGTTAAGAAGTAGCCATTTTATTTTACAGAGTCAAGGAAGCTGAAACATCGTTATAACTGCAGCACATTCGATAAAGCATGAAACAATAATTTGATATGGGTATATCAGATTTCATTCATTAAAAAATCGTACATAACAACGATCAACAACCTCGCGGGGTCTTCTTCCTTTGCGTTCTTTGTCACGCTGTCGGACGATGCAGCAAGTTATCCGAAAACAAGTTGTCTGAAAAAAAGCGCAATTTGGCAACTTCAAAAACTTCGGATACCTCGAATTTCTACAGGGATTTTCTGTTCAAAATGCAAAATAAAAAAAACTGATTAACTCACCATACCTTTGGAAAATTGGCCTCTACATGTACTTTGCACTCACGTCTCAGCTACTGTTTCCATCCAGCTAAAAATGACCAGCTAGCCTTACGTCTCATACCATTCGATGTCACATGACGTCATACGTCCGGCACAAATTATCTTCTTCATAGTCCTCTATTAAAACTAAAAAAAAAGCATACACGTGTAAGTGTACACTTTGCCTATACTGTATGTGCATATTGTCTCATTCCAGATATAGATGAATGCATAGACCCCTCCACATGTTCCAACCCATGGACTCAGTGTGTAAACACAGTGGGGAGTTATGAGTGCATATGTCTTCGCGGGTTCTATGGAAGTAATTGTGGTGAGTTAAACCTGGATTACAATTAGCATGCGATGTCCGCACGGTGCACGTATAAAGCCCGTTATTTCCTTTTCATCTGAGCCGAGGTAGACGGTGGTCTTGCAAAATCGTACAGAATTTACGGTCTCATCAGTCCCTACGAATTTGTTTTATAATCTTAAGCCCGTAGTCCGTTACTATATCGAAATGGTATGCGCAATCCCGACTCGGGCATTGCACAAGCATTTTACGGCCATTGTACGTTGGGCTAGCGGTTATCACGCAACAACGCATGGCGATCCTGCGATACGGAGTTATGAACATTTTAATAAGCCTAGATTCTATTTGTCACGGTAGCTGCACGATGAAAGCGTATGCGATTTCCCGTAAAATTTGTTTTCAAATCGTTATAACTACGGACTACGGCGCAATTGTTTACGTAATGTCCGGGAGCAGTGTCATTTCTCCAACATTACTAGTACCTCGAGGTCAAGCACCCAAGCCACCGAATCATATTTGTGGTCCATGTTTACATATTAATTTCAATGTGTTGTAGAAATTCTGCTTATGAAGATACTAGGGCAAGAGTCCGTTGAACATACCAATTAATTGCACAAACTGCATGGCATAAAATGCTAGTTCGTGTTAGTTCATGTCTGGCATGTCGGGTTGACCGAACGATTCCGTGGTACAGATAACTTGCTTTGTCTCTGATTCAGATCAGGTGCATGCATACATACAATGTAGATCAGGAAATACTAAAGTAATACTTAATTCTTTTTGCATGTTTTCATATTTTTCAGAACGCAATTGCCCGGTAGGATTCATGCTGGGTGGTGACAGTAGCTGCTACTTGATAACGGAGAAGACGGTGACTTTTGACGATGGACGTCTCATGTGTGAAAGAGCTTACAACGGGTCACATCTGGTTGATATTAAGGACAAAAGGACTTTCAAGTTTGTCACAGAATTTCTTCAGGCCTCCGGGTCTTATTGGACAGGTAAGTTGCAATTATTGATATTATGTGTACTGTAAATGTGATATTTAGATTTTAAAGGTCTGAATACCATCATCTGAAGTTTGGAATGTCATTCATTTAGCCTATAGATATATACCTGTAAGTACAAATCTCTAGATATATAGCAAGAGATGTGTTTTCCAGGTTTGAACGACCGATCACAAGAAGGGAAATTCGTCTACAGTGACGGGAGTCAAATGTCTGCATACAGCGAATGGGGCAACGGTGACTTTAAACCACCGTCCAATGACCGAAAGAAAAACTGCGTCATTATAAACGGGTCAGCAGCGTATATGTGGTCAGTTGTTGACTGTAACGAGAAGCACCTGGCTCTTTGTGCGCTTAAAAGAGGTTAACTGGAAAGACTTACATCGAGTAAAAATAAATCTGAAAGACCTACATGTATCACAGTTAACCTGTGAGTGGAACTGCCCATTATATATAAACGCATGCTGTGAAATGGATACAGATGTGAAACAGATGTAAAGACTTGATTGTCACTTTACTTTCTATAGATCCTGGGATAATTGGTAAAATTATATGTAACTGAATATGATTGCGCAATGATTTATCAAGTACATCATATTAATCCCATATATGATAATTGAACTGTTAGACTATTATAGGAATCTTTTATGCTGAAAGCAGTATCCTCGTGCTTCTGTCATGAAATTGAAAAGGTTGGCAATTTATATAGCTCCGAATTGCAGTAATTAAAGGAACACTGGTAGTAGTACATTATTATTATATTTAATGTTCAGATGAATCTGATCAGGCCAATGTGTTTAAAACTGATTTTGTGATTAATTACATGACTGCATGCCTATACTGCTTATTCATGCTGTATGTAAATCTTCCAAACTTCAGTTTAGTGGCGATAAAAATTGAAATTCTAGATTTTGCAAGGGGGGGGGGGGGTATTGTTCTCAGTCGACCTGAAGAACATTCCTCTCTGTATATTATTAATGATTCAGAAAAAAGAGATGATCGACATACGATAAATGTACGAGGGCATTTTTCAATAAGGTCGCGCGACAAGGTTATTTTCAGTTGCACCCTGGATTACGCACGCTTGCTCCGCAAGGTGTCGCCTGTGGTAGGGGGGCAGCACATCCCATATGGTTGCTGTGGCAAAGGTGACAGTTACTTCCAAACATTTTTTCATAACTGTCATTTTTCCTCATTCTAATCATGAATTTGATATTTACGGCAATTGAAAATGTGGCACCGGCAAAAGTGAATCTAGGTGCGTTGACAGGCCGCACAGGTGTCCCCAATTAACCGCCGCCAGAGAAGAGACCCCAAGCATTAAACAACACAACCTGTAGATATCGGAAATTTGGCGAAAGTTAAGCAACTGAGGCTTTATTAGATTAGGACAGAAATCGAGGGGAATGTCCAGTGACATGCCAAACCCCTAAGTTCAAGTTTTGGCCCTTGACACCAGTTACGCACCCCTTAGTCAAGAATCTGAACAAATCAATGTTGGGCAGGTATGCTCTATTTTCTACAGGCGTTTTGTGATTTTATCAACTTGATTGTCAAGTGCCAGACCTTTTGTTCCCAGGTACTAGTAGCAAACTTTATCAGATAACAATCTGACACTAGCCAAGCTGCACTAAAAGCGCTGTAAACCCAGTTATCATTGCTGTCATCTTTACCTTTATCTTTACCGGTATTATGCCAGTGGTACGTTTGATACATTTGAGTAACGTAATATGCTTTAATGCTTATGTTCATTTGTAAAACGTTAGCATCAACCTGTTAATAAAAACTTGGAAACTTTCAATGTTATTACACAATAACAGTACAATGATGGGAGATGTTATGATTAAATGCTTAAAAGAATAATAAAAACAAATTATGTGAAATATAAAATGAATTGATTTTATTTGGGTTATTTATTTATTTATTTCAAACCAATTAATTATCAAATATGAAGCTTATTTTTAGAAACATTCGCAGATATATGAAATATAACCCTGCTGGTACACAGATCTACAGTTCTAAAATGCAAATACCAAGTACCTTTCACACACCACTGTTGAGATGTGAATAATCATATGTATAAAGTAGTAAAAATATCACAAAATGAGTGTAAGCAAGATATTTCTGCAAGTAACCTCATTAATCAGTCAGGAAACTTCATAATGCATCCAATAAATGTAGAAATTTGAGCCAGAGAAATTCTACATACAGGCATGACAGATTTACCATATATTGCCACCAACCCTTAACTGAATGGGCATAGAAAGAACAAAGTGAGTCTCCCTCCCATTAAAAATGAAAAATAAAAATAAACAAATGAAAAAAAACAGATACTGTCATTCTTAATACTGAAAAACAATGGCACCTTGCAGCCTTCACTGACTCACTATTTGCAGACAATGTTCTCGTCACTGTAACTGTGTACTTTAGATAAGGCATAGATGCAAGAATAACTTCTTTGAAGTATATTGTGAAGGTCTCTTTTGTCATAAATCTGCCATGTATAACCTGAATGTACATATTGCGATTCACACTGCAGCAGCTTGTCTTAGTAAGGACTCAACCAGTTTGAAAACTTGTGGCATAGCTTCAGGGACAAGATCACACCATCTATCCTTGCTGTGATGATGGATCTACTAGTACATTATCTATGTCTTGTCCTCCTAGTTTCTCTAATACCATTTCCCCTGATCTATGCTCACATCAATCTCTACAGCTTTACCAACTGCTACACAGTTTTTAAATCTGAAAGTATAAAGCAAAAATTGTAATAAAGCTCTATCAATTTACTTGTTAGATATTGATTTGAGGGCAAGAGAAAAATGCAGAAATCTCATATCATAATCAAGATAATTGAAAATTAAATATGCATAATCAAATTAATAGCTTTAATTGTACATACTACTGAAAATTTAATCTTTGAAAGTTCTGCATAAATTTCTCTTGTTAAAATATAGCCACTTTACAAAATGTGCTTGAAAAAAAATAATAATGATAATACTAATAATCAACCTGCACACAAGATGGAACATGGAGGTCAATTGCCACAAAATAAGTTGATTTGTACTTGGTAGCCTGAGAAATAGTATAAGGTATTAATTTGAGCAGTAAATTGAGTAATAATACCACAGAGTTAAGAATGACACAAGCATTTGGTGTTGTGTAACAAAATCCATGCATTACTTGCTGTGGCAGTGTCCTCCTCAACATATCGTGAACCGCAGGTTTTGATTTTCAATGTCATCAAATATTTTTTATTGTTGTTAGTTTGATTTATGTATCTGCTATTCAAATAATACCGTTTGGAAAATAACTAACTGATTTAATCATGCTTTTGCAACATGAAATTATCATTAACTTTGCCGGTACACGTGTATACAGTACCTTGCTATCAGTGCTGCTCTTTTCTCCCCAACTCGCCACTGACAGGCTAACCACATCGTTTCAAAACAACGTTGGTATGCTCCTTTAATTTTTGTGTTGGCAGTTTCGCCCCGGGGACATCGTTTTTTGTTGAAAACAACGTATCGTTTTCACCCATCTATGCATTGCTCCTGTACAAAATGGCCGCTTGCTGCCCCCCCAAGGGAAAAATCGTAGCACGTGGGTAGTTACGCAAGACCTGTGACGTATAACGCGCGCGACCTTATTCTAATTTAATTCAGGGGGATTTTGTTATAAGACCTCTTGGGCTTGAAAATCCACCAAATATATCAGCCGTACACATAGATACAAATGTGTTCAATAGGAAATAATTAGGGTTTCATTTCCAATAAAAACCCATGCCTGAAACGTACCTGTGACATAATTTGACAAGAATTTACATTAGGACTAGAATTATTGTAGGTGGTAAAGTAACTCGGTGGTTTTAATTTGATAAGTATGTCTTTTTTTCTTTCTTAAATAATAAATTACGATAATTTGATTACCGGTTGGTTCAACGATGTTATTCCAATTTAATTGGTTAAATAAAATTGATTCCAGAATAACGAATGTATTTTTAAGTGACAACCAGAAACGCACATTAATTTTTTAAAGTGTCATTCATTTAACAAAAAGGCGTTGGGCAGAGCACTTAACAATTCTTTAACAGCATGTATCTAGTCTTGTGTATAGGTCAAATTGTGGAATAACGGTTCCGGCCGATGCAATATTTACAACGCGTGCGTCAAATGTACAGATACACTTACACCCTTACACTGGATAAGGACTCATTTCCAGGTCTCTTCATTATCATTTAAAAACAATCTTTATCATGTTTATGTCCTTGACTAGTAAACTCACCCTGACATTATGAGGTAATGGGGCCGTTTATTTAGACCATGCACTAACCTGCTTTAGTTACACAGTTCTTTATCAGTTCACAATATTAGTAGGTAGATCGAGGCACTTCATATCACGTGCGATATACACGTGTGCGACACGTGAAGGTGTACATTGCACATATGTACACGGTGCATGCAGGTTACCATAATCATTATCTTCCTCATCATTTTAATCATATTTAATATTATTATTATTACAGACGATTAAAGGTTAAAATGGGAACTCTTAGTTCGTGTACCGGTGTGGCCCCTAGTGCCAAACTGTTATCAAGGGTTTCTAAATAAAAAAAGAAATGTGTCTGGCAGAAATATACAATAAGTGACACCTAGCATACAACCTCTTTGCCTTACTCCCAATGCATCAAATCCGATGTCCGCGTGTTTATGAAGTATCAAACTTTCAAACGTCCGGTGATGCAGTATTTCTACCTCAAAACACGTTGAGAATTATAGATTCAGTGCCTACATACGATTTCCGACACCAACAAAAATCAAGGGTAGGCCGGGTTACCAATAAGGCCAAGAGACACACTTTCATTAAGTAATTCAAGGCCAAATTTATTGTTTCAAAATCTATATATCGTATCAATATATATACTGTATCAATACACACTGTATGAATACATCACTTTCTTCCTCTAGAGATATAAAATAGCGAATTCAAAAAACACAAACCTTAAAAATGTATTTAAGTAAAAAATGTGTGCTCGGACGTGTTTAGTGAGACACGAAAGACCAATCTATAGACACATGTGCACCGTGGATATAAGAGCAGCCTTATCAAGATATCCAATGAGCTATTGATGTCATATCATTTAACCTTCACACCGACATGATCTCTGATAGCCTTTGAGCCTTAATCTTAAATGTACAATTGGGTCTATTTGGCAATAACAAACCAACAACGCAACGACTACATACTGTTAAAATTGCAGAAGAAGGAAAAATATGCCGTTATTTAAATTGCCATTACACATTTATGTACATATATACTTTTTTTATATTATATATAAACCAAAACATTTGGAATAAGCTAAAAGTCGTCACTTCATTATCGGAAAACTGCATGCTGTTTACTAAAGTCATCTTAACCATTTGAGTATCACCCTATAAATACCAATACCAATATTATTGTTACACCTTTTCTAAATGGGGAAGAAGTATAAACAGTCAAAATTGCATCGTTCATCGTCGCGAATGCAAAAAGTACCACTGTGTGATTATTGGTGAATACTTATATGTCAATATAATTAAAAATGTTTTAATATTTAAATCAAATTTGAAATACACTTCCAAACATATCACGTGCTGTTTTTTCCAGTCAATCACTGGATATCACTGGACATGTTCTACAAATAATCTTATATCATCAAATAAATGTCCATGTTAACATTTATCGTCCACATTCAGAGGATATATTTAAACTCTTTGGAGCTCGCAGATAATATAACGCTTGCTGCTGCAGTCAACAACTCTCCATGTAAAAGCCCTCGGCCCAGCCATAATGACACAGTTCATGTTAGGGTCATTGGACGCTGGTAAGGTGTTCCCGGTTCCCCATTCATTGTAGGTACCCATATTGCTTCCATCACTGTACACAAAGTCACCTTCTGTTGAGAGATCGTTCAAACCTGAATAAAAGGTCGGAAATAATAAGGTGTAATGTAATAAGGTGTTTCCAAGGAAAAAACTATATATAGTTGCTGCATATTTTTTGCTTTTAGCATGCATTATGTTAACTGAAGAACCATGTACACTTTGATAGTTAGGCTAATTTCACAAACAATTAAAAGTATACATAACGGGATCTTCTTTTAATGGTTACACAAGTATCCCAGCACGTACCTATCCAATACGATCTATCCTTTAGAAGAAAACCAGTAAGTGATTTAAATGCGAGTTTGTCTTTGATGTCAACGAGGTGGGCATTGGGATAGATGGCAGAACATGCGTGAGTGGCCTCGGAGAAATTCCCCTGTCCTTCCGAAATATGTTGACAGGTATTACCAATTAAAATGAACTTATCAGGACAGTCCTCATCTGGAATAAAATTTTAATTTACTTCAATTAAAATAACTCCCTTAGCACATACCAGTAAACGTCAACATGAGTGAAATCATTGGAATCGTTTTTCGACACACGCAGTAAATTCTGCTGAATGTTTAATCATATTAACTTAGTGTAGATCTGAAGCTTGCTTTATATTTGAATAAGTCGTAATTAAGCTTTTTATACTAAAGTAACTATCAATATGGAAAAAATAAAAATAAAAAAATGATATTGGTTGAAGATAGAACCAGCTATTACAACGTTACACAAATGAGTGCGTCATTTAACGTGAACCATGCAGTCACACTTCGGTGGAAAACCCAGATTCGTATTTTTATACAACTTACCACAGTTGTCTCCGAAAAGTCCACCTTTACATGTGCAGTTATAACTCCCCACAGTGTTGTTACACTGCATCCCAGCACTGGGACATGCGTCAGGACGCTTGCACTCATCAATATCTAAACAAAACATACAGTGGTAAAATGAATAATACAAGACATTAATATACAATGTATAAGCCTACTGGGGATTGTTCCATATCTAGAACCATGGGCAATTGCACGATGTATCTTAGCCGGACGTGTGTCATATAAATGCATAACCTTCCCCTTGCATGCTCTTTTCTTTATTTAGACAGTTACGGCTGATACATTCTACCTAACAAAAGTATGTTATTCTCACTTTCTAGTGTAAGAATGCTATACCAGCTAATAGCTCTTTGTAAACCGCCATTGTTAATCGATTTCTGTTCCAAGTAATACGTAATGCCAACATATAAGTACCAAAGCAAGTGCCTCCTTGAAAACCAGGTAAGCATTCGCATCTGTAGGAGCCTTCTTTGTTTACGCAACGAGCATTATCCGGACAGACGTCTTCAAGGCATTCATTGACATCTGGAACAAAATATGAAGCAATGTACGGTGTGGTCAGAAACAATAATGTCAACGTTTGAAAATGAATAAATTAACACACATTGAACTAAAACTGGAGATTATTACATATGAAAAAAATTAAAAATACTATGCATAATATGTTACATATAATGTTATTGATAACTATGCATATATTGAACAATACCACTGAAAGAAAACCACACCTTAATCAATTGACGGCCTTGTCGTCATAATCTTTGCAAGGCATTTACCTGTACATGTTCCATTCATGTTTGCTTCATAACCTGGCAGACAGTCGCAGATGAAGTCTGTACCGTTTAGTATACATGGATTTATTCCACAACTACAACCTTCATAAGCTACAAACAGTATGAACAGCCGTCTCCATTTAATATTACTTGAGAGGTATGCTTTTTATTAATGCCGTACAATTAAAAGTTAATGTTTTAATAGAATAATTACCTTCTTTTATTAATCGATATCTAGACCCTTGACGATGCCATTCATTTTCATGACATTATAATCGCATTATTCTAAAAAGTTATATCACAAAGTGGGATAATCCACATAATAACAGTCACATATATTGTACAGACCACTCGTTAAAATAACTTCCGGGCAGGTCACTGAAAACAGCACTAAGGAAGATCAGCTTAAACTAAAAGGGGAAAAAATTCAATTCAATGATGCTTTAATAACGTATAATTTCATCTTATAACGCTTTGGAAGGAAAGCCGCCGTATGCATGAATTCAATGAAAATGTACATTTTATGGGTCGACAACAGACATACGTACAACAATTCAACATTTTCCTGATGGAGCCCGGGGAACACTCAAATGATGGTTGGGAAACCCTTATGTTATCACCCTTTACTGGGACGGTAACGCCATTTATTTGTAAGGACATGGTTTGGGACTCTATGGCCGATTTGATGGCTGCCGCCTGAGTTCTACAAAAAAATAATAAAACACAATTACGTATAAATACTGAACGCCTGCAGCTTTATTTTACATTTGTTAGGTTAACGCAGGTCATTGAAAATAGATCTCTTTCAGATTTTGTATTTTACCCCAGTTTTGCTTTGTACATAAAACATAGGGCAATTGATAGGGGGTGCAACATATGTATTTAAACCGGAAATACTTGATTTAAGCAATTGTCTTACCTAAGATGTTTCAGGTTTTTGGACAGAGCAAGAGTTGATGACTGCTGCGTGGTTAAGGGTCCCCTAGGGACGGCCGCATAAAGGTTAATAATCATTCTGAATAGCTTTGCTTGGGATATTGCCCGTCGTAGATAGCTTCCGTGTACCCTTTTTACTTGTATATCTTTTATCTGAAAGTGGACACAGTCCTTATTCACTTTTAACACAAGATAAATTATGATAATAGGTAAGATATCAAACCATTATTGTAACAACCAGAACTCTGAGAAGAATTGAAATACGCTGAAAATCAATGAACGGGTATTATACTATCTTTTATGAGCGCATTCTACTTTAACTACACTATTTATATTTTGATTGTGAATAAGCCCCACAGATTACCTCGCATGGATCGGTGCAGACATTCATCTTTTTAAATTCTCTTTTCATTTCCGATATGATTTCCTGCTTCAATTTTTCATCAGACTTAAATGACGCCATGGTGATCTTCGGTCCGATAATACCCATCACAATATTTACCAGTGTGTCCCCAGTAGCTGAAAAGGGTTACATGCGACATTGAGTTATTTGACTTATTTTGGTCAACTTCATGTGTTTTACTTTTCAACTGAGCAATTTGTCAAAGATACTACAGAGGGCTAAACTGTTTAAATAAAAGAAAATCGCAGTTACTTTCATTCAACAATATGTCCAAGCTGTAAAAATGATTCTTCACTTAACGAGGTGCACCTCAGCATAACTGCAGTGCCACCCGAGGACAGGTATGTGTGCAACAAAAACCAACAAAAACCAAAAATTACTCTACAGATCATTTTCTTAGGCATAAAGGGTGACCTTATTCTGACATTTACCTTCACAACGCCCTACGTCAGCGCGCATGTACTTTCCGCTTTTATCACTGACCTTCCACCCCCATCTAGTTGGAGCACCACATTCAAACACGGTGCGGTCTGACATGTAAGTATATCCCTTATCACAGCGAATGTAACAAACTTTATCGAGTTCACTTCCTGAGCAAGAGGCGAAACCATTCTCGGGAACTGGGACATCACTGATGTTACAGTGGCCATCAGCTGAAACCAATGGCATCCATAATTTGTAGCATATCTTGGCTACTCAATTTGTCGAAAATTTTAATTTTCTCATATTGTAGGCTCTGGAAGTCCTATACTCGAAACTTGATACTAAGGTATGTGTGCTAACCACTCCCTTATTATTATTATTAGTTACTGAAAATTGAAACATATAAAAACTGCAGTTTATTTTGAAGAACTTTATTGTTAATAAGTGTAATTTTTTTATATATTTTAAAATGTAATTCTTTAGAAATTAAAAAAAATTGTTACCTAACACCAAAGTGTTATCTGCGTGGCCTCGTTTTTTTTTTTTTTTTTTTTTTTTTTTTTTTTTTTTTTTTTTTTTTTTTTAGCGAAGCGCAGACATTTGGCTCAGCTTGCGGTCTGCAATATAGTATTAACATTGAAAGAAACATGTACGTTAATTCAACAGGTGTGGAGAGCAGCTAACCTAATCTGGTTAAAGAAAATTTCTTATCTTACGTTCACATTTAGGCAGGGGTGTGTACTTCCATTCATAGTGTGACGAGCAGACGACAGGCGTGGTGTTTGAGGACTTGTAACCTCTGTCACACAGATAGTTGACATGATCACCATAGCACAAGGTGGCAGACGTATCGGGATAGCCGTTTAGGATGAAACGTGCCTTTCCACAGCATTCTGGAAACATTTAAAAACATGTGTTACATCAATTCCGACGTACATCCTATTCCAAGAATTAATACTTCTATCTGCTTAAATAAAACATTAGTCATTCTTTGTCACTTGCGAGGTATGCAAAGTACGATCATAAACATGACATGAATACGATATATAAAAAGCAACACTTTGTTTATATTATTTTAAAACTTTAACGTCTGCCTGTAAATGGCACCATAACATCTAACACTAGATTATTGCGCAATTATCTTATTTTTGCTTTCACTTACTTCTGCACTGCGGCTCCTCGTCTGTTAAAGTACCGTCTGCCTGGCATGTTCTTATCAGACTTCCACTGACTAGTATGTGCTCAGGAAGACAGTAATAACGCACGTATTCATCTTCATTTATTCTTGCAGCAGATACCGAGGTCATGGCTCCGGGGACATTGTGTATCTGACAGGCTGTATAAGCAAATTCAACAAAAGTTAAGTTAAAACAGGTTTGCCTGATAAATCCAACACATTGCCTTGCACTGAAGACAAATTCCCATTTCCCGACGATCAAAATCCTGCTAAAATATGCTTTATAGAACAAATTGATAAAACAACAGAACACTATAAAGGGGCACTGACGGCGCTCTTGTGGCAAACTTATTGGTAACCTAAACGTTTTACTTCATTTTGACACAAATAATTCAAATCATTAGTAGCTGTGCAAAAAGTAATATTAATTAAGCTATATGTAGTATAGGTAGTATAACTATAATACGATTTATAATCAAACATAAAATCAATAACATTTGTCTCGCAGTGGTGTGAAGAACACTCTGTTGTTTGACGGGTTTAGCCTTAGAAACATAAACTCTGAGAGTGGTATGAAAAACGGCGTTAATCATTTCACTTTATAGCATTATGATTACATTTCTTGAATAATCAATTAATACGTTATTAAAAGTAATTTTTTCATGCACAACGGAACCCCAATTACCTACAGTCAACATGACCCTAATACTGCAGGCAAGGTAACACATACCAGTAAGTGCATGACCTACTTACTTGGACATTGAACACGGAAGCAAACTTCTGTTTCACGTGCAGATCCAAAGCAGGGTTTACCGAGGCCTAAAGGTTTCGGTTTATTACACTCTCGAGTCCTGTACCTCAGCCCCTGTGTACCACATGTCTGCGAACACCTACTCCAGCTTCCCCAGTCTCCCCAGGCCCCGTTCACTGAAAGTTGTCATACATTTACAAGATGTCATATTTTAAAAGGCACAGTTGGATAATAATCGGATGTAAAATAGTGTGCGTGTGTGTGTGTGTCTATGTGTGCTAGCGTGCGTGCGCCTGTGTGTGTGTGCTATTACGCAAATGGAAACAATAAACATGAATTAGGAAAAGTTCTTATTTGCCCGACCAAAACTTGAAATTATTATTTCTATTGACCCTTTAAACCCTTTGTTTGCTTAAGAGGGCATTCATTTAAAGGTGTCCCATGAATTCATCTTGGCGTGTGTATAAAATATATATGTTATCGAGTTAAACTATTTTCTTACCTGTGTCCTGCTGACATATATACCTATGTGTACCGTCACAACCAAAATCATGGAGACCAGATGGAAAGTCAAGAGCCACGCAGTATTCCCCACTGCTCGGATCTGGTTGAGTGTTAGCCCACAACGTCTTATCAACTGATATGTTCTGCGAAAACCATATCCATTTATCGTTCAATTCTGGATCTCTGCCATCAACCCAAAATAGACTTTTTCCTTAATCAATCAAGAAAAAATGAATAAATAAATGACTCCAAAAAAATTCTACCAAGGGTACTGAACATTGTTTAAGACGTTTGTTTTAATACGTCTAATAAGACGTTTTAATATAGACGAGATACGTGCACATACCTATTTGTTTTCTAATAAATTCAAGAACAGAGTCTCTTTTCCATACTGTATTTAGAACTGCCAGGTGGGCATCCTCAGTGGTGCATCGATTCTTTGCCTTCTCCCAGGACAATTTGTCAGTAGAAAACCGTAAACATGTTGAAGCAACCTCTTGGTACGGGGTGTTACAATGCAATCCACCCAAACTCAAATGCAAGAAACATACAATTGCTAACAACAGCAATGCAGATATTTTTTCAGTTGGCATTGTAGATAGTGAACAGTCCCTGGGGGTTATTATACGTATGTGATCCTTTCAATAATGGCACTATAGCACAGTTTCAGAGATATTTATACCGGGGCCTATATCAAGCAGATGTATGTCACTACACCAGTTGAACATGGTGTCAGTTTGCGTAAACATTGGGTTATTGCACGTGCAAGAAATGACACTCGCGGGACCCATTTAATTCTAAAATGGGTCTTGCACGTGTAAATTTTTATCTCGTTGACACACTTTAATATGCAGTTAAGGTGTTTATGTGCAGATACCTCTCCCTAGTCAGGTTATGATCGAGGTCTTGTGTGTATATGTTATCTTAAAGATTTCTTCCTTAGTCTATGTACACAGCTTTTTTATACCCCATAAAATGAATGCTATGATATTAAGGCCCTGGGTGATCTCATTGATCAGGTCATCAGGTCACAGTTGCACATTTTTCTTAAAAACTGGTATATCTCCAAATACCATCAATACCATAAAATGACACCCATACACGTAAGAACGATTCAAGAGACGTCATCTTTATAGTCACCGCAATTGCTGTAGTTGAATATGGGGTGTATCGGAAAGAGTGTGTGCCGTGGACTGAATGTATACTCCCAGCCATAAACTTTCATTTACGCACGTTACATAATTCCAATTCTAAAAGACAGAATCTATCTGCATTTGTGTTTTACAGGTAGTCTATCGGCAATGGATTATCAAAATAGCTAATTTCACAATTTCAATTATTCACAAATAATCCACTCAGATGCTAAGGAGTATAAATAAACTTTGCCGAAACACACACACACACACGCACACGCACACACACCCACACATGACCCAGCCATCCATTCATACGCTACCCAGCAATCTTTTCACACGCCATCCACGCATCACACAGCCAAGTGCATCGACACCATCTAGTTCTATGCCTATCACAAGCTCTAATAGTTATGAGGTCTATTACTGAGACCAATTGGCATTTCTCCCTCTCTTGAAACTGTCCACCGTGAGGCAGACGACAGACAACAAAAACACAGGAGAATTGTAGGTACTTTATTTCCCAAACATGGTGCATGTTGTATGAAGCACTGTTTTGTATTAGAAACAATCATGTTTTTTTAATGTTCATAACAACCAATGGCATCACGGGAATGTATTTTTTCATACATGGTATTTCTTATCCACTGGATTACTAACATGACGTGAAACATAAATCTATATATAGAGAATTAATATCAAGGATGGAAATGTCTTAGGCTTTAGGATTTTTCACTTGAAATAAAGACTTCAAAAACCATTTCAACAACCACATAGCTTATATGACAAAGGTCCTAAAAACCATTTCTTGTTTTACTTATTTAATTATATTGACTAGGTAAAATGCCTGGAAATTTTGATGTGACTGGAAATGACTGAGCAATCGTCTATGATATGACATGACATTTCACTCATTGCTCTTTTCTGATATCGTTGAGAAGTTTTAAGACCGCATTTCCACTAGAATTTGTAAATGAAGTCGTGAGAGAAACCTTCAAAAAGATCAACATTTGGGAGGGGGGCTGTATGCTCAGTTTGACCGTGCTTACTATAGCCGGCGCCGTTGATAAAGTATTCATATATTGCTGGTGCCCGTTTTAAACAGGACGAAAGAAGTGCTTTTGACGCCATCATTGCAAAAAGTGTCTTTGGCATAAGGCATTTCAAATAACATCATGCAGAATTTATTAAATAAAAATAAATTTCCTAAACGATAGACTAAATCTCAGTTATCAAATTTGGTACAGTAAATTTTGACTGGCTGTATGGTAGTCATCACAATTATAGAATATACGTATGGGACTGATTGATGGATAGAATGAACTCTTGATTCGGCCCCCTCTCTGCCCATTACATGATCCCAACATCGATATGTCAGAAAACCAGTACATGTTGTTTTTTAATTTCTGATTTTATCTGATAAGGACTTACAACAAGTTACAACAAATACACCCACAATTGAGCGAATGTAATCGAGATGCTGACTGGTGAAATTATATCAAAAGATACGCTTCCGATAAAGGTTTGCTGACCTCAGGTTTGTTTCTACTGCTTTCACTGAGTACACAGACGTATATATTTTCGAAGACTGTAATTTATAGACACCATTTGTTTTTACCTGTCCAAATAATCAATATAATATAATAATTATTTATCGGCGTTTCCCTTTACTCCACTAATTACATAGCAACAGTAAACTTGTTTTGACATCCCTTGCATTCTGATTTATTTTGCATTGTAAAATATCAATTGTTTTTTTTTTTTCTTCATTTCTGCTTTTGTTTAATTGTTTCCTTATCATTCCTTGATATAGAAAAGTAGAGTCGGAAATTTTATCCACCTTTTAGACAAACACACATGCATTGTATACGCACATTTATATGTTTTTGATGGTACAACTGTAGGAATACATTGCTTGTTAAAGCGCACAGTTTAAGGTAGCACTTCTGTTGCGTAGGGAAAAAACACTCGAATTCGTCACGTTTTTTAAGATTCTTTACTGTAAACGTCGAAAGGAAACATTTTTCTGACAATATTTTTGTCGTGGTGATGCCCGAAGTTGATGAATTTACTAGGACTGAAGACTCAATTAAAAGTACTTATTAACCACTTAAACAAGCTCTTTTACTAAAAGAGGAGCTATGTCCGGGTACTTTATACACTATGGCACTAAAGTGGCGACAAAAACGACCCTGATAATGAGACATATTTATGTCGGTATGGTAACGGTTAGGATAACGACAAGAAAGTATATCTGTACATCAGAAGATGGTACATGTTATAGCAGGACTATATCATTGCCCTACATGTATTTATACATTTGATATAGTCTACTTGTTAAAAGCCTATTTTAAAGATAAATTGGCACACTATATATGTAGGGCCTATGTATATTTCAATATGTGATACGTATGAAAAAGGGAAAAATCTGAAATGAGCAGTAAAGAAAATAGGCCACATACTTCATAACAGGGGGAGGATAAACCCTGTAGGTGTTTGTAATAATACTATTATTCTGTTTATTACACACCATTATTTCGGAGTAGAGTAGCTGGACAGATGTTAGTCTCTATATGATTCATCGTATGAAATAGGTTACATTTTCGTATCATCAGGGCACGACATATGGAGATAAACACCATCATTCTGAATTTTATGTCTGTCGGGGACATAATAGAAAGAGAGACTACACAAAGTGAGGTTAAGTTTTTTCTCCTATTTTCACCCTGAGTCTCAGGTATTGTCTATATTCTTTTCCACGTTTGTGTAACCCGAGTGCGACAGAACGGCGGGTGCCTAATTGCTCTATACCAGCACTTTTTGTATCAATTTTTTCAATTAAAGGTGAGTGTACGGCACTCTATTGTACTGGTAGATGACGAATTCCCTTCAGTAAATCAAACGAAAACGTTGCTAAAAGACAAAGCCAACAAAGTCCCAAGCGTGAAATAGTTCCATTGATTTTCATAAATATATATATATCGTCCTTGAAAAAATACATTTTAAATGTATAAAAAAGATTAAAATCATGTGACTTGAATGAAATCCACGTGCCATATATGTTTTGACCTTAACCATAGTACGTATGCATTTTAATTATAGATTTGGCCCTTTCGGGGCGACAAACCGTATATGTATGTGTTATCTGCGTTCCTGGAGCAGCAGGGAGAGCTCATATACATGACCTCACCGAACCCACATGACGCAGAGAATGACGGGAGATTTCACCAAGACCCAAGATTTCACACTTTATAGTAGAGATTTAAGATTTGAGATACAATCCTTCGCAAAGCAGTACGGCCCGTGTTAGGGAAGAATATCCAAGTAAAGGCGGTCTTCAAAGAAATTGGACATTTATTGGTGAGTAATGTGGCAGCCAGTGCAACGCTGCTTCTCTGATTAATAATTTATCCTTTTGATAATTATGCAAAAATCTAGCCATGATCTCGCAGATTTAAGAGAAATGGACAAATGCCACTTTCATTACATTTGATAAAAATGATATTTTTATTTGTTTATTCGATGTTGTCTTATGGTTAAGAGTAAAAAAATCACTGTACGAAAAAAGCAGAAGATCGTTTTAAATTACGCAATGCATTATGGACTTCATATTACAAAAATCACTTTCTCTCGCACAAAACTGAAGTTATTTTGATAGCTTGAATGCATAGTGCAATAAAAGAGTAAACATCATAATACATGTAGTACAAACTCCTTACAATATCTCCTGTCACCAAAGCATAGTCTTTTCTGGTGTGATTGAATAGGCGAAAACGATATTGTTAGTTAGTCATGTGAAGGAGGCCTATTTAAAATAGACATTATGATTTCATCCCAAAACACTGCAGTTAGTGCGCCATCAACTCGTTTGAATAAATACACCCGCTACATTAACGGTGCGACAGCATTATTTCGTAGTGTAGTGAAATGTTTATTTCCAGCGGATAAG
Organism: Lingula anatina; assembly: GCF_051362555.1. Lineage (NCBI taxonomy): Eukaryota > Metazoa > Brachiopoda > Lingulata > Lingulida > Lingulidae > Lingula > Lingula anatina. Next base: position 22,164,094 of record NC_141772.1, read on the forward strand.
GAAAAATTCTAACGCATTGACCCCTCCCCCCCCCCCCAAAAAAAAAAGACAACAGCTACTTATTTTAGCCTACTAGTAATCATTTTGCCCTGTTGCGACGTTTTGTCCAGAGGTTAAGCACACTCGCATTGAAGTTTGACATATATGCATAAAGAAAACAGCCCCAGTCTAGATGCTACAGGCCTGATTTTTATATTTCCTCGGCAATCTATACTCGGTTTGTCACTGTGTTATGCTAGACAAATGTATGGCGGTTTATTTCAGGGTGGTCGTCCTATAAAACCAAGGGGCCGCGCGGAAGGTGCGAAAAATGGACATTTTAGCTTAGCTGTCCATTTCTAATTGACAGTTACATAAATTTAAAAACGATTAAAACCTCGAATATCTGGAATAAACAGACAACATTACTTCAAATAATATCCCTAAATATGCAATCCAAGGGACACGCAATAATTTATTTTGTAAGCTTTTTATTAGGTTTCTCCTTCTAATACTGTCATTCATGGATGCCGAACTGCAATATCCCTACCATAATACATCGATCAAACATACGGGTATAGACGCATCAAGACACACTTTCATACGTAGGCCTCCCAGTATACTGTATACTACTGTGACATTGCTATGAAAACCATTATTTTAAACGAAATACGCTGATTCCTATATATCTTGCTCAGCAGAGTTTTGTGAATTATAACTGCAGGTCTCAATATAATTGCTTGATATGCACAGGGACCATATGGCAGCCAGTTTATTCTGTTCTATTTATCACAGCAACATAAAGTATATACCTCTCCGTTCGGGGCGTTCACGTGCCAGTGACAGGCCAAGTCGAATAAGAATAAGAAGAGTTATCTCCAGACCAGGGGTCTATGGTCACCGAAGGGGTCAGCACAGTAGGGTTGGGAACTGGTGGGCGAAATTGTATACGACAATGTATAGTTAAAATACAATTAAAACCAAACTTACGAAAATTTTAGCTAACTCTGAGTGTGCTAACATACACTAACGTTTGTTTGCGTACTCGAAGACTATACGACACTGGGGTAGCGCTATGGCACTTTTTTCACTTAGCCAAATCACCACATTTTTGCCAATTTGTTATCAAAATGGTTATAATTTGGCTAAAATATGTCTAATCAAGCCCTTTTTCTTAGCCAATTTAAGTCAGTTTTAGCATTTGGCTCAACGACCCATCGCTTTTGGCTCCGTTCGTCGAACAGTATAAGCAATTTCCTCACACTTTGGTGCTTTACTCTAGAACATGTCTTTTTGCACGGAGAAATGGATGAAAAGTAAGAGACCTAGGTAAAACCTTGCAGGAATCCAATAAGCGAGGGTATTTACCTTTCAAGACGTTATAACCTACTATTCGGTCTTTGTTTACGAAGCGGAATGAAATATACGTACAGCCGATAAACTTTGTGTCTAAATTAATATTAATCACCTATTTTAATTGAAATAATCTTACTTGACATAATAAATAAAACGACTACTAGTCCAGTAAACCGGCGAAATTTCCCCATTGAAGTTGGAAAAAATGTTAACAAAGGTTTCTCAACTGAATCTGGTCCAGTTTTGGGCCAATATTACCCAGATAATTTCCCACCAGAACCCACCCATGGCAAATGGCCAAAAATTCAAAATGGCCGCCATTGTAAGTCTAAAGTAGTCCAGTGTTTGTCTGAGTATGGGCACTTACGCTAGTGCTGTACGCTAGAGTGCGACTTTGCTTTCATTCATAGTCTGTTGTGTGCTGCAGCGGTACTCTAAGCTGATATACGGTTTAGATACGCTACTCATACGTTGATATAAACTTTGCTTTCGATGTCATGCGTTGACATATGCTTGAAAGGGTACTCGAACGGCGCAAATAAGCTAGCCATTCGCTTACTATACGCTTTCGTACGCTGAAAGGGGGTGGCTTCATACACTTTAAGATGTGCATAAAACATATTTCTAATAAGATGTCCATACGTACACACACTGGACAATAGAAGTGTCACCCCCTAAATCAGAGTAATCAAAGTAGGCAGATCTTGGGTAGTTATAATACCTGGTCTACTTATATTGTGACTAATGAGTATAAAACCGTTGTACCATGGAATTGTATTGTTGGTCTTGTACAGTACATGTAGAGTAAATGTTATTCCTGTCTTCTTCCAATATGGCAAGATACAGGCAATTATGTAACGATTATAGACGTCAAGTTATTAACCTGAAGAGGCGGAATATAAGCAATAGGTCAGAATATCGATACAATTGAATTGTTCAGCCAGAACCGTGCAGATGGTCTGGTCTCGGTATAGAAACACTGGATCAAGAGACAAATTGCCTCTGATGGGTCGTCCACGGAAACTACTGACCGTGAAGACCGACGAATGATTTTGATGTCCAGGTTGTCAAGGTTCGACATTGCTTGTCAGTTGACAACACAGTCAACAATATCACGCATCAGAATCTGTCTTTGAAAACTGCTAGGCGTCGGTCTAATGCTCAGAGAGTGTACAGCAGCGTAGCAAGACTGAAACCTCTTATATCGTTACAAAAGAGGCAACGTAGAGTGAACTAGGGCCAACGGGATCTGGAACTGGACAGTCCATGACAATTAGTCCTATATAGTTTTTCTGATGAGTGTCGCTTTGGCCTGACCTCTGATGACAGACGGGTCAGATGCAGGCGAACTGCTGGTAAAGCATTTAAATCACATGCACTGAATTTTCGAACCCGGAGCAGCATATCCATCATGGTGTGGGGCTGCATTAGCATCCATGGCGTTGGTGAATTGGTAGTGGTTGATGGAAACATGAATCACCAGAAATATATCGATGTTTTGGAGTCAGGCTTGCTACCATCTATTACTAACATGTTTGGTGACAGGGATTGTCCATTTGTTCACCAGGATGACAATGGTCCTTGTCACAGACACAGAGCAGTTGATGATTGATTTGACCAACAGGACATTCGCAGGGTGATGTGGCCTGCCCAGAGTCCGGATGCAAACATAATAATAGAAAATGTGTGGAATGATATGTCAAAACTTTTGACAAATGCCCGTCCAACCAGCAGACAAACTCTGTTAGATTCAGTGTTTCATGCTTGGGCCAGCATAAGCCATGAACGCATTAGAAAATTATATGAATCCTTGCTTGCAGACTGGCAGCTATTATTAGGTCACGTGGCTATGCCACTAGGTACTAATTTTGGACTTGAAACAGCATATTTTGGTAGAATGTATATTTTGTTCTCATTTTTTTGTGAAATTTAGTGTTAATAAAATGATACAGGAGTATATCATTCCACAGTCATTTATCTCCCTCAAAGAATTGGTTCATTAGGGATGACACTTCTGTTGTCCAGTGTGTTTACAGCCATACGCTAGAGTGTGAAATCGCTATTAGACTTTTCGATACTGAAAGTTCGCTGCACATAAGTTTGCTACCCTTAGGTACTTCCTAAGCTTTATTGTATTTGAAGTGAAACCAACTAGAGACACGCACTTGTACCTTGGATTAAGTGTTAATGGACAGAGTATACTGCTTGTACCTCTTTATATGATGGGCAAACACGGGTGGACATGTCGTGAAAGACGCTGAAAAGTTTGAAAGGCACTAATACTTTACTTAGCCAATACAAAATCACGCATTTCAGGTACGATCTGATAACGGATACACTATACGTGCGCACATATTCAACTGGTTCTAATGTTTGGGCATTAATAAAATCGAGTCCCCTGCATCTCCATGGCGTGGTTCCGACGGGGCACCAAATGAGTTTCATTCAATTACATATAATTAATAATTAATATTCCCGTACGTTCTTAGCTGTTATTGCCCCCGGCTCCGAATCATTCAGGAAACCTTTAAATTTATTACCGGGGGACTTGAAAGAGGAATGTAGCACCAATATCCGACCACTCCACTCCCGGGCAGCAACGGAAGTGGAAGCCACACAATCATCTGTACCCTGTAGGAATATAACACCGTATTCTATATACGACTTGCATTATTCGTCTCGTTTTCGATATTGAGCGCTATGCATTGTGAGTAAAGTGGGACCTATCTTGCGTTGCCGCCATTTCTGTACACAGAAATAAAATGCCTCTAGGCGGTTCTATGTGTTGTGTGCCTGGTTGTTTCAACAATAAGAAGTGAGATCGAACTTTTTCATTTCATGCTTTCCCCAAGGACCCAAAAGAGAGAGGTACTCAGTATATGGATTGACAATATTAGATGAGCGGGAATGGAAGGCAAATAGTGAATTTGAGCCCGCCAAGCATCACCGTGTGTGTAGTTCTCATTTTGAAGGAGGAAAAAAAATCGTATTTGGGTGGTAGACCAACTATATTTCTACTCAAGTAATCGAAGGTTTGTAAGCCCCAAAGAAAATTTATTAGACATTTAACTGTTGATAACTCTGAGACAAATTTGAGTGAACCTGGCGGTGAGTGGGAAGTTTAACAGCAAGGACGAAAATGGCTTCTCAAATACAGATCACGATGCCTACTGCATTGTATCAGATGCTAGCTCAGATGCACTTTTTACGACAGTAACGGAAAAACAGCATATTATTTTCACTGTGGAACAGAAAATCCAAGCTTTAGAAATTGAACTTTCAGAAACAAGAGTGGAATTACAACGAGCAAAAAAAAAATGCTTAAAGAAATAGTGTGACAGAGGAAAAGTACATAAAAATACAGGAATAACTGTCCAAAGCACATGAGGAAGTTGACAAACACACTTTCAGCATAAAGTCTATGCAAAACAAACCTGAAATGGTTAAATTTTACATCGGTCTTGAAACCTACGAGGAATTAAAATTTTCATGACATTTTGTACCCTGATATTACCTCAGTATAAAAAAATGGCTTGAAAACTGTCATGTGAAACTTTGGTTTGATTTCACAGCAAGGTAACCTGGTTTAAGTTTTACTTAGGTTTTAGTGAATTGTTATCGCCATTGCTTAGACCTGAGTAAAACTAAAACCAGGTTTAAACCTGACTGTGAAGGAGTATTGAATCGTATACTGCTTATGCAAATAACAAAAAAAGAGAACAATTTTACCAAACATCACATTTTTATTATCACAATGCACTTGAACATATCTTGGAAATGTTTAAAACATTGCATTTTAAAACATGAAATATCGTATGGTACCTTGGAAAGATATTTCCAAGACAACATCATTGGTTTTATTATGCAAAATAGAATTGTGAAACGAAATCTTGAATTGTATTTATTAAAAGGCAAATATAAAAAAGAAAGAAAAAAACGGTTTGGGCATTCCCTTCAAGGACTTGGTCCATTCTCCACTGCCTTGATTAGTACTGATGGATATTCAGTAGGCCTACTTCTAATTTTCTCTGCCAAACTCCACCGTCTGGATCCACTATTTTCTCTCTCTATCCCCACTGTACAGTTTACACCTATAAAACGAGTAAAAAATAGTCATGAAAATAATTATTAAAGTCATCATCAACACATCTTAAACCGTGATTTATTTACATACCTACATATTAGACTGATGACAAAACAGAAAACTGACATGACTAGTCATATTGTTTTAACCGAAATCTACCTGGATACACAACAGAAAGATAATGAAGAAGAAACAAATGATAGATGTACTGATTTTGACAGTGAGCTTGTACTAATTATCTGTACAGTGCACTAGCCCACCTCAGAGATTATATCAGATAATTGCCTGAACCAGGTGACAAATTTATCTTCCCAATAAATGACTCAGGTGAACATAGTTACATAATGACCACATTACGGTTTTGTATTTGGTCTTGTATTTAAGAAAATATCGTGTAACATACCTTTTTATCAGCTCTTCTTTTTTTGCCTGATGTGCGGGCATTCCTATATTTTAACCAACGTTTCAACTCCGGCACCGTTGTCGCCTCAAATGGCTTGTTTAATATCGCCCCGGCACGTCTTTGCTTCCATCATGTGTTCTTATCGCTGTCAACAACACTTCCGGTACTATTTTGACCCCTGCAGTGCACAATTCCGGTCATGCGCACATCGCACCTTTCGAATAATGCAAGTCGTATATTATCGTTGCAGATATCACACCTAAGCCCCTCGGTACCTGTTTCACGTGCCTGTCACACAATGGGGAGAATTTTGCCGTTCGCTTTGTTAGGATTCCTTTACCTTGGTCTCTTGATTGGAAGTACTCCGACGAAACAACGGTTGGTGAGATGTAGGTTAACACTATTAACTGCCGGTATATATATATATATATATATATATATATCAATTGTGTCTTAAATATTAAACATCAAAAGACGTATTTATTACTCGCCGTAGAGCAATGCGAACATTGTTTCTTTTTTTATACAGATTTGACGTTTAATATGGAACATTTCAGTCTCGAAGGTATGCCCAGGCAAAATGTGTTCCTTTTTTTTTCAAAAAACGCCGAGCTTATATAAGATATGTGAATGGAGAAGTATGTAGTCAGTTGTGTCATTACCAATTAACTGACTGCCATGTGTGCTACCATGTCTGTTGCGCTGCTGCATTATGTAATATGCAGTGATTTAATTGGGTGGTGCTCCTTTCGGCTTGTCGAAGCTTGTCTTTGGCAAAGTATGGTTCTGTCAAAAAGTATCCTTATGCCGGCAACTACTAAATACAATTATTGGAAATTTTGCAGCAAGCGGTCGTTTTTGCAGTGCGTAAATTGAGTTAAGCAGTGTTTTCCAAAATTGTTAATCTGTGGCAGAATGGCGCGAAAAACACAGGCATTGCCAGACAGATTATTGTGCCTAACGGAATTATCAGCACAGTTTCATAAAGTAATAAACGAACTGGTGTACCTACACAGAATCCACACCCGATGTATTAAAATCCTACAGTGCCGCCGGATATTCCCCTTACCAAAAGGCCGCATGGTCTCCCTTTAGATCGTAAAGATGAACTATTCCCATCGTTTTGAATTACATAGGTGCGGAGTTAATATCAAAGAATGAAAGAAACAGTTGTATCAAAATTTAGGCTAAATTCTTTAATAATATTTACGCCGGTCACGTACGCACTTCCTTCTTGGTGTGCTAAAGAACCAAGTAGTCAGTCTTTCGGCCGACCACCCTTCGCCTTGTCAAATAAAGAAATTTATAATATTCGACAACTGGCCAGTTCCCCAGGCAACTATAGAAATAGAATGACCTACTATAAAAATAAATTTCAATCGTGTTTATAATATGTATATAGCAAAGACGGTTTGAAGCCTAATAAATATTACATGTACAAGTACGAGTAGTGTTTTATTTGATCTTTCATAAATTCATAAATTCATTTATTCAATTCTATTTAATTTCAATTAATCCATAGCTACAATGTACACGAAAGTTGCTTTCATCACCGAAACTTTTTGGTAAAGTGACTTTTAAAATCAGTGTTGGCAAGTTCTTATACTTAAAATCTCCGTACCAGACTAGAGTGATCAAAGTGGAGTGAAGACACCGCGCATTAAAGGTAAATTAACGCTTGGACGAACACTTAATTGCGACCACGCTCAGCTTCGATTTTTATCTCGATCTTTAGCTCGAGCTAGTGTTAGGCTCTTTTGTCAGAAGAAAGTTTGGTACGATAATTACCCGACGGGCAGGGCATGGTACTATTGTTAACAGAAACCAAACAGCGTATGGATGACAATGTTATTTACATAGTTACCGAGCCAGGCCGTCCGAACAACCCGCAGCGACCCGCAGAGTAAGTAAGGGGAATTTCAGGCGGCACTGTACCACCGGGGTTTCAGGACTCACTGTCTTTCAGGATATGCTGCTGCAACTTAACAAAAACCACCCAGGCCTTTCAAAATGAAGGGCAAATTGTCACCAAAACGCGTCTTACAAGGCCCTTAGCGAACACCAAACTGCTTTTAGCAGGTTAGAATACCAGACGACCTCCGCAGAACCCACTGTAAACAGCAAAACACCGTCGTCTGTTTCTCTAATGAATTGTGGACCATGACCGTTTGAACCACATAGACAATATTTGGGTAGCTTATCACTCGCCGAATCAAGTGCCTACATGCCCTTCAACAAAACTGGACCAAATCGGACAAATTTTGACCTATGCCTGGAATGTTATTCCAGATTGAACTCTAAAAATCTATCCCAAGGAATGCATTGACGCTTGAGAGCCCTGGTAGCAGTCAAAAGAGGTCAGGCGTAGCAGCAACAGTTGCTGTGACTAGACACTGATACGAAGCTCCTTTGTCGGTCTCTTTTATAGACGATAATTCGGAAAATGAGGAGATCCAAAATATCGTTTTTTTATGGTTGTCGTATGACATAGAAAAGTCAATGTATTTTTGTTTACTTCACGGGCGAATAAACTGATGTCACAATGACATTTTAAATAGACATAATTAAAGCTATTAAAATACGATTCTAATCCTTATTTCCGTTTATCAGTCAGCAAAATAGGACAAGTTCTAATGAAAAATGATTTGGAAAAAAATTAAATGTCAAGTCTGTATTTTGTCCGTTTGATGTGTTCAGTGTCATGTTCCTTTGTTTTCGGAAAAAATATGTTACACATGCTAATTATTCTGTCACTGCTTATTAGTCATGTGCGCCCATTACTTTGTTCGTCGATACCTCCGTAATAGTGATATGTAAAAGGTCTGATATCGTGCATGCAGGTGTCACTCTAAGCAAACATTTCGCCACCGCTTTCGAAGTTAATGCTGAAGCCCTTGCGACGGATAACTAATGACGTGGGATTTAATGTAATTTTCATTTCTTTTATTTTTATGCTTTTGTGAACGAGTATTACGTTTTTATCATGCATACATCATATTTGTTCAGCATCGGGTGGTACCACTGGCCTCAAAATAGCCGCATTCAATGTGCAGATATTTGGTAAAACCAAGATGTCTAAAGAAGAGGTGGTGGTTATCCTGGTCCAGGTAGGAAATGTGCATTAACATAATTATGCATCACTTATATATTCATATCTATATATTATTTATGTATATAAATGTACGGTACTGTAGCGATAATAAATTAAATCAAAATGTAACTGAGCTGACGCATTTTAGCGAAACGTTGGAAGCATTTCAGTTCCAGGACCTGTATGCACGCTGATTACAAAGAGGGGTTCAGTCCAACCGATGTCCTTTAATCATTTTAATTTATTTTTTCGTAACCTTTAGATAGTTCAACGCTACGACATTATTCTAATTCAAGAAATCAGAGATGCTTCCCAGGAATATATATATGTGCTACTGAGTCTTGTCAACCAGTAAGTAAACTGCGACTTAGAATTCATTATCTTCTTTCTTTAGCTTAATCACTACATTTACACTTAAATCATTTGTAAATACTACACTTGCTGCACTTTAATCATTTAAAAACATTAAACCTGAAATATAAGAAAAATAAGATTGATGGATTTTTTGTTATAGGCCTACATGTGCGTATAATGTGAGATTAAAAAATAGTTATTTGAAGTACAATATTCCGTGGATTTTTTTCAATACACGGTCAGTTCATTAAGGGTTCGTTCCTTGTATAATCGCTGTTCTACGTAGATCAACCCAACTCCGCAGTGATTCTTGTGAATGCAAACAGACCAAACGGATTAACACGCCTCTTAAAAGCGTTAACTAGTATAGGGAAAAACTGGTGATTATGCGAGTGCTAGTGTGATGGAAACAAGAGGCTCGAGGCGTGAGTCCTGGGTTAAAGGGATAATAACTCTTCGTATGAGATCTGAGATATTTCACGATAAAAACATTGTGAACAACCAATAGAAATATAAGATATTCTGTTTTACGACCAAAAACGGTAGTTATAGCTGTTATTCTGATATATGAGCTTGTCTTTAGACCACGTGACGTCCATTGATGGATATACTCTGTTATAATCTCTTAAGACAAAAAACTTTTTAGAAAAAAAAAACAGGGACTAACTTTGAATGTAAAAAATGGATTCATTAATCATTGGTAAGTATGGGAAAATTGTTGTTCACTCCAGGAAAATTCATTTTTGGCCAAAACTAAGAGTTATTATCCCTTTAACTAAACACGTGAAAGGTTAAAACGCACGTAGAGTAATAACAGATAGGAAACCCCAAAGCGGACCGATCCAGTGAGATGTACATGCATGGTAGATGTCACTAATATCAATGATACAATTAAGGGTCTTGTATTCAAGATATATAACAATAGTAAGCTAGGAATATCTCCGGTTCCAGGCAAGGCGGGCCTTCCTACTCCATGGAGCTCAGCGAACGTCTGGGACGCACGAAAGTCAAGGAACAGTACGCTTTCCTATACAGGTAAACTACAGAAATGCCCCTCGCCTACGTGTTCGATGAAATTAAATTCACAACACTTTCTACCGACCTTTTATTTGTCCAAGTACAGACTCAAATCCACAGTGGCATGGATTACAGTCTACTAACTTACATTTTCCAAATGAGATTTCAGAATACTTTTAGTTAATTTCTTCTCAAATAAACAAGGTCAAGGTCAGTTGATGTCTGTGGGAGGGGTCATCACCAGGGGGAGGAGAATGTACAGCAAGGGGCCGTTCATTATTTAGGAGAAATTAACTGTGTATAAATCTGTTTGCTGTCTGGCAGGCATAATGATATTTTTGAGATGTTCATTCAAATTTGATGAACAAATACCCCGAGTGCTATATGTACGGGGGTAGGTGAGGTATATACAGGGTTACTACTTAATATGGAATATTTTTTATCATTGTTATTTTTGAGGGCTGATTAAAACATTTTTGGCATCAAAAAAGTATGTAATTGAGTGATAAAAATATCCAGTCTTCTATTGTGAGATATTTTGGTCAATAATATCAAATATGACAAAGATGTCATTCAAAGAAAAGAACACCCCCAGAAAACCATATCAACAGTTTGATGTCAGTATTAATTTTAAGCTAAGATATTAAAGAAAATGATAGCCTCCCGACAGTGATATGTTACACAGTAAAAGAACTCATTACTGTTAATCATGAAAAGTCATCAATAGCGGGTATGACCTCCAGCAGCCGCTTGCAGCGCCCTCATCCTACATGGCATACCCTGTGAAAAGTTTTTTAGAGTTTGGATGGGGATATCATTCCACGCAGTGATATTTGCCTGTCGCAGTTCATCACTATTAACCAGCCGATGACCATAGCTATTAATTATGTGAGTTACTTCCGCCACAGATTTTCAGTTGGGTTCATATCTGGGGAGTTTGCAGGCCAGGACAGTTGCTGAACCCATTGGTTTTGAAGAAAAACAGTGATTCTGCGAGCTCGATGTGGGATTGCGCAGTCGTCTTGGTACACTAAGTTATTCCTGAAGATGACTCTTACAAATCGGATCATTGTTTGCTGTAGAGTGTCTCTGTAGGAACCCTGGTTGAGGTTGCCTCCTAGAAAAACCAACTGGTTCTGGGCACCGGCATGAAATGCTTCTAAAACAGAGACGTTAACACCCCCTGCTTGTACCCTAGGCAGTACACAATCATCGTTTTAAACCTCTCTTACACGTCGGCGGACACGAATTCGACCGCCAACCCTAAAATCTAGCCTCATCACCGAAAACGACGTGATTCCAGTGTTTTGGCTGCAAAGGCACGTGGTCCCCAGCCCATTGCAGACGTCGCTGTATATGTCCTGCTGTTAACAGTGGTTTCCCTACTGGTCTTCGGGCAAAATAACCGGCTTGCAGTAATCTCTTGTTCACGAGGGACCTTGAAACGGGTGTTTGAATAACATTCTGCCACTCTTTTCTGAAGACACTGGTTCTTGGTGTGATACGCGGACTCCCTGGTCGAGGTATTGGAGTAGGTGTCCCTGTTGTAGTATTTCTTTGGAGGACTTTACTAACGGTTCCTGTTAAATTTTGCATTGCCTGGCAATGGCTGTCCGTTTCTGGCCATTTTTTTCTGAGAGCAAGAATACCATAGTAAGCTGCGTTGCTTAGCTGTCGAACCATATCTCCTCAAAGGTACCTGTCAAGTTTCAGAGCGATCTCTTTGTTGCTTCTCTAAATACACTCCAAAGATTGGTCAAACCCATGCGTTTTTATACAAGGGCTGAAATTGCCGAAATGACCACCCCTCACATTTCTGACCACAGAAAATGCAACTGCATACATCAATTTTTTCGACAGTTGTGTGGTAATTAGGTAACACAATTGGCTACACATGGGGTGACACCTCAGTTTTGGATTTAAAGTAGTTAGAGAGAAAATAAATATTTTGCAGAAAATTTACTCGCCAAAAAATAATATTCCATATTAAGTAGTAACCCTGTATGTTATACTCAACCTCAGGTGCATTCGCTTATAAAACAAAAATCGCTTTCCGTTAAAGAGTGGACAAGATATTAGCCAGTGAGCCATTGCAAGGTCGGGTTTTCACAGTCGATGATAGAAAGTTATCAAAATTGAATTCATTGATATTTCTGGTGTTAGTAATCTTTAGGGGACTTAGTGAGACACACAGAATGAAAGAACAACACATTTGCGTGGTTGATTTTTCAGAAATGAATCTGCTACCGTACTTGGGTCTTATCAGTACGACGACGGACCAGATGACTTCACTGACCCATTTGAAAGAGAACCATTTTCTGTAAAGTTCCGATCCCTAATATCAGGTAATGTTACATCTGGAATGTAACGAAATAAACTGAACCACAATCACCTTTAAATTGCGCATGCACAAGACGGACAGAGTTTACTTATACATGATGAGCATTTTAAATGAAAATCAAATCAAATCTTAAGAGCTAAGCACTCAATATCGTATGCATTACATTTTTCTCTCTTAATACTCTTCTTAAACAAAATTTAGAAAACTATAAAAAATATTGCCATTTTAAATAAGGTTGAATATTTAAGTCTCTATTTCTGTCCATCTGGGATTTTTATTGATACAAAAATGTTTAGGTTCGAAGCCCACAAATGACGGTAATTTTGAAAGGGAAGAAATCTCAATTTAAGTTTTACTGATCACTAGAAGCATTTTGACAAAATGATTGTTTCCATGATATTATACGGCTATGAAATGAGGGACTTTGGCCTTTAGAGTCATTAAAAAGTTAATTTAATATTTTACAGACTGTTGTTAAATATGAAATCCAGTACACCGAAATAAATTTATGGGGGAACGCAAAGACCAGATATAAGTAGGCTATTACCATAAAGACGAGGATCATATCATTTTGGGCTAACGTTTCGTAGGAAATAAGAACAGATTTTCATTTGTATTATACCAGCTTGGGTACAGGAAATTCCTAAATGGATTAAAATCGAATTTGATATATAATTTGATCACAACAATAAGAACTACATTCTGGTACCAAAATTTTTCTTGAAATGCCTAGTTCTGATTGTATTAGTGAAGAGGTGAAATGATGGCTAGGGAAAGTTGAACATCTAAATCCTATTGAAAAATAAATAAATAAAACAAAACGCTGGTACCGGATTGTAGTGCACACTTCAGTAGTCAATTCCGTCAGTATCTTCAAAAATGTAGTACGTTACATCAGAGACCAATCACCATCTCCCATCAATTTCCAAAGCAGCAAAATTGACGATAAACGCGGGAGAAAAAAGCGACAGATAATGGAGTTTGTGCTCTTTAATTGGTTCTCATAACAAAAAAAAATCAATCAAACAAAAGAAATTTTGCCAAATATACTAGTAGCCCATTATAACGCATTGTTCCCCCATAATTCATGTAATAGTAAATATGCGCATTACATTTAACAGGAAGCTACCTTCAGGCGCGTTTCTTTGGTTTTATATGAATTAATTAATAATAATAATAATAATATTTATTTCTTAAAACCGCACTACACTAGCGTCTCAGTGCTGTTTACAGGTAAAATTATTAGGATTACAACTTATTATATATATAATAAAAGCTAAGGTAAAAAAAAAAATAATAATAATAATAATAATAATAATTAAAACTGGTTAAAATAGTAATGGTCTGAACAATAACACTTTTTTTTTCTGATAAAATGGGAAGATATTAATTAAAATACTGTGCAAATAAGAATGTTTTTAAATCTTTTTTAAAAACCTCAACACTGTCAATAGTCCGAATGTGTGAGGGTAATTGATTCCATAAAATTGGTGCTGAAATTGAAAATGCCCTGTGGCCGTAGGTTTTGGTTGTTTTTTTATTATCATTTCTGATAAAACAAGGAGTGGAGGTGGATCTGGTAGACCTGGTGAGATTGGGTGTACTTGGATGTAGCATCGAGTTAAAATATGAGGGGCATTCACCTCTAGTGAATTTAAAAACAAACAACAGTAATTTAAAAACAATTCTCTGTCGTACAGGAAGCCAATGTAGTTCGAATAAAATGGGTGAAATGTTTGATCTGAGAGGGATTTTGGTCAGTAGTCGTGCTGCAGCATTTTGGACAGATTGCAATTTTTCAATTTGATAGGTAGGAAGACCATACAGTAGACTGTTTCCGTAGTCAAGATGTGAAGTTAATTGTCTCCAACACACACTCTCAGTGTTACTCCACATGTCAATTACAATGTGACAGGGCTCTATAGTAGTACAAAATATCAGATTTCATATATGTCAAAACAGAATATAATTATCTCGGTTCTTTTGTACATGTTTCATGTGTGTTGACATTCCCACTTTCAGGCATAGAATTTGTCTTATGCGCGTTGCATGCTAAATATTCGGATGCCGTCAATGAACTAAACGCTCTCGCCGACGTTGTGACTATTGACATCGCAAACGAGTGGCCAACAGATGACGTGCTTGTTTTGGGAGACTTGAACGCAGATTGCACCTACGTGCGCAACCTAACATGCTCTGCATTGTCACTGCGTTGTTCACCGTTCACGTGGTTGATACCTGACGACGCAGACACCACCGTGTCTCCCACGGACTGTGCCTACGATAGGTGAGCGCTTTAAAGTCACACAATGAGCGTATAAGCTTTATACTGGAAATATTGTATCTCTGTGCATAATCATCCAGCTGCAGCTTCGTAAGTGCATGCGTGCATGTTGAAATTGGTGCAACCTAGACTCTTACGAAAATAATTATTTATATTAATCATTTATAAGCAGACTAAGATGCAAAATGAAAATAAGACCATTAAATCTTTACCCTTAATCACCAATTTCCAAAATGGTTAACAAAACTAGAACCATGTAAAAACTGTTTTTTGAGTTCTAAGCTAGAGATCTAAAATTTTAATCACTTTCGATGTTGACGTGGAGTCTGCATGATGTACGTCGGTTGTACCGGTGACAATTGACATAGGGAAGCTAGCAAGTCCATTTCCCTGTTTTGCGTTTCCTCGTATAATTTCCCATCCCTAAGTTTATGTAACCAATAACCAAGGAAAGCGTGTGTGGTGACGTTTTCTGTGGTGACTTTGTCGGAATATTAAACGTTTTGATATAATTCCAGATTTGTAGCACTGGGCCAGAATTTGACCGATGGCATCAGCAACGCGAGCGTGTTCCGCTTCGACCTGGAATATGGCCTAACATACGATGAGGTACTTATTAAACTACGTATTTGATTTCATGGTGTACCGTCAGACCATCTTGGAACAGATTTGCTTTAGTTATTACCCACTAATACAGGCCAATCGTGCTGTCGTTTTGATGAAGGTAGAATTATGTGCGAAAAGAAACAGACTAAACAGAAAAGTGGCTTGTAAATTATTTTTCAGTATAAAAAAATCCTGTTTTTTTATTTTAATTTACAACGGGGTTTCATTGCAGACCAAAGCAGTGAGTGACCACTACCCCATACAACTGGAGCTTGTGTAGTCACGGACTTTAACTGCGTGCGTTTTATTTTAATTGCATTCGCTCTTAACAGTTTCAAAGATTATAAACAGTACTGTTCATAATCAATTACACAATGATTGAGCAATTGTAATTTGAACCAACTCTTTGGTGAAGGGATTTTGACAACTGGCTCATTTCGCTTCTGGATACAAATTTGTCTTGTTCATTTCTGTGGAAAGAAATTGTGATGGGGAAGAAATGAAAAAATAAATAAATTTAATCGGGGTAGATGGTATCTGCTTTCATTTTGGAAATGAGTCCCCTATGATGCAGGGTCAAGTGTGACAAGAATGGTAGTCCACAGTCCGTTCCCCATTACTGTGTACAGGCGACATTCGTTCCATATACTTACGCCAATACTCCGACTTACCCTAACCTAAACTAAGCATATGGGAGTCTGAACAATCATCCCTGTCACACCAGTTGCCGTTGTTTTATAAAGATGAGCCCCACCTTAGACAGTAGTTAAAACGAGAGACTGACATGAAATGTAGACTTTTGAAAGTTATTCCTTGTTTTACCTATTTAACTATATTAACTAGGTAAAATACCAGGAAATTTAGACGTTAATGACGATGACATTTCACTCACCGCTATTTTCTGATATCGTTGAGAAGTTTTAAGTCCGCGCTTGCCACTATAACTTTTAAATGAAGTCGTGAGAGAAACCTTCAGAAAGATTAACATTTAGGGGGAGCTGTATGCGCAGTTTGACCGTGCTTACTATAGCGGGCGCCGTTGATAAAGTATACATATATTACTAGCTTTTGACGCCATCATTGTATAAAGTGTCTTTGGCATAAGACATTTCAAATAACATCATTCAAATTTCATTAAATAAAGATAAATATCCTAAACGATAGACTAAATCTCATTTATCAATTTTGGTACAGTAAAGTTTGACTGGCTGTATGGTAGTTATCATATACGTATGGGGCTGATTAATGGATAGAAAAAACTCTTCATTCGGTCCCCTCTCTCCACATTACATGATCTCAACCTCACAAACAGCCAGATGTTTCCCGTTGCAGTCAACAACTTTCCACATGAAAGAATCGGGTCCGTCCATGATGACACAGTTCTTAGTGGGGTCATTGGATCCTGCTCCCCACTCGCTGTAGGAACTACCTAGCTTGGTACCATCTGTGAAGACGAACTCCCCTTCCTTGGCCTTATCGTCCATGCCTAACGAACGGAGAACATAAAGATGTGTAATAATGTTGGTATGAGTTTTCTCCTGAATTGATGTAACAAACTACCTACGTAGTGATCATGACTGTTAAGATTTGACACATATTATAGGCTCAACATCACATATTTAAAATTTATCTCAAAAACAATTACATATATAGATGTATACGAGAAAAACTACACTTGTAGTGAACATTTACAGATGGGAATGATCGAGGCTGAACCCAGCGAGCAAATACAGGTAAAAGGTTCATCATGTCTTTTTTTGCAGCAATAACACGTAATATGTAATCAGCGAATCAAAAACCTTACATTCAACAATCAAAATTATGTTTCTAAATATTGACTACAATACATTAAAAATTAAAACACGCAAAAGGGCATATGTATTCAGAAAAAATATTATAAACCTACCTATCCAGTAGGACCACTGGGATTGAAGGGTATTGGTCACCGTCTTATATTTTCCTTTATCCTTTATATGCACCAGGTGTGCCCTCGGGGAGATACCGCTGCAGAGCCTGGCCCCGATGTCGTAACTCAACATAGTTTTCGATATAAACAAACAAGTGTTCTGTTTCTGTGAAAACATCGGAGGACATTTTTGGTCTGAAAATATTATTTTTGAATTATGATACTTATCTCCATCATTTAACGACCTAGAATAAGTAAGTAAACACATAGACATGTGTTAACACAATTACGCTCAAAACAAAACATGAACATTATTATGGACATAGAACGACACTACATTTATGTATCGTGGTCTACACTCAATGCATACATTAAATGATGCGCAATCAATGTCTCCGCCAGAGCCACACCTACCACAATGACCACCAGAGCAACACCTACCACAACGACCACCACAGTCACACCTACCACAATGATCCCCGTATAGTCCACGTTTACATGTACAAGTAAAG
This sequence comes from Lingula anatina, assembly GCF_051362555.1. NCBI lineage: Eukaryota > Metazoa > Brachiopoda > Lingulata > Lingulida > Lingulidae > Lingula > Lingula anatina. The sequence continues at coordinate 22,182,027 of NC_141772.1, forward strand.
CTTCCCACAGTGTTATTGCATAGCATTCCTGGGTAAGGACACGTGCTAGGGAACTTGCATTCATTTATATCTGAAAACAATATGGATTAGTAAAGAAACGTTCAGAACATAAATCCTATAACTAAACATTAATAATTCATGTAAAGAAAGGCAGATGTTACTGTAATAAAAAACAACTTTACTACATGTAACATTCAGTATTATTGTGAGCATATCCATGCGGTGGATAGTTAAAAGAAGTGAAAGTGACGCAACTATAATGTAAGTAACCACTCAGCTCACTGTAGAATCATTACACACACGTGTTAATTATATATATATATATATATATATATATATATATATATATATATATATATATATGATAAAAGAAAAAGAAGAACAGCAACTTTCTTTAATGTTTTTGACCCCCTGAAGAAAGAAAGAAACCGGTCGGGGCAAGAAAGTTGCTGTTCTTCTTTTTCTTTTATTATATATAATATTACTCGTACAGGAAAAACGTTTTCATTTTTAATATATATATATATATATATATATATATATATATATATATATATATATATATATATATATATATATTTTTTTTTTTTTTTTTTTTTTTTTGTAACTAAGGGATGGGGGATTTATTTGATATCCTACACCCTTGGCTTGACCATATAATGTGCCACTTACCTATACATGATCCGCCCTCAAACCCTGGCAAGCATTCACATCTGTATGATCCCTCTTTGTTGATGCAACGGGAGTTGGTAGGGCAAACATCAGAAAGGCATTCGTCAATGTCTGCAAATAAGATGATGTAGTGTAAGCATTTCAAATGAATGCTGAATAAGAATGTTAAAGTTTAAACTTTGTATTAAAAAATAATGGAATGGAACACGGTATGTGGAATCAAAATCTATCAAAAGGTAACTGATTAATGGTTTATTATACCTTTACATGTTCCATTTTTCTTTTCATATCCTGGCAAACAGTCACATTCAAGTTTGGTGCCATTGAAGGAACACGGATGAATACCACAATCGCAGCCTGCGTATTCTAAAATAGGTTCATGTACAGCGTAATGTATGATTAATAAATACCACACAGCATTTTGCTTCTGTCAAGTAAAATATTAAGAGATCAATGCAAAATGCAAAACGTTTTCCTTCCTTACAAATAATTAAAAATTGCACCTTCACGTGGCCCGGATAAATATTAGTGCATGGATGTAATAATTTAAACGATGTACCCGTATATATGATTGGTTCACCATTCATTTAAATATCGATTCTAGCAAAACTATTTTAGGTAACACATAAGGAGGTCACGTAGCGTTTAATCTGCGTAATGGTCTGCTGCGTAATGAGGTTTACCTTTACAGCGAGTCACGTTGTTGACACCAATTTTGTCAGTGGTGGTTCCACTTGGACACGGTTTGCAGGACATCTGACCAGGTTGGTCCTGATACTGACCAAATGGACATGAAATACACTGCCGTTCAGCAATATCGTGGTATGTACCTTCAGGACAAGTATCTGGAAGATTGAAATGGCTTTAAAGATTATCCCAAATCTTATGTATTTGTAATATACTGTAAATCCTTATCTTCAGCAAAATTCAAGCTTAAATGAAGACAAAGAAATTATATTCTTAACAGCAGAAAGCCAGCTTCACCTGCACCATAACTTCAGGTTCAAGCTTCAAAGAGTGAATTCAAGAGAACGTAAGTATTATTCTTATACTAAAAAGAACTTTCAAAGAGAATATTTTACATACAGCAGTTGAAGGCTTTCCTAATAGACCCATCAGGACACGCCAGTGACGGCTTGGAGATCTGGATGTTGTTTCCTTCCAATACGACGGGGGCGCCATCTATCTGAAGTGTCATTTTATTCGCCAATATCGTCTGCTTCAGCTCAGCAGCTTTCGTCCTAATCATAAAAATATATATTATAATGAAAGCATTGGCCAATGTTTGGATTCGTTTTATAATATCGACAAAATGAAGACGATTTGATGCTCCTACAATGCACACTACATAACATGCATCATGTCTTCATCATCACCATTCAGAGCTTAAAGTGTTCCACTGTTGGACAAAGGCCTTGGCATTCTACTTCCACTATATTCTGACTTGGGCTTAAGTTAACAAAAACATGGCTTTTTTAAACGTTTGTTGGTTGTATGAAGATAAAGTAACGCTATAATAACGTTGTTTGCTGGAAGCATTTTTTTTTTCAGTATTCCTCTAACTCATCCCTTCAGCTCTTACGACGCTTCCTTTGTTTCCTTAATCCATATCTTTGTCTATTCTGTCAACCAAACGGTCCCATGTGGCAACAGGTGTATGTTCAGTGAAGGAAGAATAATATAGTGTAACAAGAAGGATATATGCCAACTGAAAGTGGACACGTTTTTTCCTTTACCACTACTCGATGGTTTGATGGAATATGGTACTCACGTCAGTAATTTCAGAGTCTTTGACAGCTCAAGCCTGGCAGACTGCTGAGTGGTGATTGATCCCTTGGCAGGGGCTGCATACAAGGTGATCTTCACTCCGAAGCGTTTCTCTTGCGGCACCGCCCGTCTGTATGCGTGGAACGCTACACGCTCTATCTCGATATCTTTTATCTAAAAATGAAGTTTGTGTTTTAGATATGTTTTACACGTAGAGTACAAATGATGTCAGTTGAAAGCTTTTTGTTTAACTGGATAAAGTTGATCACGATATAGACAAATACAAACACCAGTTACATACCATTGTCGTCAATATGTCCCGCAAGTTATATCTAATGCATAACGTTTAGGTATACAAGAACTGCATATACCCTGTACGGCGAAATGTACCTTACATGGGTCTGTGCATATTTTCTTTGCGAGTAGTTCTTGGAGCATCCTTTTCTCTATTTCTAGCTTCAGCGCGGCATCTGGTTTAGAACTTGGAAGGGAGATACTGGGTCCACCCAGAAACAATTCCAGTCCAGATGCGTCATCAGACACTGAAACAATATGCGTTTTAAATGGATGGAAGTTTAAAGTACATGTGTGAGTTATAATCATAATAACAGTTAGCAGTGCACTTACCAACCGCATACATGCAGAGTATACTGTACATGTTGCATACTTACCTTGACACTTTCCTACCACAGCAGAAAGATGCTTCTCACCATCACCAAGAGGAACCTTCCAAGCCCATCCCGTGTTAGCATTACACTGGAAGACACTGTGCTTCTGCGTGTACTCCTGTCCAGTGGGACAATGCATGTAGCATACTTTGTCCAAGTCGTCACCCGAGCATGCCTTATAACCACCCTCTGGTGAGTCAAGGTCACTGGAGTTGCACTTACCATCCGCTAAGGAAAAGTATACTTACGGTAATTCAAAACGCTCATTCAAAACAGTAGAGTATGATGAAATAATTGTGTAAGTGTAATACATGATACAGGGGGTAAGTCTTAAACTAGTCAAATGCCGTGTATTGCAATATGTCTGCATGTATCTATCGATCTATCTACAGGTATCGGTCCATTCCTTTGAGAGAGAGAGACAGTCAGAGAGAGAGAGAGAGAGAGATGAAAGCAAATAATAAATAACAATACCTTCGCATGTGGGTAACTTTGTATTTGCCCAGGTGTGTGCCATGGTGCACATTACTGGAGAGTTGTTAGAAATCTTATATCCCCGGTCACAGATATAACTGACTGTATCACCATAACAGAGTCCATCTTCTGTATCAGGATGCCCATTAAGAATGAAGCGAGCTTTTCCACAGCATTCTGGAATCGTAAATATCAAAAACGTAGTCTTGCCTTAATTTGATTGCCTGTATTGATTAATTGCGACTTTATTGTACTCCGATGTCATACCCCTAAGACTACACAAAAACGAAAAGTAAATCCATGATAACCATTCGTACGCCATTTGGCCAGATATAGATATAGATATATACGTACTCTGACAAACTGGTTCCTCTCCCGTCAGCGTCCCGTTCGCCAGACATGTTCTTGTCAAACTGCCGCTGATTAACGTGTGTTCTGGTTTACAGAAGTACCGCACTTGATCGTTTTCTTTTAATGTATTGGTAGATAATAATGATATTGTGGACCCCGAGACGGCGTGGACCTGGCACGCTGAAAGTGTGACTAATCAGAGTAAAGAGGGTGGCATATATCAAATAATATACACTGTACTCCAATAAGATATTTTAATAACAGTTGAGTCATTTTGACGTTAATACAGCTACTAAAACAGGTGCGTCATCATAGCACGTGTTAACATGGCAGAAACGGTATAGCATTTACAAATACATTTTGCTCCATTTACTGAAACTTGATCAAAGTTATGTTTTACTTACTCGGGCAATGTCCCAAAGCGCACTGCTCCGACTCAGATCCGGCATTAATAGGACAAGCCTTTCCTCCATGTTCAGGTTTGGGGTTGGTACATGATCTACGTCTTATCCTGGTCCCACCTCCACAGGACACCGTACACGATGACCACGACCCCCAGGCCGCCCAACCACCGTCGACTGAAATGATGATGGCCAATTTTCAGGACAAACAATTAACATGTGCAGATTTCAAATTACCTGTTTGTAATCCGAGACTAATAATGAAATAACGCTTAGGTGTCGACATTTTTTTCCACATTACAAAATGGGGCAAAAAAACATTTACGTTGATAACACTCTACCTGTTACTAAGTCCAAGTATTCCGTATATTTTGTGTTTTGGATGAAAGCCGGCAACCGTGCATAAAACAAAGATTGATTGGAATACGCACATTTAACATGCAATTTTTTGTTGAGTTTGTTTCTTTCTTTACCTGGACAATATTCACGGTTGCAAATGTTGGTTTGAATATTCTTTCCTTGGCAGTTCTTTCCGCCATTACTTGGAGGTGGACTATTACACGCCCTGTGTCTTGTGCTGTTGCCTTGACCACAGGTTTTACTGCAAGCTGACCAATGTGTCCAGACACTCCAGACTGCGTCAACTAAAGGGACATTGTATATTATAATTATCGATCTTATGTTGCTTCTAGATATGTTTCTGAAAACTCAAATTGGAAGTAGAGCATAATTCTGTAATGTACTAGCATAAAAACATTTTCAGGTCTGAACTAAGTACTTTATGTCCATTAGTCCATGTTTTTGTTTTATGTGCTTTATATTACGTTTGCAATTTCACATAAACCTTGTCAGTCCAGAGGACCTGCGATATCAAAAACCTTACAGGTCTTCTAACATTTCAAGTGCTCATGAACTGCCGGGCAAGTAGTACCCCTTTGTATGTAGTTTTGATAATATTTTAACAACCCAAGGTTTAATCTTATTTTCTCAACCAATCAATAAATGCTGGTCGGTGTACCATTTTTCGAATGTGGACTTGTTAATTCAATACCTGGACAAGGTCCGTCATTGCACGACTTTGTCTTAGTACTAGAACCAGAGCAGCCATTGCTGCCGTATTGTGCAGATGGGTGGCCACATTGTCTTGTTCTTGTCTGGCTTCCTTGGCCGCAAGGAGCACTGCAGCTTGACCAGTCACTCCACGTGCCCCATGAAACATGTGATGATGTATGGCCTTTGAAAATACCAAAATTTAGACATTAACAATAATATGACTGTTACTGGTTGAAAGACGGTTAATTCCTCTACAATATACACAATATACTACAATATAACACAGTAGAAAACGACTGACAAGGATCATAACAATAGCTTTATAATATTCTTTCTTTTACGTATAAATGATACTTTCTGAAGCGACCATCTACCCCATGTAGAATTGAAAAACCTAAGCAGACTATTAAGGTAATTAAGTGTGTGTCCACGAGAAAACCAACCCAAATGTAGAAAATGCGGCAAGGTGGGGGTGAACGGATTTACATCATATTTGGTGTGTTTGAACCTTTATATGAACAATATCTGAGGCTGCAATATTTCCTGAAAAAAATCCCTACTTACAGAGATATGGCCAGTGACAATTTGGGGGTATAATCAACCAAAAATTCTTCTGAAAAACAGGGTTATATTGATTGGCCTTAAAGTTTATACAGGTGTCACTGAGTGACTTAGTTTGGTGATATATTATAACCTAAAGATAGGGGATTAAAATGATATACACTTTTTTCACTCTCTTTGTTTCCATGGTAACAAACCAAGCGTTTTTCTCCGGCCTACAAACCACATGCTTTTAACACCCCCCTTCTATTTTTGACAATATCTTCATCTTCACAGGTCTTTGGGGTAAAGCTTGTTCAGGACTAACAGATAACTCATTAATCTATTTATACATGAAATCAAAACTTACTGCTGTTCTACAACTTGTCCGTTGTAACAGATAGAACATGACCTAATTTCTTCATTTTTCGTCAATCTATCCGGACATGTATATCGGTGCAGTCAACTTCAGCTATCTCTTTCAAGTCAACAAATGGTTTAAAACACTGTTAGTTGAACTTTTTTATTTTCATTTTACCTATTTATATTTTTTTCTGGTTAAAACAAGCATCTAACACATTTTAAAATCATGTGAAACTAATGTACTAACGTCAGAACAACACAACGTCATTATCCAACATGGCGGAAATAGCAGACTGTTTCTTTGCACATCTTTCTCAACGAAGTCGTGTATCATGTGGTTTATACTCTGTGTACAGATATAAAAAAGCATGTAGTGTATTGAAAAATTGCAACAGAGATATTAACAGTCATCTTCGTCGCGTTTACGTGGAGCAAAACAGCGTGAGTTACGAAAGCAAACTGATTCTTGTCAGGTGTGGATTATTTTGTCTCCGATGATCGCAATTGGACATTTCCAAGTATCTTTGGGAGAATGAATGGGTTACACCATGTGACCAGCACTGGGATATGGGCTTGGTTTGTGCTGGAAACCATCCACACAGGGAAAAACGAGCCTATAACGAAATATGTCATGGGATTAACTTGCAGATGTCAGTGTAGACAAAAAGCCATTTGAATATACTGGTGCCACTTGGTTCAGGTAAGAAACCGGTGTGTTTGTATTTTAATACAGACTAAAAGCCAGAAAAAAAAAGTTCACTCAGAAAAATGATCTAGGTGTAATTGTACCACCAGCGTTAGCGCTGGCGGTACACATGGTTTCGGTCCCGTCCGGATCGTTCCGCCGGCTCCGCCGGCTCCGTTGGCTCCGCCGGCTCCGCCGGCTCCGCCGGACGGCTACCGTTACCGCTTCTCCTCCTAGACGGTAAGGGCCCCCGTACCCATCTCATGGATTTAGGTCACCTATAATCTCAACTCGTTCCACGTAAAATTTGGGCTTTGTCGGTATTGGGGTCTGGGTGTGGCACTCATTGCAATGCACCCTTGTCTAAAAATGGCAAAATTAAATGCTAATTATCTACCCTACGGAAGGAGTTATGGGAAAAATTTCTATAGACGGCTTTCCAAAAGTCATATGTGTAGATTTCAAATATACCCTTGGATTTGACCTTTGACCTTTACTTCAAGGTCAAATGGGCCAAAATTTTCAAAAAAATTAAATTTTTTACGAAAAAAAATTTTTTTGCCCTGTTATTCAGACACCACACAGACTTAACCAATAATATTATTGGAAGGTGTTACCCTTCAGGTCATCTTTCATCTCCATGAATTTGGGGTCAATCGGTGCATTTTCACGGGAGTAGCGGCCATAAGATACCGAAACTGAAAACTGTCTCTAATTCGGGAACCGTTAATGCTAGAGACCCATTCTTTTTTGCATTTTGTAGAGCATGTAAAGCCCAACACTGGAGGTGGTCTCGGTTTTTTTGTATTCCATACGGTTTTCGAGTTACGCTGTATCAAAAAGTACATATTGGTGGTAAAAGCAAAATGTGCAGTACGGTAATGGATAATAAATTTTGAACTCTGGAAAAATAAAACATAAGGCTTGGCAAAGCAGACAACTTGTGTTCAAAAATGACATTATTTCATCAAATTTGAACTTCTGAAACTTCAGAGCACCTCCTATTTCAAGAATTTTGACCAAAATGACATTTTCTTTATTTTAATTAATTTTTTCTGTACGAAATTTAAGGCACATTATGGTAACTCCAAAATTATAACATTTAGTCCCTTATATCTCCAAAACTGGCAGAGATAGGTCCATAGTTACTATTGAAGTTGAATAGGAAGTCATATACTGGCAATCTTACTATGACCTTGAAAGTGACCTTTGACCTACTTTTCACCATGAACTGAACTTTGCAAATTTTTCTTCCCTTTTATCTCTAAAACTGGCAGAGATAGGTCCATAGTTACTATTGAAGTTGAATAGGAAGTCATATACTGGCAATCTTACTATGACCTTGAAAGTGACCTTTGACCTACTTTTCACCATGAACTGAACTTTGCAAATTTTTCTTCCCTTTTATCTCCAAAACTGGCAGAGATAGGTCCATAGTTACTATTGAAGTTGAATAGGAAGTCATATACTGGCAATCTTACTATGACCTTGAAAGTGACCTTTGACCTACTTTTCACCATGAACTGAACTTTGCAAATTTTTCTTCCCTTTTATCTCCAAAACTGGCAGAGATAGGTCCATAGTTACTATTGAACTTGAATAGGAAGTCATATACTGGCAATCTAAATGTGACCTTAAAATTGACCTTTGACCTACTTTTCACCATAAACTGAACTTTGCAAAATTTGCTTCCCTTTTATCTCCAAAACTGGCAGAGATAGGTCCATAGTTACTATTGAACTTGAATAGGAAGTCATATACTGGCAATCTAAATGTGACCTTAAAATTGACCTTTGACCTACTTTACACCATGAACTGAATTTTGCAAATTTTGCTTTCCTTTTATCTCCAAAACTGGCTGAGATAGGTCCGTAGTTACTATTGAACTTGAATAGGAAGTCATATACTGGCAATCTAAATGTGACCTCAAAATTGACCTTTGACCTACTTTTCACCATAAACTGAACTTTGCAAATTTTGCTTCCCTTTTATCTCCAAAACTGGCAGAGATAGGTCCATAGTTACTATTGAACTTGAATAGGAAGTCATATACTGGCAATCTAAATGTGACCTTGAAATTGACCTTTGACCTACTTTTCACCATGAACTGAATTTTGCAAATTTTGCTTCCCTTTTATCTCCAAAACTGGCTGAGATAGGTCCATAGTTACTATTGAACTTGAATAGGAAGTCATATACTGGCAATCTAAATGTGACCTTGAAATTGACCTTTGACCTACTTTTCACCATGAACTGAACTTTGCAAATTTTGCTTTCCTTTTATCTCCAAAACTGGCAGAGATAGGTCCATAGTTACTATTGAACTTGAAAAGGAAGTCATATACTGGCAATCTTAACGTGACCTTAAAATTGACCTTTGACCTACTTTTTATCATGAACTGAACTCTGCTAATTTCTTTCTCTTTTAACTTCAAACTTGACAGAGATAGGTCCATAGTTACTCTTGAACTTGAATAGGAAGTCATATACTGGCAATTTACTGTGACCTTGAAATTGACCCTTGACCTACCTTACGAAGAACTTAAATTTGATTGTACCATATATATTTTTTGCAATAGTTTAAAAATTCTTGTTGATTGCATTTTTACAGCTTGTCAAGCACAAAACTGGTGGCTATGTCCCTTATTTTGTGTATGTGGGGGTCTATACGAATGCGCTTGCTCCAGCTGGTGGTACAATATTCGGAGGCGGTATCGCCTCTCTGATCCTCTAGTTTTTTAATGGTAAACGGTCCATTTTTAAAAAAGAAAAATGCCCCCTTTCAAATAATGAAATTGCAGCCTAAGGACCTGTGATAATTTTCTTTTAAGCTATCTTTGTGTGGGTATTTATGTAGGTTTAATGTATTTGGGTAAAATAAATTTAAGGGTAACAATTGGAATTATATTGAAGCTATGGCTGGTCTTGGCAAAATTGCTAGGCTCCTCATAATTAATATTCGAAACCATGCCTTACTTATAAAACATGGACAAATGGGATAATAATTTATTTTTCATCAATGTATCAATTAACTTTCAGATAAGTGTTTGTATGTGTCTATATTAAGCTATATTTATATTTCAGGCATATTTGAGAAGTGTTATTTGACACACAGTGATCTTATGGTCAGCAAGAGTCCAAAGCCTTGCAGAAACTGAAACTAGTGTGGAAATGACGGCTGTTGTAGAAAGGCATATGTGTAAATGAAAGCCACAATATAACAAATGCCGAGGAGATGCATGAGGCCCTAGTTTCTGCAGTTGGAGCCATTTTCTACATCCAGCTAGACAGACATCTTCCAAACCTGCGTGGACTGGAGTGTCCAATTACAACAGTTTAACTTTCTTGATTCCTACAACATGAGAAAAGGTGTCTCCCTTCCTTGAGCAGTTTTAACATGAGTGATACTGATGTTAAAGTTAATTTGGATTTTTCTGAGGCAAATGTGCCAACTGGAACCATACCAAGCAAGATCACAAACAAGGAAATTTTTCTTGTCCAGAGAAGTCTTCTCTGAAATCTTTTGCTACCAAGACTGAAGAGTAATTGTAAGGTCCTTTTTTTAGACCACAGTTATGAAATGTGCCAAAAAAACAGCTTTTGATCAAATTAAAGTCTAGTGGGCCAACAATCTGACTAAAGAAAAACTTAAAGCACATCAGCTGTGAGAGAACTCCACCCTCTTGAATATCTCACTGAGTTACACAATGGATGAGCTTTAAAGTCATCTAAACCTTTGAAACTATATTCAAATAAAGTAAAGGAGTTTTACTGAATGAGTTTAGAAGGGCACAAGAAACAGGCCAGCAGAACCTAGCATTTGTGAGCATGAAGATGAGATTGAAATGTCAGTAAGGAGGGTTACAGACTAATCAGGAAGAAAAATGTATTAAAAACTTTGATGTTATGAGCTGTAATGTTTGATATAAAACTGCAAAGATGTTTCATAACACCAGGATATATTTTGCAGTTGTGTTAGTTTTGCTTTTTGAATAGAAAATTATCTTGTTTTGCTACATTATGATATAGTTTGTAATGATCACAACTAATGTTGCACTGCTTTGCATGTATTGCTGTATAACAATTTTGTGATTTTTTTATTATTTGTAATTATTCATCTGAGACAACAATAAACTAAATTGAATAATTTTTTAGTTACTGTATGCTCATAAATAGTCACCAAAAAGTGGTGTGGATGATTAAAAAAACCTTTTGATAATTAAAAAAGATTTGTTCTGGCTTTGCTCTCATAAATACTATGGCATATCCTGATCTCTATATGATAAATATTGCACCAAAAAGAAATCGCTACAAAACTAAGATTTTAATTTGTATTCACCAAATTGATGATATTAAAAATATATATATATATTAAAATTATCATGTAAACTCTCAAGTTAATTGCCAGTGCCTATCCAAAGTAACAGAATCTAAGATTTATTTCCTCTAAACTTTTTGTCCATACAAATTAAAAAGTCCATATATGGCAATTTACAAATATGAAGCCCAGTGACCTTGACCTATGACCCACTGACCTGATAATCATTAGTACACATCCACTTTCCATGCTCACCAGCCCTATTGATTTAGTAACATTATTGTAGAGCAAAATGGTTTAATATATTAATCAAACCCATTGTCTACATAGACTTGGAATGAATCCACCATGATTTTTTGCCTTAAAAATGGCCAACTTTGGGGGTATTTTTCAGTACCTGTTTTTATACAGCAGTAACTTTTGAAACTTGATTTGGAGTGATCCATATCTGCCTAAAATATTCATGCAGTTTTATAGCTGTAAACCCTGTGAAGATGGAGATATATGCAATTAAAGATGGTAGTATCAAAATTGGACTTTGGGGGGAGGGGTGTTATAAATGGGTGTGGCTCGCCCAAGCAGGGTCTTATCTGAATTCTACATATATCTGTGGCAAGCCAAATGATTGTTTTTAATGTTTGTAAGGTCTAATATTTTTTAGTTTTCTCCATTTTTGTTTAATTTACACAAAATATATCATTATTTTTCCAAGGTAAAAATGGAGTCTCAAAGAGGCTACATAAGCCATGACTTATAATAGGCTATAATTCTCTGAAGAAAGGATATTTTTGGGATTCCTTCCTAACTCATGAATAACTTCCTAATATGCCTCCATACAACAAATTTGGTTGAAATCCGCTGACCCCCACCTTGCCACCCTGGGCTGGTTCTCTCGTGGACGAGCTCTTAACACATTCAATGAACAAAAACTGTCGCTGTGTACCTTTACCGTCACATTTTTCCTTGCACGGTTCTGTTTCAGAATTTTCTCCAGGACAATCCTTTCCTCCAAAACGTGTCGGGGGCTTGTTGCACTCTCTGTGTCTTGTTTTATTTCCACTGCACGAAGTACAATTAGACCAACTACCCCATTCTCCCCATTGCCCATCGACTGAAAAAAAATAATAAACACGATGCACATCTCATATGTAGGGGAACGGGTTTGTAATTGTCAGTTATTTAAGCACAAAATGGATTCGTCAGAAATGTAACTACATATATTCCATGGTCACCAGCCCTTTTACTTCTCATCTGACATCAAATATGTTTTGACTCTATGGGTTATCCAAATAACACTACAGTTTTTCCATACCTCCTTTGTATTCGCAAATATAAGGTATCTCTTGGTTACATTTGACGTCAATCATCCCGTACACCCATCTGCTGGTCGTTGTCGAAGTTATGCGGGAACGACCAGTTTGTGTATATCTATATGTGGTTGTGACCTTATTACGCTGCCGGTATGCCATACATTTCTGGGTGTAAGTTACACCAGATTCCCAGATAAATGGGTTAACAGTTTTATTTGTACTTCTCCAAGTCCAATGATATTGCTCCTCTTGACGGCCATTTACCCAAAGTGTAATTTCGCGCACCCCTGAAAATAGTAGTTTGTTGGTAAATCAAGTTTTATATAATAATAAACTATTTAGATCCGCCACTCATCTTGGTTTACCTTCATCCTATAGCGAGTTGGAATAAAAATGATTAAGCCAGGAATAGTTCACGGGTGTACACGTACCAATACTAATACAAAATACAGGTGGTCATATCCAAATTTTCAAAGCAAAAACATACCCTTGAAGCTTGTAACCCAAAGTGATTTCCACAGAGGTAAAAAAAAGTACATATAAAACTGAAAAAACAAGGTCAAATCTACCCGAAATTAGGATCAGAATGTTCACCTTAAAGCAATTCAATTTTTATCGCTCATTTTGATACCTTACCATGTGCCTCCAGATACAATCTAAGGGAATTAAATTTTTCCATAGTATCAAAAGCTCCAAGGTCACAGTTGTCATTTCCACACGTCTTTTTCCCATCGCTCCATGATTTCTTGTTTATAGTAGGGAGATTGAGACACATTCCAGCGACGAGTTGATAGTTTGCTTTATTGCAATCATTGTCACCTGGAATAAAGTGTACATTATACGGAATAATATGGTTGCCAGTGAAAGCAATGATACATTTAGATAAACATACATATACGTTAACAGGGGCGAATCCAGGATTATTTGAAGGGGGGAGCGGAACGCCAGGCCCCGGATGCGACACCGACCATAGCCCACCTCGGTGTGGGGCTCGAGCCCTGCTAAACGGCCCAAAAAATTTGGTGTTTTGGAGAGCAAACAGTGCCCTTTGGTAGGGTTTAGAACAATGATTTAGCTTGCCAAATTCTTATTTCAAAAGGGGAATATTGATGTGATGCATTTTTCAGAAACCGAACTGACCCCGCCCTCAAAATCCGCCATTGCATTTAGACATGTATATATGCACTGCAATATCGATGGACTGCAATATATATATATATATATATATATATATATATATATATATATATACTACCAGTTTTAACCAACGGTCATTGGGCACTTCTTACAATCTTATTACCTAAACAAACTCCCCATTTGCGATCTGTGTCATAGTTAGGAGATGTAGCACACCAGGGTTTGTCATGTCCATCGCTGGTGCAAGCTGTGTATAATCTTCCTTTATATCTAAAAGGTACGACACAAGGAGCACCATCGCTGGTCCCACCAGTTGTCTTAGCAACAGAACCTAAAAAACAGGATAAGCTTGAACATGAGGTGGCTCATCTTCCGAAAACTTGCATCGACAAAGTTGCTAAACTTCAATGAAAATATTAGTTTCCCTCTCCAAATGGAATTACTACTTCATAAAAATGTATTTCACTTGACATACCTGGCGTTAAAAATGCATACTGTACACGCAGTCAACATCTACTTTTCATGTAACACACGTATAATATATATATCTTAGGATTTGCAATACAATTTCATGCACATTTATGTAAATAAAAGTTCCGTTTTAATTTCCCTTTTTCCCCCAAACAAATTTTACCTAGACAAATCCCCCACTGTCCGTCCTTGTCATAACTATCTGTTGTTGCACACCAAGGATGATGATAGTTGTCTGTAATACAGGTAGTTTTACTGTTTCCCCGGTACGTGAATGGAAACTGACACACCTTGCCATTGGCATTCCCACCAAATGTTTTGATCTTATCTGGAACATATCCAAACAAACAAAGTACATCAAGAACAAAAACGTTTACAAACAGCCTACTACTAAAGTTGTAGAGGCAAAATCATGAGACCCAGGGAAAGGTGGTGGAAAGGTGTCAATTATATCATGTGGAAATTTCAAAACTGTGGCTCTTTGGCCACCATGGCCAACCACCTCCATGTGACGATATGGAAGCACGCGTACAAAATATCAGAAACTTCTTCCAGTCCATTACTTCTCAGCTAGACCCCCTCAGATGAGATAGACTTTCTTGCTGTTGGCATTCTTTCACAGTAATAACTCACAGTTAAACAGGAGGAAAGATCTTCTTTTAACGTAAGTAAGTTTTCAGGCTCTGATAACATACCAAATTCGATACTTTAAGACTTTACTGAAATTCTCGGTGCTCTGATATGTGCAATCTGGAACAATGCTGTCAAAGAAAGTTACCAACAATTTGGAATTGTGGCAATGTAGTGCCACTACCCAAATGTAAAACAGCAGTGGAGGACAGTTTACCAGTGTAGAAAATGACTTAAGGACTGTATCCCTAACAATTAACCTAAGCAAGGAGTTGGAAGCATTCATTTTCACATGGCTGTGGAATATATTAGGCCCACATATTAAGTAAGACCAGTTTGGCAACATAACACAAAATCATCTGAATAATCATCTTCTTATAACCGTACATACCCATTTTTATTTCACAAATAAAAGGATTTTTCTCGGTACAACTCGCGTCATTGAGTCCTCCTTCACCCTTTTGTATGAATTGCATGCATCCTTCTGGTCCTCTGTGGTCATTTGGTTCGCCAGGAAGCCAAAGATTTCGGTCCACTGTTCCACCCGTGCTGTTCCAATACCAACTTCCCGTCTCAGGGCGGAGTTCGAATGCATCTACCCAGAAATTGCCGAATCCTGATAAAAAAAAGTATTACAACACTGGTACAAGACGGGTAAAGGTTTCAGTATACCAGTGAAATAATAAAAATATCAATTGTACAAGCAAACCAGTTAGGGGACGAGTCGTTGCAGTATTCGCAGGTTTCACATTTAAAAGACAATTTTAATTAACATGGTTGTATTCGGCAAGTATTGCCAATTTCAGAACACCAAATGATGCTGATTACAAGCATTGTGAGAGTGTGTGTGCTGTATTTTAATACTATTAAAATAGTTTGAGGCATAACCAGATTTATTTTTAATTTCATCATATTTTTTGGAATTAGATACTGGTATGATTAGAGAATTTTGCAAAATGTTCTCAAATATATTTCGAAGAGCTCACTCTCCAGTAAACAAAAAATGCTGAAGAGTATGCGCTACAGTAAACAAAGGAAATCAACATCTACTGTAGTCATCTCGCTGCAAGTAGGCTTGCTACTTAAATGTATTCTTTTTGTTTTCTTTTTCTCTCCTTTGCACCACAAAAATGCTCAAAATCTGCAATATAAATTCACCAAAGAAGAAAACTTTCGATCGAACCTTAAAAAACACACGTACCGTTTTTCTTCAAAAAGCCCAAGACAGCATCTCGTTTTCTTATATTATCAATAACAGCCAGACTGCCACCCTCGCTTTGGCATAGTTTCCTCGCCTCGAACCATGTTCTTGTTTGTCTATAGAAACGCAAGCACATCCCCATACCACCGACGGCCGAATACCCATCGTTGCAGCCACCAGTACTTCGTCTTTGCACCGAAGCGAAACAGAGATGGGCAACAAATATCCATACGGTAGCTAACGAATAAAAACGACCCATCATACGGGCCTAAAACCACGTGTTTACCGGTATATTTCTTGCTGATGATCGCTTACTGTATGTCATATACCTTTATGCGGAGAACCTTGGAGAGTACACATATAAAGGGAGTTGATAAGCTATGTGTTTGCATAAACCACGTGCACTTGATGGTTTTTAAAGCGAAGACAATCAGTATCACTATAACCACTGATTTTTCACCTGTACCTTTTGCATCTATTTTAATGATAAAAACCTAGGCTTAATATTATTATTATTATTATTATTATTTGTGGTTTTTGTTTGTAATAATCTAGCACATTTTGGCTTCAACGACTTATGCAAAAAAATCACTCATGAATGATTTTGAAATAGGAATGCGCACTTTAAACAATTACAAAAAGATAAGTATTTATTACTGATCTTGCTGGTCAGCATGAAGTATCCAGCTGAATATTAAAAACAAACGGACCGACATGGTCGACGTTAATGGCCAGGAAACAAGTTTATTATCTGAACAGTACTGGTGTACTGTATGTGAACCAAATGACTTCCATGCATGCCACCTCACAGTTCGACATGTGACTGTCCCCGTTGTGTCCTTGACGGAACTGACCACCAGGTTATCACGTGAAGGATGTTTGCAGCAACAGTATCAGAGTATGTCAACTGCAGGTGTATGTCAACATTATATTATACTACCGCAGCCTCCAGCACCCTGCACCCTGCATCTTCTCAACAGTTTGGCCGGTAACTAAATGCAAGATATTTACAAATAATAGAATAATTCCGAATATTTCTATCATTTACTTATTTATTTATCTATTTATTTATATCATTCTGTGATATGCGCCCACATTCCCTACGGTCCGTGAGGTAAGGTTTTAGACAAATGCATGTTCGACTACCTTAGAATGAGACCCCTTTCTCCCCAACTTCTGCAACGTGTTGGAAAGGAGGCTGTTACATGTATTTGGGACTCTCTACCTACCACAATACATGTGATTCTGGGGTATTACAGCTTTGAAACTATCAAGTGCACATACCTGTACGTTTTTTTTATTATTTATTTAAAAAAAGGCAAAAATGTGAGCTACCAGTAAAACTAAGCATTCCAATCACAAATATGGCTCTGCCTACGACACCCCTCTTTGGAGCAGATGTAGCTCAACCTTCCATTGGTAAGTTATATAAAAACACAATTTTATTAAGATTATAATACCACATCAAAGGCGATATAGCGTCCTGATCATTAGAATGTCGCCTGCGTTAAAATATTGGTAAATCGAGTAAATGAAAAATTGCTATCCATATATAGATTATTTCATCTGGCAGGACCGTATTATCTTGTCTGAGTGTGTGTATTTCTGCGGGAGACCATGGCGATAATGGTCAGCTCAGTTTCCATCATGTAGTACGCAAGGACTAAGATACTGGCCGCGGAATGACCCACTATCAATTACCTTCACAGGGGAATACTGCACTGGAGTTGAACGACAAACCGAATTCTGCTTCTCAGGACATGCAGTGTCATTTTGGGACACTTTATGGTTATCGCTCTTTTATCTGTATAAAGCGGTTTTATCTGTATTAAGTGGAAACAGTGTGTTATATAGTAAATGTTTGATGACATGAATGATTAAGTCCATTAATGCGGACAACACCTTTACCCCATCACGTGGCATCCGTAGTGCACTGCTGTATGTCAAAATGGTTGCACAGTATCAGCGATACTTTAACATTCGTCATTTGGTTGACCTTAACTATACTGTCTGATTTAGTGTCACATGGTAAATTCTAACCTGCCCTCTAATGGATAGAAGTGAGCCTACATACAACCACCATTTTGTCAAGCTGCCCAAAGTTGGCAAGGTGGGCGATGAAAATTCTAGCAGGTATAAATCTGCACCATGTGCAATATCTCTGGCTCCAATATTTAAAAATAAGCCACACATATACTATATCAAGTTCGATGTATTTTATTGATACAATTTTATAGCATACAATTAATGTTGCTAAGTCAACTCTTCTGTATAAATCTACTGACAAACAGTTTGTTTGTACCGATTATATTGCCTCGAAATCTAAGAAATTAATTGCTCAAGGTTCCTGTTGTCTACAGAGACAATTAAAACTGCTCTTATCCCCACATCACTTGACTGACAGCCGATGTGACGAAAGTGAGCGTCCCTGTAACAGAGAGTCCATCCTCCATTCAATTATATAGGTTAGGGTTAGCCTGACGTAAGTGGGTTAAAATCTGAGGCGAGGCTTTCCTGTACAAACGAACGGGAAGCGGACTCGCTGTCATGGGGGACGTCACACCGGCCCTTTATCGACTGAATGTTAAAGGAGTAACTAAAAACAAGATTAAACTGCAGCTGGAACGAAACTGGGGGCACAAAAAATATGACTTGAGGTTCCATGCATAATATGCCTATCGTCAAAAGGGACACGGTACTTCCAAATTGCAGAATGTTATACTTTAAGTGACCGCGGGTTCAAGGAAACGAAGCATACCAGAACACAACAGTTTAATGACTATATTAAGATAACTGACCAAATCTAAGGGCTCATTCCCACTGTTCTACGTGGATCGATCCAACTCTGTGGGACTCTTGCTGAGGATTTTTAAAAAAAATTATTTGAAAAATGTATTCCAGTAATCGTATGGGTCATATGACAAAGATTACTTCATGTACAGGTACAAGATAGTCACGGTCTTCCTACAAACATTTTACTTCTACCTCGAGCTTGAATCATATTGGCTAGATAAAAATTCCCGAAATACTGACTTAAAGGGATAATAACTCTTCATATGAGATCTATATTTCACAATAAGAGCATTGTGAATAACTCATAGAAATATAATATATTCTGTTTTACCACAAAACCGGCAGTTATAGCTATTAGTCTGATATCTGAGCTTGTCTTTAAACGACGTAACCTCCATTGATGGCTATACTCTGTTAAAATCTCTTAAGAGATTTAAACAAAAAACCAAACTTTTTAGAAAAAAAACCAGGGACTAACTTTGAATGTAAAAATGGATTCATTAACCATTGGTAAGTATGAGAAAATTGTTGGTCACTCCAGGAAAATTCATTTTTTGGCCGAAACGAAGAGTTATTATCACTTTAAGTGAATCATCGGTCGTCTATAATGAAACTTCTCTCAGTGCTACTTTTTACCTCCGCCAAGGAGGTTATGTTTTCACCCCTGTTTGTCTGTTTGTTTGTCTGCTTGCAATCAACATAACTCAAAAAGTTATGGACCGATTTTGATGAAATTTTCAGGAACTGTCAGAAGTGGGCCAAGAAAGAGATGGTTTATTTCTGGTGATGATCTGGATCAATAATCAATAATAATCAAAAATCGCTGCCTTGGCGGAGGTCTGCGCTCTCGGAGTGCTTTTCTAGTTGATATTGTTTAAGACAGTTACAATTCCCCACTAGAATTGTTAAATAAAGCTAGGTGTGAGAGAATCTTACACAAAAAGTAACATTCGGGGGAAGAAGCTGTAGTGTGACCTTGTTTACTACAACAGGCGCCACTGAAGTATTCATATTACTGTACATAGTAAAATACAGATATCCGTTTTTAACAAGACAAAAGAAGCGGTTTTGCATGACGCCATCATAATATTAAGTGTCTTTGGCAGCCCGCTGTCTGAAACTGCCTCTCTTTGGACCATGGTCTTCTGTTAGGCTCCAAGAAAGACCTCTTCCACCATTAGGAAGGTCCCAGACCGCCAACCGGTAAAAGCATCGTATCCAATATGTGAGGGACACTCGCCGACCACCAAAGCAATGATGACGTCACCGCGCCCGACTCCAAGACATATGCCATCGACTGAAAGCAACAAGCAACATTACTCATCGATGTGTTTTACCATAAAAAATTACAATATGAACAAGACTATAGTCAATATGAAGTAATGGTAGTTACTAAAACGGTAACATATTAAATCAATACATTCATTCAATATTTTGTATGCTCTCACCAATGCTAGGGAGATGCCAATTCACGTAAGTCCCGGTGTCAAAGTCATGCGTATATATGATATTTTCAATACTCCCAGGGTTAGAACACTGAGCCCCGTTAAATGTGACGGACCATTTGGCACATGTGTTGTTTACGTGATTCCGCAAGTTAACACTCCAAATGACATGGATTCCACTGGAGTTTGACTTTTTGTTGTAGGTCATAGACTGGAAAGATAACACGAAATTGTGAGCGATACAAACAAACTCTTTCAATTAAAATCAAGGGTAATCATTTGCTTTCAGTAAGTGTAAGCTATGAATCCTGCAATTTCTCCCAAAGTTACAAAAATAGAGTCCTCAAACAACAGCTCATATCTAACTAACTGCAATGAGCAAATTTTAATTGTGATTTGATTTCAATGAAATAAGGAATAAAGAGGTACCAAGAGTGAATAGATCTGATACGTACCTGGATAACCCCTGTGTCGGCATTGTCGTACAAATTATACCAGTAACCCTGTACGCGGTTATAGAACGGCAGGCGGATGGTGGTTCCATCGGCAGCAAGAACTGAAACACAAAAATGTCGATTAACGCAACATTATTCTAAAAAAACCAGTCAAGTCATTGTAACTTCGCAAACATCATTCTTTTCTCCACTATTCTGACTTTTAAACCCCATGCACTTTATGTGTTTTTAACCAGCAAAAAAGGACCGATCGAATCCTTGATCCAGCTGTTTAATTGAATTCATGACTGATTGACTGTATAATTGCATTAAGTGCCAAAAAGCAGGCGGGGGGACGTTTTCGTGATTGCACAATGTTCCCTTTCAGAGTTCCAACCTGCACTGATATCTTGTCCAAGTCTCGTCTCTTCCACTATAAGGTGCGTTGTGGTTTTCCAACCTACGAAAAAAAAAACATAATATTAAATAAAATTGTGTCTCTTTGTATGGTTTGGTTCTCTGTTATTAATCAAGATGGGCCTCCTGAACACGTGAACATTTTTCATGTGCTCACATAAGTATATAAAGCAGTGTTTCGTTTCTCCTCTTTATTATGATACGAAATGTGCCACGCAAAATAAACATTCTCATCAGCTGCCTAAGACGTGAATATAATATTCTATACACAATGAAAAAAATAAATGAACAACTGTACAAAAAAATGATGCTATTATAAGGTATTCTCAGAATAATTTATAGGCATGATCGGGACATACCAGGAAATTTGCAATCAATAGGCTGTAAAAGTGACTGTAAAGATGTTATGCCAAAAGTAGCTATCAATTTGATGAAACCAGTATCTAAAGAGTTACCTGTCTGTGCATCGTAGGGCGGGTGACCAGAGCTTGTACAGTTTCCAACATGCAGCGTTATCACAGTGGTTCCAGAACCAATACCTTCACATATCCCATTAACTGAAATGATCCACAAATCAACATTTGCTACCCTAGATACATGTTGCTCTGTTTATTCATGTTTTTTACAATTTTTAAATGCAGTAACAATATCCTGGTTACAACAATCAACTTGCCTTCATTCGCATGTAATTATGTGTTTTGCGAGGTGACATTTTCGTTGTTTTCTTTCCAACAGACAACAAATTGGTACAAAATAATATATTGCCCACATTTATAGCACCTTGGTGCATAATAGCACTTCAAGTTGAACTTATTTAACAGACATGAGATCATGCGATAAAATGAACAGAGTAACTGTATAAGATAAATATATTTGACATGTTCACTTGACACACCAGTATTAGAACTTACATGCAACGCCCCGCTTCACCTGAGGTATGTGACCACCATTTACGTACATGACCCATTCTAGCGGCCCAGGATTGGAGCATTCCACGCCGTTAAATTTGAAATACCATCGACCACATTTGTAGTTGCCTTCCCCGTACAAAGTACCACTCCAGCGAACTCGCAAAGCGGTGTCAGCTGCCCGTTTTGCATAATGCGACGTCTGCCACATTATTGCAAAACATAAATATACCACTGTTATATGAGACTCAGTATCATCCACTTACCACAAGATAAACACATAAAAATGAATAAAGGGCTGGCATACAGGTATATCCCTAAACTGATTATGGTGTTTCGCTATTATCTTCCGTATTAATTTCATTTTACAGCTGTTACCAATATTGACAACCAATGAATATAGGAAAGTGTGTTCAGTTTGCAAAAAATGATTTACATCTTCTATGTACCGTGCACGTCCAGCTCTATAAAAAATACCACTCGAACGTTACTATCTTTAAAATGAGGTAAACATCTGTAATCGCCAGAGGAACACTTCCAAAAGTCACCCCGCAAGAAACAGGATGCCTTGTAGTCACCACGAAATAAATTGTTGCGAATCCAATATATGTTCATATGTTCTGAATTAAATCTACAATTGGCACAGTTTTCAATTTTCATAGAAAATGTTCTCAACTGAACAAGACGTCGCCACAGATGTCAGTTATAGTTTTGACATAAGACTTACCGAATGTACGTTTTCATCCCTTGTTTCCGTGTGAGAAACTGCAGCAAACTGTTGAATGTTAAAGGCCGTTTGAGACTCACACGTGGCTGAAAAATTCAATGTACTAGATGTGACGTATAATACCGTTTCCCTTCAAAACAAAGTAAGATAGACATATAATGTTTAAAGAGCCAAACGACAATTACGTCGCACTTTTGTACCCAAGCAAACATCTTCTAAATTAACAATATGTATATCAAAGACATTTCAAGCGTCTAATGCCAAATGGAATGGATATATTACATTAAAAATGTCACGTAAGACAAGTATCCTACAAAGGCAGCTTTTATCACAGTAGATTGACTCGAACTAAAAATTCGAAAAGAAGTAGAAAAGAAAATTGCCGGCACAAAGAGACAAATTGTACGTATACCCGATCCGGTGGTTTCCGCCACTTCTGCCATGATAATATATAACCTGGAGTTCCAACCTACATAGTTGTCGTGAACGGTTCCATCACAGTCTTTGTATTCTAAGGCAATAGTTCTAGTCCCCATGCCGATCCCGTAGCAGATACCAAAAACTGATAAGAAATATGATTATAGGCTATACACGGTTGATATTTTATCAAATTTTAATTTTTTACCATTAAACTAGAAATAGCACTCAGATAGTGGAGACCTCCCTCAAGGTAAGCCTGTTCTTCTCCTTATTAATTAATAACTAATGATAAATCAAACCATAAATGCAGAGTAAAATTATGTTAGAAATATTATATTTTCATTCGAGCGATATGCCAGATAACAGCGAGCATCTACGACCGAAATTCAAATCATAAAATGCTCTGGGGTTATACGTATAAGTTATATACCGAGAAAAATTTACTTAAGCCGAATAAAGCTTATATTCATCGCAACAGCCACATAACATATCTATAGGCATGTGTCTGTTGACTCGTGTTGATATTGATTGTGCTAATTGTAATATATTGCTGCGGGCGAAAATAAAAATAATTTAGATGTACCCCCCCCCCCACACACACACACACACACAAAATATTATACACGTTGCAGGTTTCATCAGCCTCGACTAAATATTAATTGCCTCATTTCGGACCTTTGTGAAATAACCTGAAAATTTCATTTACAGCTGTCCAAAACTTTTTGCATAATGTTGCCAACAGAAAAACGCTACCACCAAACACATGACATCCTTGGCGGAGGTAACGGTAATAACTGTGATCACATATTAGCATACGTAGATTAGATGTAAACTAAACAAAAGAAACTCACACTCCACATGATGAAGACGATTTCTTCTGTTGGCGTGGTACTCTGCATAGTCAATGGGGTAGGGGTTTGAACACTCAACGCCATCTATTGTGAAAGTCCAAGCTGTACAGCATCCTGTACAGTTAAAAGCTGCTCTCAGCGCTCCACTCCAAAGCAGATATAAACCGCTGGCATCTTTCGTCTTTGTGTAGGAAGTGCTCTGAGGCACCATAAAAAGCAATCACTTAATTCCGTTCGGAGACAAACTCGTGAAATAAATATAAGCACTAGCAAAAAATAAAGTGTCGCCCCTACTGTACTGATGTGCAATGCACGCGAGGAGCCAAAACGTTTTGTTAAGTTTGTGGAGTGATGGCGTTCCACATAGAGTGCTAAGATAGTATGAGATCATTCATTTTGTTTGCAGGGCTACCCCACAGACGCCTAAGGTGCATTCTACAATCGAGAGGATACTGCACAAAAATCTAAAAATGCATATTTGACACTGCACAAAATACTAAAATGCATATTAGATTTTTTACTATAGTTAACTGATTCATTGTTTGTAGAAGCAGTTACATTTTGTGAAAAAAATCCTTTTAAAAGCTGAATAAAAAATATTGGTTTATGACATGATTTTCTCAGTCATTTTACGCAAATTGCACTAGGGGTGACACTTCTTTTACTAGGGAAGTATACATATGTTGCTGTTTACATGCATTTACAACATTAAATATACGTTTATGACGGGGAAATTTTTGCGGTGACATACCATCAATAAGTATCTTAAACCCGATTTTAAAAGTAAATATGCATTATAGAGACGTGAGCTTACAATGATAACACCAGAGTCTTGATCGTACTGGGAGATACCTGACCATTGATGGATATTGAACATCGGTGTCTCATCACAGTCTGTTGAGTCTCCTGAAATAAGTGAATTCATATTTAGATCAATGTGAATGCCTTCATTGAGCTGTATCCGAAAAAAAAATGTAAGAATAACAAATCCACCAGCCTAATGCATATACTGACTTGTAATCTAACATGGCAATTTTTTTTTTAATGTTCATTTATTTTTTCTACTTTTCTGACTTATAAATAAAACAAGGATTTGATAATTCTTTTAATCACTTTTAATACTTATACTTTATGACTTCAGTTTTTAAATTGAATTCACCGAATTAAGAAAAAAAATACATGGCTGAATCGTTGTCAAACAACAACCATTAAAAGCGTTATTAAGATCTGCATATTTTCCAAATTATCATCTGTTCAAGATTTAAAAGTTCCAAACAGAACGCTCATATCGGTTTCTAGTCACAACAACGGCCAGTGGTACGTCTGGCCTGATCTGGCTGCTACTACGGCTCTAAAGCGTCAAGGTATTCCTTCTGACAGGTTTTTTAGAGTAGAATAATATTACAACATCGATCGGAACTTGTCTAGTTTGGTTCAGATTTGGCCCCAACGTGAATTCTGCAGAACATGAAGATGCTCCCACCTCCCCCAATGGGCTCTGGGTGCGACTTACGCTTAGCCGTAGGTCTCTGGTGCTGCAGTGGCGATAGCAAGACATCAATTAATAAAGTCAATGCCTTATATAACGCCCGCTGACTTCTTCGGCATCAAATGAAATCATTTGTATTTCAGGGCAAATTTTCTGCGTAGTTGGATCATTAATGAAATGATTGTTGAGGTACTAAAGCCAATATTAGATGATAATGGGAATGCAAGTGTGTCATTTCATTAACGCAATTTGAACGCAGGTGTCAAATATGATACGTTGTTTGCATATTTGAGATCTAAATTGATATCTAAATACTGTCATTGAATTTTCAATCAATGTTAAAACATTGGTGTAACACTGGAACAAATAATATTCAACAAAGCAAAGTTATTTGCGTTGATCTCAATTTGCAATTTCTGATTCAATTATTTTATTTTCCAGATAGTTCTTGAAACTAAAATCAAATTCATAGATGTGATATACCCCCCCCCCCCCCCGGATAAACAGGGCTGATAAATTTTGATGTTATGTATTTTTAATGCAGTTGTACATAATATTGAGTTTAATTTGTCAGTTTAAAAAATATAACGATAACAATACTTTAAAAAAAATGCACTTCATACCATTAAAATTACAAGTTATTTATGTTCCTGTAAGTTGTTAGAGTATTTATGGCAAGGAGCACATCTTGGCGGAAAGAATACACGAACACCTACCCAGACAAAAAGGTTCATTGAGATCGCAGTCTTCTCTACATCGGCCAGGTACGAGGCACGGGGAGCCATTACAAACTGTCAGATTACTCTCTAGATCAAGATCAGTCTGTAAGGAAATAAACGAATTAAATATTAATGAATACCCTGACAGGGAAACATAAACTTAAATAATCGTCCTTTTTTCTACAAATTTTGTAAATAGCACTATGTACATGTGCATGTACCTTCATAGCTTACTCAAATGCCGTCTCCCACTCTCTCTCCCTCTCTCTCTCTCTCACTCTCTCTCTCGGATGACTTAATGGTTAGGGTAGCCTCCTCTGGTGTGGCCCAGAACAACTTTAGCCTGCTGCCTCCTCGCTCGCCACTGGGCCCAGCACATACAAATATAGGGGGCGGCTCGGGCTGAATCAGGGTTAACTAGCAGTGGAGGTTAATTTTGGTAGTTTCCAGCTTTCAGCAGACTCATACAGCAGCTAGGATGTATCATCCCATAGGAGACTATGAACGTCTCCAGATTGCTATAGACTGATTGACGTCCAAAGAATATAGGCCAGGAACACTGTGATATGTTGTAAACCGCACTGACACTAATACGGAAAATAAGAACCAGACTATATACGCAATCATGTAAACATGTGTAAATGAAAATTCATAGATAGAAATATACTTACAGCTTTTGGGACAACATTGGTTAGCAGTCCGACAGACAATGTATTCCCAAACGCTGGCGAATATTGTATTTCATCAAACATGTAGCAAACCCTGGTTTGACTGTGGTAGAATACAGAGACACAATCTGGTGACATTTTACACTGGATGATACATTCTATGTTGCTGCGCGCTTCCGTCGTGGCAAGAACGGTAGTGACATCGTAGTCTGAAGACACTTGCTTCACGTCCATGTGTGTCGGAGACGGCAGACCTTGGCACGTGTTGATAACTTCGGCTGCTGCTTGCGGTAATGCAACAAAGGCGATTCCAAAGGCAAGTAAGATAGTCATGTTTTTCCTTTATAGGCCCTCAGTACAATGAATGTTACACTCCGTATGGTAACAACAAGGACGAAAAACTCTATCACTAAGCCTGGAACTGCAGTGAACAGAAACCTCTCCTTCCTGATTATTTAAAACATCAATTTTTTTTTCGATTGTTTGTTTTAACTTACGATGGCAGTTCAGATGACCCCGCCACCATTAGGCCTGAGAATTATGAAGGTGCGTGCTTTATGTAGCCCAAAGCAGAACAATAGTTTATTTATCAAATCTATTCATCAAATAAACTTCATTTACATCGTTTCAGTCCAGTAATGGTGATAATAAAAGACCAGTAAGCCACATAGCGTCTCTTTGGCTGTTTAAAATCTATATTTCGATTTATATGATTTATAATATTTTTTTAGTTTTCATTTAAAAGTAACATCATGTCAATTTCCGTGAAAACATTTATTTCGATTACCTCCCCAACTCAAATGCATTAACTAATCGATATGAATAAAAAATGAATCAACATCACGCCCGATAAAAGGAGCATTACAATCTTTCCTTTTCTAAATCATCATGCAACTACATACTACCCCCTTTACCATATAGAACTTTGACGTAATTTCCGTAACATTCTCAATTTGAAAATCAATGAACAACGATAAAACTTCAAATATAATGTAACTGTATATCCTCATTTCTGCAAATAATTCTTTTCCGCAAACGCTCTGTCTGAACGTTGTGTATTATAAAAAGGGCATGTGACTTACACCAAGCGAATTAAGTGTCGACAAAACATTAAGGTCGGAAATAATTACCAATGGCAACGACAGTAATATGAATTAAAAAAACAGGAGTTTGGAGGGGCCGCATTGCTTTTTGAGACTTCAAGGAACCTATCATGTTTGTTAAAATGTTGTCCAGGCGCACCCCCAAAGTGACCAATCTAGCCTGGATCAAATAGCTTTTGAACAACACTACAAACTAGACTCTATATATATACATAAAGGTTAATGTCCCAAAGTCCTCGTGACATGCATAAAAAGGTGTCAGTTATCAATAGAACGAAAGAAGCGCATTCGACGCCATCATTCTACAAAGTGTCTTTGGCAGCCCGTTGTCTGAAACTACCGCTACTTGGACCATGATCTTCTGTTAGGCTCCAAGAAAGACCTCTTCCACCATTAAGAAAGTCCCAGATTCCCAACCAGTAAAAGCATCGTATCCAGGGTGTGAGGGACAGGCACCGATCACCAAAGCTATGATGACGTCACCGCGCCCGATGCCAATACATATGCCATCCACTGGAAGTAATAAGCAACTTCAACTTCATCGACGTGTTTAACCATAAAAAAAATTCAGTCTGAGCAATGCCATAGTCGATATTAAGTACTGGTAGTTACTGACACGGTATCATTTTTAATATGATATATTTTAATTTAAAAATCAACACTGTATGCTCTTACCAATGCCCGGGAGATGCCAATTCACGTAAGTTCCGGTGTCAAAGTCATATGTATACATGACATGTTCCATACTTCCGGGATTGGAGCACTGAGCCCCGTTAAAAGTGACGGACCATTTGGCACAGGTGTTGTGTGTTTGACTCCGCACGTTAACACTCCAAATGACATGGATTCCACTGGAGCTTGACTTTTTATTGTACGTCATAGACTGAAATGAATTTATGAAGATGTGACAGATATAAAACCAGTTCTTTTTATTAAAATTAGGGGTAATGTTCTGCTTTCCGTAAGTATAAGCTATGAACCCAGCAATTTCACAGGCTGCTCAAACAACAGCTCAAATCTAGCTAACTGCACTGCCAGGTAGAGGATACTATGACAACTATACTAGGTTACTAGTATTGCATACAAATATTGGAATGGAAATATAATTGACTTTTTGTTTTTGTTTGAAAAATCTATAATTTTGGCCTAGTTTATAGATTTGACCAAGCAAAAGCAATTATTATTATTATTATTATTATTATTATAGTTATTAAAAATTGAGCAGACCCGTACCATAACGACTCGGAAGTCTCTATTCTGGGATATTTTAAGTGATTCGAGCTTTTTGTATAGACCCATGCGCTTGGCCATTTTAGCACACGTACGGATTCAATTAATATGCTTTGGTCAAGTGATGTAATGTCATAGATGTATTTATTTAGGGTATAAGTCGACTGGCTTTTGTTCAGTCATGATTTATTGTCCTGTGGCTATCAAATCACCTTATGATGACATCTCAGAAAGGTTTTAACATACATATTGTCAATAGATCTGATACGTACCTGGATAACTCCTGTGTCGGCATTGTCGTACAAGTTAGCCCAGTAGCCTTGAACGCGGTTATAGAACGGCAGGCGGATGGTGGTTCCATCGGCAGCTAGAACTGGGACACAAAAATTTCGACTAATACAGCACAAGGACAAAGGAAACAATTTTTCGGGATTTTAAATAAATACAAATGGTTTGCAAAGTCAATCTATAAGAAACAAAAGCTTGACATTAGAACTTAATATGTGACGTCAGTCAGATTAGTTAATGACAAAGCATTTGGGCTTACATTTTTTTTTTTTTGTTAGTTTGTTTCTACTTGTATTTATTCTAAAAAAACCCTCAAGTCGCTGTGCCTTCGCGAACATTCCCTTAGTTTCACAACTCAGACTTTCAAACCCCCAGCTTTTGGTTTTTAACCAACATTAAATGGACCGATCAAAATATCATTGATCCAGCTGTTTAATTGAAAATATAAACAATAAGAATTTGAAAACGTTATCTGGTTGCAGGCGGGGGATGTTTTCATGATTGCACAGTTTTCCCTTTCAGAGTTCCAACCTGCACTGATATCTTGTCCAAGTCTAGTCTCTTCCACTATAAGATAAGTTGTGCTTTTCCAACCTACGAAAAAAATCCATAATATTAAATAAAATTGTGTCTACTCGCGCACCGGCGTGTCTGTGTGTGTGTTTTGGGTCCCCGTGATCAAGAAGGTTAGGCCTGCTGAGGTGGACATTTTACATGTGCTCGCATAAGTATATAAAGCAGTGTTCCATTTCTCCTCTTTATTATGATACTATATGTGCCAAGTAAAATAACCATTCTCCTCAGGCCTAAGACGTTAATATAATATTTTATGTACAATGAAAAAATTAAATGAACAACTGTACCAAAAAGCATGCTATTATAAGGTGTTCTCAGACCATTTTCCTTATATAACGCATAGTCGGGACATACCAGGAAATTTGCTATCAATAGGTGACAAAAAGTGACTGTAAATATGCTATGGCAAAAGAAGTTATCGATATGGTGAAACCAGTCCGTGTATGAGAAGCAAAGCCAACCTGTAAGGACATACCTGTCTGAGCATCGAAGGGAGGGAGACCAGTGCCAGAACAGGTTCCAACATGCAATGTTATCACAATGGTTCCAGAACCAATCCCTTCACATATCCCATTAACTGAAATCCACACATTAACACTTGATATCGTAGTTACATGGTGCTCTGTTTATTCACGTGTTTTACCATTTTTGAATGAAATAACAATACGGTAATAGAAACGATTAACTTGCCTTCTTACACATGTAAAACTGGACTGAGGTTAACAATGTGACATTTTGGCTGTTATCGTTATCAATTGACACAGAATAATCATTTATAGCACCTTGGTACAAAATATCACTTTAAATTTTAAAAGGAACCATCACAAATGCCACCTATCTAACAGACATGAAATAATACGATAGGCCTAAATAAAATTAACATCGCGTTGCATTTACTGTATAATATAAGATGACTTGCGCATCCCAACACTTTAACTTACACGCAAACCCCCGTTTCACCTGAGGCACCTGACCACCATAAACGTACATGACCCACTCTAGGGGCCCAGGGTTGGAGCATTCCACGCCGTTAAATTTGAAATACCATCGACCACATTTGTTGTTGCCTTCCCCGTACAAATTACCACTCCAGCGAACTCGCAAGGCGCTGTCATCTGCCCGTTTTACATATTGGGACGTCTGAAATTGTTAGCAAACATTCCTTACGTTTGAGTGATTTTGTGTCACTAACATATACCATGACTGATCGTTAGATTATATACATGTAAGTATGAGAGAGTGAGACCGGTATACCTTTTCTACAGTAAACTGATTATAGCTTTTCGAATTCAGCTTCTGTATTAATTTTTTTTTTCAGTTTTTACCAGTTGAGGGCCAATTAATATGGGAATGTGGGTTTAGTTTGCAAAAGTGATAATTTCTCTATAACAGCTCTATAATAATTATCTCTTGAAAGTTATTTCTATAAACAAGGTAAAAATTAACGTAAAATGTGTTCGCCAGAGAAACGCTTATGAAAGACATTCCGCAAGGACAGGATGCATTATAGGCATTATGAAATAAATATTAACGAATCCATTTTGCATTCTCTCAATGTATTCTATAATGGGCACACTTTTCAATGTTTAAAGAAATGTTATATGAAAACCAAACATCGTTGCAAAATTTTGTAAAAATTGTGGCGTAAGACGTACCGAATGAATGTTTTCACCACTTGTCTCTGTGTGGGAAACTGCTGCAAACTGTTGGATATTGAAGGCTGTTTGAGACTCACATGTGGCTGAAAGATTCAATGAGCTTTTTGTAACGTCTTTTACTGTTTACCATACAGATATACGGTAAAGAAGACACGCAGTGTTTTAGTATGGAAGAGACTTGCTTTCTTCCAAAAAATATTTACTAGTGTTTAAATATTCAAACCACAATTTTATCGCATGTTCTACAAAAGCAATTACTTATTATATGCTAATATTTTACAATAGTTATCAAAGGCATTTTAAGCGTAATACCAAATTAAATGGATGCATTAGAAAAACAATTTGATATTGGATGGTACGTGCATCTCCGACAAGTGCAAGTTAGCATCATTCATCACTGAAGAGTTATTCAACCTATAAATTCAGAAATTTGTGGTTGATACACAGAAAATCAAATTGCCGTGTGACGTACGTGGCAGAGAGTCCCCCATGACAGAATCCGGTTCCCATTAATTGCACAGTTAAGCCTCGCCGTAGATTTTGACCCACTTAGGACAGGCTAACCCTAACCTGTATAATAAATGGAAGGTGGAGAAAGACATCAAGAATTACAGACCCATCTGCCTACTTTCTAATTTGTACAAGATTTACACCAAGATATTGACCGAAAGGCTAACAAGACAACTAGATGAAGCGCAGCCAAAGGAACAAGCAGGTTTCAGAGGCCAGTACACCACTACTGATCATATGCACACTGTCAACCAGCTCAAAGAGAAATGTCTCGAGTATAACATTCCACTATGTGTAGCATTCGTTGATTATGAAAAAGCCTTCGACTCAGTAGAAACCCAGTATATACTGGCATCCCTGCAAGATCTAGGGATCGAAGATGGATACGTAGACGTCCTCAGAGACATATACACCGATAGCTCTGTAACAGTCAAACTACACAAGACCACCAATAAGATCAGGATCAAGAAAGGTGTACGCCAAGGAGATACAATCTCTCCTAAACTGTTCACAGCAGCATTGGAACGTATATTCAGGGATCTAGACTGGCAGGACAAGGGCATAAACATAGACGGTACCAGGCTCAATCACCTTAGGTTTGCAGACGACATCATAATAGTAGCAGATGATGCAAAAGACCTCGAAGAAATGCTACAGGCGTTAGCAGATGAAAGCGCAAAAAGTGGGCTAAAGATGAACACCAGCAAGACAAAGGTGATGTTTGGACCACTAACCACCCCTTGCACAGTGAAAGTCAACACCAAAGAGATAGAAGCAGTAGAAGAGTATATATACCTTGGGCAACGGTTCAGCCTTAGTGATCGAACACTGGAGAAAGAAATCCAACGAAGGATAAAAGCAGGATGGGCAGCATATGGGAAACACAATGACATCTTCAAGAGCAACTTTCCTACCTGCCTGAAAAAGAAAGTGTTCAATGCTTGTGTGCTGCCGGCAATCTCCTATGGTTCAGAGACCTGGGCACTGAATGCCTCCATGGAACACAAGCTTCAAGTAGCTCAGAGAAAGATGGAAAGAATTATGTTGAACATCAATCCAAGAGAGCGGAAAACGAATGTATGGTTACGTGAACAGACCAAAGTTAAGGACGTACTGCTCACAGTTAAAGAAATGAAATGGAGGTGGGCAGGACGTGTCAAAAGAATGAAGGACAATAGGTGGACAATCAGGCTTACAGAATGGACCCCAAGGTATGGACAAAGAAAAAGAGGAAGGCCGGTCAAACGATGGAGGGATGAATTAGATGACTACTGGAAGTCATGGAAGAAGAAACCTTGGCCAAACTGGAAATCTGAGGCTCAGGATAGGAAACAATGGAAAAAGCATGCTGAGGCCTTTGTCCAACAGTGGAACACTATAGGCTCTAAATGATGATGATGATGATGGAGTTTGCTACGGGGACCGCCGATTTCGTTACACCGACGTAAAAAGACAATTTATAAATATATACACGGTACCCGACCCGGTGGTTTCCGCCACTTCTGCCATGATAATTTGTGACCTGGAGTTCCAACCTGCATAGTTGTCGCGAACTGTTCCATCGCAGTCTTTGTATTCTAAGGCAATAGTTCTAATCCCCATACCTATCCCGTAGCAGATTCCAAAAACTGAAATTATAACATCCATAAAAACTCATCAAATTTTCACCCGCAAAAACAGCAAAAACAATTAATATAAACCACAAAACCACTTAGGGAGGGCAAATCCTTTAATTGTTTTAATGAAATCGTAGATACAGAATCAATTAAGTTATATTTGAGATAATGCACTGTTATCCGAGCTTCATCATCTGTCGTCAGATTATAAAAATGAATAGGTATAAATGGAAAGCTGGATTACGTGCGTAAATGTTTATAACAGACCAGCTAACGGAGTCAATGACTTAACAAAAGAAACTCACACTCCACGTGGTGATGGCGATCTCTTCGGTTGGCGTGGTACTCTGCATAGTCAATGGGGGAGGGGTTTGAACACTCAGCGCCATCTATTGTGAAGGCCCAAGACGCACAACACCCTGCACAGTTGTAGGCTGCTCTCAGCGTTCCACTCCAGAGCAGATACAAGCCGCTGGCGTCTTTTCTCTTATTGTAGGATGTGCTCTAAGGTGCAGTAAGAATAAAGATGAAGCCAACACAGATTTATCGGAAAACGGATGTTGGATCTAATCGTATTTGCAGCAATAACTGTTCCTTAATTCAGATTAATTAGATATATTATTAGGGTTTTTGAGGCGTTTGCTTACAAAGATAACACCAGTGTCGTGGGAAACGTGGGAGGTACTTGACCACTGCTGAATATTGAACATCGGCGTCTCATCACAGTCCGTTGATTCTCCTAAAATAAGTGGACTAACATCATGTGAAATGTGAATCTCTTCACTGCATGAGCTGCATCACAAAAACAATTCTTAGAGTAAAAAAATCCAATAGCTAAATAAATGTAAATGTCAATTCTAAGATATGAACACGTTTTAAGAACACGGTATAACTGCTGACTACATCTATCAATGCTCAGAGAACTACTTATAAAGAATGAGATTACAATATATCAGATTTTAAAACTTTATTAGATTTTTAAAACATGCGTTTAATTTTCCCTTAAAATTCTTAATATCTTCATTGTTCAGATATTCATAGTTTTCTTTACTTACTATAATTCTTGAAAACAAATGGTCATTCCAAAGATATACATGTAGAGGTAAGCTAAGTGTCAAAACAATTTTAGATGCATTTTTTTTTATGTTGTTCTCTTTAAAACTAAAAAGGTAGAGGTTTAATTTTCCTAGGAGTCTTAAAATTGCTGGTCTGTGCATGTATGAGCCTTACATAACCATTTCGCTTGATTGAACGATCCCACTGTAAAGAAAAATGCTAATCTATTCAACCAGCACGATTCATATAATCACAGTACAATATATTGACCAGGTGAACAGTATAATAATGAATGGTTTGCTTTAGAATTTAATTGCTCACTATTGGTTTTACGCAATACAGCGTGAAACAAAAGATGTACGTGGTAATGGTTCCTTGGGTGAAAACAACGGAAACGATGTTCGGCTTGGGCATAAGTTAGAACTCGCCATGGGATGTTTACAGAATTTCAAGCAGCGTCTGGACGGTGGCAGACAGTGGTCGTGCAAAATTGGATTCAAGCCTGCCTCTGCAGCCTCTACGATTTCAAGGTCAAATTTTGACAATTTTAAAAATTGTAAGCAATATCGTAGATGGCATTGCAAAGTTCCCGTACGGCCACCGCTTTCTTGGCTTGCGTGACACCACTTTTCAGTCGACAAACCAATTTTCAAGATTTTACCCCATGGTAATAAAGGAGAAATCGCATTCGCACATAATGTTAACATAATCGCCGTAACCATGCACTGAAGATGTCGAACAAAGTGCACGGGGAATGTTTGATTTGTAACTTGTTAAAACATATATATTTTAATATTAAAATAACATTTGGGCGGAAACTGATGTTGTTGCAATATAACTGCCTAATGGTGACAAATAAAAGAATAAACTAACACTTACCCAGACAAAATGGTTCATTAAGATCACAGTCTTCTCTACATCGGCCAGGAACGAGGCACGGGGAGCCATTACAAACCGTCAGATTACTCTCGAGATCAAGATCAGTCTGTAAGGAAATAACTAAATTAAATTAAATACTAATGAATA
This sequence comes from Lingula anatina, assembly GCF_051362555.1. Lineage (NCBI taxonomy): Eukaryota > Metazoa > Brachiopoda > Lingulata > Lingulida > Lingulidae > Lingula > Lingula anatina. The sequence continues at coordinate 22,218,002 of NC_141772.1, forward strand.
CCCTGACAGGGAAACTTACATGCAACTGTAATTAATTGTTTTTATAACATTTTTCAACAAATTTCTAAATAACATTATGCACATGTACCTTCAGGGCCTCTCTCTCTTGCCTTATGTTAAAAGGGTTTTAGGTGCGTTCTCCTCTGGAATGATTCGTTGATTCGCCGCTGCCTCCTAGTTTGTCGTTGTCACCCAACACATACAAATGTAGCATTAAAGGTCACTGTTGGTGCTCTGCCAGCTCTCAAGACTAGACTCATACGGCAGTTTGGCTGTACCCCCCCACCCCCACCCCCAGGACACTATGAACGTCCCCAGTTAGCCTGAACGACATACAAGAATATCGGCCATGCACACTGCGATATGTAGTAAACCGGACCGACACGTAATGTAATGCGGTAAATAAGAACCAGACTTTATAAGTTTTACACAAAAACATATATAAACATAATGAATAAAACTAGATAGACAGCAATATACTTACAGCTTTCGGAACAACATTGGTTAGCAGTCCGACAGACATAGGACCCGTATCCCCAAGCGCTGACGAGTACCGTATTTCATCAAACATGGAGCAAATCTTGGATTGGCTGTTGTAGAATACAGAGATACAATATGGCGTGTTTTTACACTGGATGATACACTCTATGTTGCTGCGTGCTTCCGTCGTGGCAAGGACGGTAGTGACATCGTAGTCTGAAGACACTTGCTTCACGTCCATGTGTGTCGGAGACGGCAGAGCTTGGCACGTGTTGATAACTTCGGTTGCTGCAAGCGGCAATGCAAAGATGGTAATTCCAATAACAAACAGGTTGGTCATTTTCCCCTTTACGGCGAATGATACACGCTTTACTGAAACAACAACGAGAAAAGTCTATTTCCAAAATGTAACTGCAGCTAAAAGATACGTCTGCCTCGTAAAAAGTTAAAACAGTCAGATTTTTATCCGATATATTTTCACAGACTATGGCATTTCAGGTTACCACGTCACCACTAGTCCTGGAAATTGTGGCGGTAGTTGCTTTGTTTAAACCATAGTATCAACAATAGGTTTTTATGAAACCTGTCCAGTACACAAACATCATTTACAATGTTTCCGTCCACTAATGGTGATTTTAAGTGACCAGCAGGCCACGGAAAGTCTCTCTGAGTGTAAAAATCGATATTTCGAGTTTTACATTCTTTTTCAATTTAAACGTAATATCAAGTCAAACTCCGTGAAAATATTAATTTTGATTAATTCCCCCACCCAAATGCATTAATATAACTAATCGATACGAATAAGAAGTCACGCCGGGTGATGAAAAGGGGCATTTCAATCTCTCCTTTTCAAAATCATGCAACAACACATCCTCTTAACCATATAGAATTTTGACTTAAATTCCAAAACATTCCCAATTCGAAAATCAATAAGCAACAATATAACTTCAAATATAATGTACAGCTGTAACTCTATTACTTCATTTCTGCAAGTATTGCTTTTCCGTAAATGTATCTGAACGTCGTATACTATAACAAGGGCACATGACAGTCCAACTTACGCCGAGCGAAGCATCGGCAACACTTAGAGGTCGATAATAATTACCCATGGCAACGACAGTCATATGAATTTACAAAGAACCTTCTCTGCAAAGTATTTATATTTAAGTATTCAGAAAAGTTCACGTAACGCAAGGAGTTCAATTGCTTCTGTCATAAAGCAGAAATAGTACAAAACTTGTCATATTTTATCTTTGTGTAAAGATTGAGTACCACGCTTTTAGAAGTTGCATAGTAACTGTAGAATTAGGATGGATGACATTGATATGAGCGATCAATGATTGGAGAAAAAAAGATAAGGGAAGCGACCGTGTCGCATGAAAGTCTGAACCAATTTGATCGTCCGTTGCAGGAACGACTTGAGAGACCGCGTCAAAACAATCGATAGAGGGCAGTGCGTGTCGTGTAAGACACGATTTGACAGACTGCTGCTTTCCGTTAAATATCAACAGGTCGTTTGGCACCATGGAGTTCCTCTGTGTAATATTTACTAAGTTCACTTTGCTTTTGGTTGATTCACTCTCTCTAATGATATTGATGTTGTCTTTAATGGATCAATACAACACAATTACACCATTGTAATACTTCATCCCCAGTAACAACACCGCAGTTAGTGTAGAATTCATGGCGACAGGAAGATGATGAATTAAATTAACGAAACTGTTAATCATTCCGCCGTCCACATGAGACATAATTGTTGTAAAATATTACAATTGAGTAAACCCAACAGCTAAAAAGATCGCTTTCAAATGTTTCAAGGTTTCTCATAGTTTATTTTGACGTCATTTCTTACAATGGCTTCACAATTTCATTAGCTTCAACAGAACATGTCATCATTACTCAGTTCTTCACACTTTTCCCGTCAACATCAGCAATTGTCATTTGGTATCTTATATTTGGCATGTATGATTCCCATCAGCATATCAAATTGTCCATTTGTGATTTCGTGATTGAGCCCCCTACCTACTTTTTTGAAGGGATGGGGGGGTATGCTGAAAGTAACGCAAACTTCATAATTTTCACACAGTTGTATTGTTTGACACCGTCTTCTGATTTTGTTTTGTTTTTTGCCACAATGAAAAAAAATCTGGAGTACTGTCTCTTATTCATCACAGGAGTGACTTCCATTTTACATCATATTATATCATTCATGGTGTCATTCCTGCAGTATTTCATCCAAATACATATAAAGTTTTTGAATGTAGAGAAGCAAGATTTGACTTCTCTGTTACTGGCTCCTGCTTGTCCTTTGTGCAGTAAAATGTCAACTTTTTCCCTTGCAGGCCAAACAGAACCTGGACCTGTGGAAAGGAGGAAAAAACATCCAACATTAGCGAAGAACTTTGTAGAAACTGTCCGTCTACATATATCGTCTTTATTTTTAAAGCACAAAACCAAATTAAATTTAAATGCAAAATCAAGCTTTTAAAAAGCAAAACTTAGGGAAATTATTTTCATGATGACTAACAAAGTCTTTATGTATAGTTTTTACTAGAAACTCTGCATTTGTTTTGTAAAAACTGTTTCTAAAGAAATAAGACAATCATAAAGGAAAACCCAATTAAGTTTTTTAAAAAACTTAAGTAATCTTCAATGACCATACAACTTTTATAATTTTCACTACCACTGCTGCTTCCATTTCAAAATCTTTACAGCCTCTTTCTGAAAAAGTTTTCTTTTTGGTAGAATGCATTACCTGGTGCAGAAGGCCTGCAGTGTCCAGAGGGTATTCCTTTGGTGGGTTTTCCAGCAGCACAGTTCCTACTTTACAGGTCACCCCTCCTCTGGGCTCCACGCTGACCAGCTGGACATTGACATAACGACATGCTGGCCCAGACCCATTGCTGACCAGTGTGTTATCAATTTGACCTGGGGACGAAAAACGATTTGTAAAAATCAAAATATATATAAATAATCAAAATGTTTCTGATGAGCAATTTCCTGAAAACATAAAAAGTATTCATTCTTTAAAATTTCAAATACATTTTTTCATGTAATACAAATTTTTTTTCCCAAAAAGTTTTCACATTTTGCAATGTATGCTGTGCCTTTTTTCATCATACAGGACCTGAACAATTAAGATGTCTAACTAAGATACAGAATGTGTATATTTCTGTGAAGCACTACTGACCTGGTTTCCCAGACAAGGAGGCACTCAAGGTCAAGGAGGTCAAGGTCCTCAGATCTGTACCACGTGCTACCTCTTTGCCACTACTTGCTTGGAATAATGAGACATGTTTTCCTTGAACACCATATATGATCCCAACCTGAGGAAGGAAAACTGAATTATCTAAGCATTCTTAAATATTAAATAAATTTCATTCTAAAATGAGGAAAAACATCCATCAGTTGACCTCACTCCGGCAAAACGACTGATGAGTAATGTAGTAACTTCTACTTTCACTGGATTGAGTAATTATTATTGTGAGATGCCTTACTGCAATGCTGGCTCAGGGATGAAAACTCCTGCTCACTAAAACTTACATATGCTGTTCAAATAAACTTATTCTTCTAAATCGTATCTAAAGAAAAATTACACTGTGCCCCCTTGATAATAAATATTCTGATGCAACGGAAGATAACCCATACAGTATCCTGTACAGTATATTAACTTCTCTACTGTCTGAACTGTGTAAAATACCTCACCCTATCTTTGAGCTCCTCTGTTGTTAGCTGGTGGTGCCCCCTAGGGTTTTCCAGCAGAACTGTAGCTTGCTTGTTGCCATGATCACTGAGAACTATGTCCACATAGCTGCAGGCAGGACCATTGCTCGGTACACTTTCATCCCCTACAAGAGGATAGAATGATTTAGAAAATTTAAAAAAATATGCATTTGAAGGAAACCCATATTATGCTGTTCAATAATGATATTTTTAAACATTTAGATGACAATGTGTAGCATAAAACAAAAAATTTTAACAAACCACATGTCAAGAGTACCAGTCTTGACATGATATATGCTTTCAATTATTCTCACATGAATATTATGACATACCATGAACCATAAAGCAAGTCTCAAATTATTTTGCATTTTTATAGTGTGTAAGAACATCGGAATCGGGCCTAAAACAGCATATAGCATAAATAATTTTCTAAGGGATCCTAATTATCCCATCAGTTCTATTCTACTTCTCACACACCTGCTGAGCTGCCTTTTACAATGGAGATTTCAAGGGTTTCATTCTTCAGCGTGTCGTTCTTCACCTGCAACAGTGCAAAATGGTCACCATTTATGAAACAGTACATGTGCTATTAAAATTGAAGGCAGTAAACATTGCCTTATAATTGTCACTTCATTATCAATTTAAAAACAAACAATACTTAGTATACTCAATAAAATTTTTTTTCAGAAATCAACATGTTCTTTACCTGCGTTGTCTCCTGTATTATCAACTGAGCGCTCTCCATGACGGGGTAAGGCAACAGGGGTTTCTTCAGCGTGCCGACTAAAAATTCCGTAAAGTTCTTGATGATGTCTTCAAGTGCTGGGGTTGCATTGTAGTACACTGTGATGTCGTCTGCTGGCACCAGCTTGGCCTGGAAGAAGGATGGAGAAATTTAGAAAATGAAACCAACTGAGTAAGGCCTTTGTCAAGAAAAATTAATTTAAGGTTCTTATTTTATATAATCCTTCCATATTTTCAGGCATGTAAACAGGACAAATGTGTGAAGTCAGCTTAACCTAAGATATATCACCTGGTGTGTCTGGTACTTTGTGTTATTTTTTATTTATTTTTTTCTAATTTCACAAGCTCTATTTTGTAATGTCTATAAGCGATCATTCTCATTCTTGCCTGTATTTGTGTTACTTTATTGTATTACATAAACCATTACATTAAAGAGAGTTAAAATACTCAAGACTGTTTTTTTGTAGAGATTCCCATCCAACACCTGCTTGCAGAGTCACCCAACTCTATGTTAAAAGTGACCACTATTTCATACTTGCCTTTTTCCTCAGTTTCTGGATGCGGTTGCAGACCTCCCTGGCTATTCCCTCGTCCAGCATGGACTGGTCCGGACTGATGTCCAGCAAAACTAGGATCTGTAACCAAGGCAACAGGTCGATTCTTTATGTTTTAAACAGAAGCAAAGTTATCAAGCCTAACAGATTATTGTAAAATATTATGAAGTAATTGGGTCACATTTATCTTTCAATCCCATAAATAAATGTAATTAAGGCGTGTTAATCTGTTTAACTGATTGCATTCAGCAAGAGTCCCTTCAAAGTTGGATCAATCTATGCAGACCGATAGTTTCAATGGGAATGCGCCCCAAGACCTTGATTACACATTCACATCTTCATGTCAAAAAATGTGACCATATAAAAGATGGGCGGGATAAACTATGCCTTACATCATTATCCGAGTGTGCCTCATAGTGACTTGGGGTGCCATCTTTCTCTGCATCAAATGTGTACATGATACGCAAATCTTCATGTGCCAGAGTATGTCCATCTACAACTATCTCTCCTGTCTTCAAAAACTGCTGCAACTGGGCATCGGTCAGTTCTTTGATGCTCTTGGTGACTGATTTGAATGCTCCCTTCAGGCGAGCTCCCAGGGTCTTGTGGTCTGGTTCGGCCCTGAGATGAACACCATATTTTTCTTTGTCTGTCGTGGTTGTGACTTCTTTCACATTGAGCTCCTAAAAAGAAACGCAAATTAGAGAATTGGAGAGGTGTAAGCTCCTCTCCTAGGTATGAACCACCAACAAGTGGTACAATGGCTTTCATGATTTTAGTGCTTTTATACAGGTTGTCTCCAATTTTTGTAAACAATTAAACTTTGCACAGAAAATTAAATGACAAGGGATATGTTGTATCTTATCTTTATAATTATAATAACTTCCATCATATCACATGTGCCCACGTGTTATAGAAAGTATAACAGATCTTCGGTCACAGTCTTCACCAAATATTTCTCAAAAATTCTATTTATCTCCAATACTTATACTTACCTCCAGAATATACTGCTTGAGTGATCTCACATCCTCTAACACGCGGTCATCTTTGTGAATGACCACTACCTCCTTCAGTGGGTACTAACATGGAACACAGATATAAAACAGTACAGCTATAATTACATGACAATCATGCTGTATATTTCATATTCCATTCATATACATGTATTTACTTACTTGGTTCAATATTTATTCGTTCATTATTTTGATCTGTTTATTTCTGTATATGTCCAATAACAGATAAAACACATGATAGCAAACACTGAATAGGTAAAACAATACCTAGACTACTAAAATAATTTTCCAGATAAATCGAATTTCTGTTAAGTGGCATCATCATAACTGACTACTTTACAGGTAGTGTACCTTAAGAGGCAGTGTCTTTCTGTCTCTGATGATACGGCCAAGCTCTATCACTGTCTGCATCCTCTGGACAGCCATCTCTACCTTAGTGTCTATCAGAGACTCTCTGGGGAAAAATATCAAGATTTTAAAAATTATTTCACTGTGGTCAAGCTTATGGCATAAGAAAAGGGTGTCCACAACAAAACTGATTTGATAGCAACTGGTTCCCCCCCCCTTCCCCCCCCCACTTCCATAGGTTTGGACAGAAGAAAACATGAACATATAAAAAAATTATTTTTCCCAAAAATTAAAAACAATAAATTTGCATAATATACGAATGTCTATAGCATTTACATAAGAATGTGTAAAATGTATTTATAAACATTTGACTTTTATCATCAATTCCATTGAAATATGACAAATCGAGATAAACTGAATTAATTCATCTCACCTGGCTACAGGTAACATAAGGTAATGGACACTGTCAGTATCCGTGCCCTGTACGGCCTCTGGGTCTATCAGCTTCTTCAGACTCTGGTACATGTGCTCTGTTAGGAACGGGATGAAGGGGGCCTGAGACAGCATAGAAAGTATCTATTTAAATATAATGCTCATCAAATAAAGCTTGGGAGAGCAAAGAAAATGACCAATTTCATACAGAAAATGTCCATTAGGATATAGCACTAGGATATAACACTTAACTGTTACAGTAAAAAGTTTTCAATTGGATAAATAGTTCCCTGAGACAGCATAAAAATGCCAATTAGAAAATAACACTCAACAGTGGATTTTTTTTCTGTTGGATACATAGTGCTTGAGACAAAAAAGAAAGTAAACATTTTAATATTTAAGTTCAATTATGACAAATAATTCATCAAGATCAATTGGGTTTCAACGAGGACAAAAATATGCATAATAATATGCCTCTACACTAACATTCCAAAACAGCAAGGCTTCTTGTATCCTGATTGTATAGCTAGCCTCTGAGTATAACAAATATTCCTCCCCCCTTATCAAACGGACTTAATATGTTGACACTGTCACCACACTTACCATGACCTTCACCATGGCATATAACACTCCAAACAACGTCTCTATGGCCTTGTGACAATCCTGAAGTCCTGTGTCTCCCTGGAAACAGAATATAACAGCCCATACTAATACAGTGTAACATTTAAGTTTTGATCACCTTTTCTGGGGCCATTGTCAAAAAGCAACTTGAATCTTAAAATTGGTGTAGACTTATAAGACTTCTTAAAAGTGTATTATACACATCTTAGAATTTCCTGAAGTCAACTAAATATATATATATATATCCTGCAGAGAGCCACTCATCTTTCCCAATTTAAAACTTCAAAATGACAAAAAAATAAATAAAACTTCACATAAAAGTCTACATTCATTTTCCTTCTGAAAAGTACAGGAAGACATGACAGTTTTAATGACTCCCCAGTCATTGGAACAAATCTAATGCTTCAAAAAAGGTTTAAAAATATCAAATCCAAGTGCAGGGACTGAATGAGCAATTACTTGAATGGAAACTTGACTTGTTGGGATATAACCTATCAGTTTACATCATCCAACAGAGCAAGATGTAACAGAGTCTCACCTTCAGCCTCTTCCTGTTCATCCTGACATACCAGTTGGTCAGCTGTTCAACAAACTTCACCAGCTTTGGGACAACAGTATACAGATGATAGGCTGGAATATAGCATATATGGACCGTATTAATGTTCTTAGGAACCACTGTCATAATGAACAGTGCTTTTTCAATAAATTCTTGACATACTATACTATGTTGGTCTAAGACCGTGAGTAAAAATCAATGTCAGACTATGTATGTTAAGCATTCAGTGATACTTAACTATGTAAACTCACCTGCCATTTCATCCCTCACATACTTTATTAATGACTGAGTGAAGGAGAGAATCCAGTGATCCATATAGTTTGTGGACAGCTCTACCTTGTTCTCATTATACAGGAACTGAACACCTTCTTCCTACAACAGAAATATATAACATTTTTATATTATTTTCCAATTCTTCGTTATACCTGATGTCAGGTTTTGAATAGGAGAGAGTATTCATATTGATTAAATCAGGCTTTCTTTAGAATTGTAAATTTGAGACAATGTTGAACAAATTATAAATTTCAATTTGCCAAAGAAAAGTATGTTGTACTTTTCCTTGATTAGGACTCAGGGTGGTTTATGGGAAGACATATTTCATGATTGTGTATTTCAAATTTTTCCACTATTTTCTGAACAATTATCTATAGTATTAGTTTTAGAAGTAGCACATTTTCTATACTAGCTACTAAAAGTAACAGTCTGAAAGTGTTATTTAGACCTTATCTCAAAGTTTACAAATCTTATCCATAAATTCCTTTTTAAAACTTTTTTAAAGAGAGATAGAGGTCTCCATCAGGGCTGTTAAATAAATTGAACGTTTCTGTCAATTCAAGAAAAAAATCAGTGTGATCTTTTTACTCACCCTCTCCAATCTCTCAGCATTCTGCATTAAGAACCTGTAGGCATTAAACCATGGGAGGAAGACATCTTTCAAAATGTCGCGGACGCCCTCCTCCTTGAAGCGCAAGCTTTCTGCCCTCACCACTGGAGAGTTGATCAGATACAACCTGGCAAAAGATGACAACACAACTTGAATACTAATTACAAATTTTCTTATTGTGGAGCATTTAAAGAAACATCAGATGTTCTGTGCATCACAAAATATTACAAATTTTTGGCTTACTGTTTAGGCCTAATAGAAATAAATAATAAGATGAATTGATGGTACAAGACAGCCAAAAAGATAGACGGGCACACCTTAAAGGCAAGACATCCTTGACTAACCACTTGATCAAAAAATATCATACATATCATAGACTAAGGCATATTATTAAGTAGAAATTTAAATTAAAAGATCAAAGACACCACACTATCAGCCATAGTAGGAAGATATAAAAATCCCACCTCAATGCATCTGCTCCATATTTGTTGACAACCAGCATGGGATCTGGGTAATTCTTCTTACTCTTGCTCATCTTTTGACCATCTCTGCAAATATTTGGATAAAACATAATAAACAGATCTGCTGGAGGCCCCGTGTACCCACTAAATAATAATATATTAAGTGAGTACTGTTTACTTAGTTGAGAGAGAGAGAGAGAAAGAGAGAAAAGAAAGAGAGAGAGTCCACTTACGCAGCCAAGACAAGCCCATTGGCAATCAGGTTCTTGAAAGGTGGCTTTCCAAACAGAGATGTGCTCAGAACTAGGAGAGTGTAAAACCTGGAAGGCGATATAAATGTATATGTATTATACCATTTCTCTCAAATGTAACATACTGTAGTATGCTTATCTGATATTCTATGCCAATTTATAATAAAATTCTTTACCCCCAAACATACCCTTTTTTTATGAAGGGATTGACAGGAAATGTTCTGCCTCCTCCATATTATATAAAAAAAATTTACATAGCCATCAACACATAGGTTGCACCTTGTACCTTTTTATAAAACATCCTCACCATTACAGATCTAATACTGCATACCAGGGAAGCAAACTTTAAAAATGGCATAATATAATGTTATATCTCTATAGACCTCTCACAATGGTACAAATCCTGCCTTTCCACTGATTAGGATGGGTGGGGTGGGGGTGAAGGGCGGGGGAGATCTGCCAATTTTGTTTTATCCCCCCCTCCCGCTGCCCCCTCAGTGGTGTGGCCACTCACCATCCTCTGGTCTGATCTATCCCCTCCGCAATAAAATCTGCTGGAAAACAGTCCTCAAACTCCTTTTTCTTCTCAAATGGATAATGCTGCTGTGCATAGGGCATGCTTCCACTCTCAAACCAACAGTCAAACACCTCTGTAACTCGGCGGAGTACACCCTTGCCACGGCGAGATGGGATGGTCAGGGGGTCCACACTGAAGGCAATATTAAATATGATAAAAGCCTGCAGCCACACCATATGCCAAAGTGATTGAGGCTACGGGAGATGAATGAAGCCTCTAGAAACAGGCCCTCATATATTTCGACATGAGCACCAGTTTATGTACTTTGAAATTGTAATTATATATTTTTTTAAATATTTGTTGCTTTTTTTTCTTATTATTCTTTACATAATAATTTATCATTTTTACAATGCTTGATTCAGTTCTATCCCATGACACTAACTGCTGTTTTATGAAAGAATGTGTCTTAAGAAAATACTGATTTAGAAAATTAGAGCTAAAAGATGGGAAAACTTCCTACCCAGATTTCGGTCAGCAGCTTGACTGATTCTGAGCATAAACCGAAATATCATTAATCAGTTATTTGTATTCCATTAAAGTTAAAGTTGTTCTACTTACTGTTCCCTGTGTAAATCTTTTAACTCCACCCCAGTCAGTTTGGTCAGCTCTTCTATAGAACCAACACACACAACCTAAAAGAAAACAATATCTGATAACCTAATGGAAAGCCAATAATTTTAGAACACTGGAATGCAAATACATATTTTAAAACAAGCACTTTTTTTAAATTCAAAAACACCACGTCCTTTTTTACGTAAAACTTTCCAATTTACCTTTGTAAACAAATAAACAAAATGCATCCATAAAGCTTGATAGATTGAATGAAAAAACATTATACAAATTTTGAAGTGAAGAAACATGAATGACTATATTAAAGGCACCAAAACAGAGAAGACAGTTTGACAGAGGCATCCTCACCTCCTCCCCATCGTCACTGATCCACAACGGGATTGGGGTGCCCCAGTAACGGTTCCTGGAGATGGCCCAATCACGTGCATCTCGTAACCAATTGGCAAATCTCTTCTCTTTGACGAACTCTGGAACCCTGGGGAGCAAGAAAACATACATATAGTGTGTACTTTGAACTGCTCACAGAGTAAATAGGAACAGGTCTTTTTTTTTTCAAATGCACAACTCTTTTTAAACAGTTGGTTGCACAAAGGGCTTCTCAATTAGTGTATTATGATGTAAGAATTATAATTTAGGATATTACTAAAACTCACACCATTTAGTATCCCTAATGTCTTAAGAAAAACAACTTACAATTCTAACCAAAAAAAATTCAAAGGTAAGATATTTAGAAAATAATTCAATTATAAATTCTACAAACCATTATGTAAGGGCAGGTAGAGCTATGACTCGTGGGTGGGAGAAAATTGCTTTTAACTTAATAAAACATTTGACCTGCTGTCAAAACCCTGGACAAGATACTTATATAATGTGCTTAAACTCACCAGTAAGTGTCTTCATTACATTTAAGCAGTTTCTCTGATATGCTCTGAACTCTCACAAACCAACTAGGCACTGCTTTGTACACCAGTGGGGTCTCTGACCTGAAACCAGACAAGATTTGTTTACTGCTGAAGATAATTCAACAATATCACTTAAATTTAAATATGAATCTAAACCTTTATGCTCATTTTATATTTACAGTGGCTTTTTTCAAAGAATTTTTCTCATCCATCTTTGTTTTCTTCTGAAAAAATGATGATTTAGCCACTCAAGGTGTGGTACTTGTAAGTTTATTTTGGAAAGTTACTGTAAAAGTACCATGTTTATGAAAGCAAATACTTTTGCCAGTCAGTGGCCTGATTACCAAATTATCTGAAATCCATTTGACCTACCTCCAGCAAAATGGATAACTATGCTTTATTTGTCCCTGATGGACAAGGCGGCCATGTTCTTTCAGCCAACGGATTATATTTTTGTCTGCATCCTGAAGATTTCAAAATAATGATTTTCAATTTTCATTATATATATATAAATACATATAATGCAAAAAGGAATAAACTAAGGTTTACTTAAGCACTCTGGAAATCTTCACCAGATCCAATTAATGTAACATTATTGAGTTGTTACCTTTTGTGAACAAACTGTAAACATAAAACAATGTTCCCCTCTTAGAAAAGCGCAGAGGACACGACCACTTACATAAATTTCACAGCCAAGTCCTTCACAAAGCAGAAAAAAATTCTGAAGAAAGTTGCACTGTTGTTCAAACAAAGAATACACTGCAAACGAATAGTTTGAAACAAAAAGATGAAAAAGACCTCACCTTTACATACTGGCCATTGAAGTCTGTTACAGGGAGAGTAAACCTGCCACTGGCATCTACTGCACATATGAGATCATCATCTCGCGATATCACCCCAGCTGCCAGGCATACTCGGTAATCATCCTAACAAATCAAAACGGAACATGTATATATAAACCTATCTCTTAACAAATTGTGACATATTTTTATTTTTCAAGTTCTTGTTTCTATACTGAAGTAAAAAGTTGGAATCATCACGTAACAGTTAAATATGAGAAGAAAACATTGAAACAAACCGAAAGCTTTTCTGAGAACTTCTAAAAAATTCCAAAGGCCATTTTGGACCACTTAATCCATTCTGGAAAATCTACTGCTCCAAACAAAATTTTACTAGCCGTGGGTGAAGGACCAGTTGTTAACATCGCACACTGTGCACAACACAACACAACTGTATATTATCTCAGCCCCTCCCACCTCCCCCTCACCTCTCCAAAGTAAGGTGCCTGGTGGACCACCCCTGTCCCACTCTCTGTGGTTACGTAGCCATCACACAGGACCTGGAAGGCTCCTCTTGCTTTTCTCTGAAAGAAGATTGATAATGTGATGTCTAGTAAGCAGTTGATTCTAAATACAGCTTTGTGAAACACTGTATGAAACTTTTCTACAAACAAATGTTTCTCAAAAACTAGATGTCATTAAAATTTTTAATATTTATTAGTAAATGCCCATTTCAAAGTTCAAAAAATGTGATTGTTCTTTCTTCTTTTTTTTTTTTTTGTCTTCATAAAATACAAAAACTGTAAGACAGATTGAAGAAGTTTGGCTGCTCTAACAAAAAGCCTAGAATCAAAAGTCCCGCTTTTCACTTATTGATCTATGCAGACTGCTGCAGTATATTAAAATTACCTCCTTATAATAGGGGAACAGCGGTTCATATTTCTTCCCCTTAAGAGTGATGCCTTTAAATCTAAAAGAAACAATTTGATATGTATTTAATTTAACAATATTTAGTTTCAAACATCTCCAAAGGTCTAGTTCTATTCTTCTATTTTATACCCCCCCCTCACAGTTGGCAAACCAAGATGCATACAGCAGTAACCAGTGTCCTGTTTAAATCTGTATTTCTTCCTGGAATAACAGGTTGAAAGACTGTATCAGATTGTAAAATATTTTTACACTGCAGCTGAAGTAAATGCATTGTATTTGGCAACTATATTGGTCAAACTTCATTTCATTGTATAGTTAATTTTCAGTTAGTTAGGTTTCCAGTTCCTTTTTTTTCTTCAGTTATCAGATTAACATGTTCATCAAAACATCAATACTTAATATACACAAGCTTTTTTAATTTATGCATAGACTTAAATTGTATGTCAGAATATATGACAGCTATGACTGTGACTATGTTAAGAATTATTTAAATAAAGGTCAAGACATACTTGTCCAGAATGGTGTACTCTTGAGGTGTCTTGAAGAGAGCATCCAGTCTGGCCTCCATCATGATATAGACCTTGTCAGTCTCATTGTCTGCAAAGATGACAAAATTGGATTAAAAGGTTAATAAAATATCAGAGAGGACACTGTTCAACAGTGCCCTACTTTTCTCAAAGAAAATACAAGGTTTGTTAAGTTAGACACATTTTTCTCTTATCAATACCATTTTACTAAAAATTGTTCATTGATAATACTTAATCCCATCATTTCGGTAGGAATCTGCCCTCCTCTGCCCCCCCCCCCCCAACCCCTCTATTTTCTGTCCACACTTACCTTTGACCTTGACATAGTCCAATTCAGGGTTAACACACAGGGAGAGGTTACTGGGCAGTGTCCAGGGGGTGGTGGTCCAACCTATCATACTGACGCTGGGGTCTTCATCCAGGGGGAACGAGATGATTACTGGAATATTAATAAATATTTATCTATATCACTGGAATATATTGAATAATACATTACATCAATGAAGAGTAAATGTCTAACATCAATGTGTGAAGGGCATACCATCCAAACAATAATTTCAGTATTTCTAGTTTAAAAAGTAATATTTTTATAACATAAACATTTGTACAGTCTTCAGTATTACGGGGAAGAAACTGTCATTTATTAAAAAAGTCTGAAAATATGGAGTGAGGTCCAGGCAGGCCACCTGCATCAACCTAAAAATATATATATTGCTCCCAAAAAGTCAGAAATCCACCGAAAGTCTCAAAAATCTCATCAATGGTTTTATCACTTCACATTAGAATGCTGTTGTCATGTTACCTTTGACTTCTGACCTTGAACAACCTTTGGCCTCTATGACCTTTCACCTTGAACAACCTTTGACCTGTACCTACCAGCAGGATCAGTGACGTCCTTATAGTTCTGCCCAGCCTCAAAGTTGGACAGCGGTGTGTTACAGGAGGTGGAGAAAGGCATGACCTTGACCCCTCTGTAAACCATCCCGTTCTCGAAGAGCTGCTTGAACACCCACCATATGGACTCCATGAACCAGGGGTACATCGTCTTGTAGTCGTTACGGAAGTCAATCCATCGTCCTAGTCTGGTGACATTTTCCTGATAAAAAAATTGTCAAGTAAGATGCAGATATTCTCATTTGGAAATGTTGATTACTGAAGCTGCAGCACTCAAATAGCATCATTTTACTCAAATATTTTCGTAAATTTTTCAAGTTTTCTGTTTCCAGTATGCATATAACCAATAAACAGGTAAAATATGTTGACATCAAACAAATGTGCACTACAGAATGGAGAAAAGTAAAAGGTCTGATTGTAGATATTACATCTCATATGAATCTAATGGAAAATACACAACAAGGTCTATGAAACAATATATTATAAAATGGTAATTATGAAAGCAAACCTCTCAGTCTCACCTCCCATTCTTTGGAATACCTCATCACAATTTTCCTGCACTCAGCATTGTATGCAGCAATCCCCATCTTTGCCACATCTTCAGGGCCCTTGATGCCCAGCGTCTTGTCTATCTCATACTCCTGCAAGTACAGTACAGCAAATACTGTGATAAACAAGGTTAGAGATCCAGGTGGTATACATGCAGAAATATGTGAGCCATAGCAAATAGTGGTAGGGAAACCCAATGGATTGATATTTAGCAAAAAAGACATCTCAGTCCTGAACATGCTATTGCATTGAGAGATTTTGAAATAAGACCTTGTCTTGAAATTACCATGGTTTTTGAAAGGGCTTAGTATTATGTAAGTGACCTAAACAGAGCCCTCATGCTCAACATATTGACAATTTATAGACTAAACAGTGACATGCAAATTTCGACTTGAGAAGAAATTCAAAAAGCTGCTAAACCTCCATGACTGTAGAGTAATTTCATTTAAGGTCTGCCAAATGATTTGAAAAGTTTTTTCTAAACCATCTGATCATGTCCCCATGGTAACCAATAAGGTACTCGTACTGGTAGCCTATGACAATCCCAGCCAAATCTCCTGTTGACATGGTAACCAGACTGTTACTTACCACTGGTAACCCATGGCAATCCCAACCGAATCTCCTGTCAACATGGTAACCTGACTGGTGAGCCCACCTCGTAACTATGTCCTTTATGGTTCCTGCTAAGATATGACCATAATGTGGCAAGCCTGTGGCAAAGGGAGGCCCATCATAAAACATGTACCTGTAAAAAAGGGCATCACAGTATTAAACCGGGAAAAAAACTTGACCATGTAGCTGAAAATCAGATGGGAAGAGTTTATCTCAATCAATATTTTTAAAATTTCCAAAATTTTGTAAATCTACTCATGCACCACTCTACAGTATATAGCCTCCAGATTTTACATAAGGTGTACAGTACAATTAAATTGGCATATATGTTAGATGGGCACCTGCTCAACTGCAATCAGAACTGACAATGATAACAAGATTGACTGAATTGCCAGTCGTGTATGGATCACGTACTTACCGTGGCCTGTTTTTAGACTGCTTCAATGTTGTCTGAAATGCATCCAACTTCTTCCACAGTTCAAGAACGACCTCTTCCTCCTTGGGGAAGTTCATGTTGTCTGGCACTGCACTGCTCATGATGCTGACAGTCCTAAATTTCGTCAAACTCATGAAACAGATTGTATGAATCAACGACTTTGCTGGGACATCTGTCATGTTAATTTTATTTTAACCTAGCTTAATTGTTTATTTCCAAGAACAGTTCATTGTATGAAAGTGTTTTTGATCTGTTTAAATTACAAATATTAATATCATATATATATATAAATTACAATTTACAAGGATCGCAACAATTTAATGTGGTAAATAATTGTATTTCTACTTGGATCTGCCAGCAGAGTTTCACTGACAAGACCAAGTGTACATGTACAATGAAATGTTTAAAATCACCAAAAAGAATCGGCAAAACATTTATGAAACTTTAAATTTCATTCACCCACAGTCACTCATCAGTCATACACACACCTCTCTTACCAGTTACAAATCTCGATAACGTATGATCCTATCTATGAGAAAGCCAAAATTTATTTCAACACATTTCAAGCACAACCCTCGTCTCATGCAACATGGACCGGAAATGAAGAAACGCGCACCTGTTTTGCGCAAGTCATCGTATTTCCGCTTCCGCGCCATGTTGGAGTTTACTTCTAGTGTTGTGAGGTAGATCTTAAAATCATGCAAGATATCTGATCCTGTTTTTATTATATATATCTGCAGGCGTGAAGATGACGAATGGTCAGTAAATATTTTCTGTAGTTGGGTCATAAATTGCACGATACTGATAGCTGAACTGTAGTGTTGTTTTCGCCCCCCCCCCCCCCTCAAAACGAAACACCCGTTCATGTGGTTGACAATAATAATAATTATTGTTGTATATTAGAGTTATAATTAGGTACGATACTCGTTCCAGGCGGGAAGAACTAATTTGTTTGAATTCATTTTAAACCGATAAGTTTTACATACGAACTTAAACTAGATATATATGCAAAACTATCCAGTACTACTGGCGCAAAAAAAAAAAAATCCTTTGCTTTTCCGTGATGTCATATTTGGTGCGGGACAGTCCTCGCATGTGTTGCCGCCATGTTTTTGAACATCAGTAAAGGACTTCGTTAATGCCAGTGTTAAGTTTTGTACTCTTTATATTTTGGTTAGAAAACATGATAGGTTGCGGTATAGTCGGTTGTTCCAATAGAAGTGGCAGAGATCTAAGTTATCTCAAAGTTATACTGGAACAGGGAGATGAAACAAAAAGAAAATCTGAAGAAAGGAGACGCAATGTGGAAGGCAGCTTAGAAAAGACATAGTACGTCGGAAGAAAAATGGGATAGAACGTTCGTTTGCTCAAAGCACTTTGTTGGAGGTATGCCACTTTTGAAAATTGTTAATTGCACTAGTGTTCTTGGCACGTTGTCAAAAAGCCATTATTTATACTTAAAAATCTTAATACTGAGGGGCGGGACCTCTGACGGGCAGTCACATTTCCCTACTTTTCCTGTTTGTACCAGAAATTGCAAGTAACATATAAGTGAATTCAATTTCATAATTGTTATGATGTGTAAAGTTATTGTACACCAAACAGAATTGTTGCTCTTTTTTAATTGTCTGCATGGATTGTTCTCTAAAGAGTTAAGCTAAAGTTTACATCTCTCATACTCTATGCAGTCAGTGATGTTTTTTTATGACATGTTAAGTGCATTGAGTTTTTTTGTCTGTTACTTCGTAATGTTTCTTTTTTGTTGTTATTTTAATATAGGAAAAAGTGCATACTAGTATCTGCAGGACAGCAACAATCTGTCCTGGATTCCAACACTTTCTTTAGGCCACACATCAACGACGACAACAGGGTCAACTAATGCAACTTAGATACCAGCAGTACAGTCAGCGAGGCAATAAAAGAAAAGTAATAGATGTAATCTCATCACTTTCAACTCTGTAAACTCCTTGTTTTCTTTCTGGGAACATGCCCTTAGAAGATGATATGACAAACTCAGACATTCCACAAGGAGCTGAGGAGACCATGGCCATATCTGAGGAATCAGATCCTAAAAACTGTGAGATAGTAACTCAAACATGTGACAAGGGGATTCAAACCGAGGGCATAGGGACCCAAACTGACTTAACATCTGGACATATTGAACAAATTGAAAATGACTATAATGCAAGGGTTGCAGATTCAACTGCTTTGAAAAAGTATACATTCTCAAGAGAGGGTCTTTACAGCTTTTTAGATATACCAGTAAATGTGTCAGTGTAAACTTTTCGAAAAAGTTTTCATCCTGTCCTTGATCTGCTGATTGATCTTCTTAGTGCACTGGGCATAAAGAGAAAGTCTGAGGGTATCAATGCTAATGTCATTCAGAAAAGAATTTGGTGAGAAAGTTGCAGTTATTAGGGATTGTTTGGAAGTATATATTGAAAACCCCCTTGAACCAAGTGTACACTTATTCCAACTATAAACACTACCATTCAGTTAAATATCTCATTGGAATTGCTCCACTGAGAGTTGGGATGGACGAACATTAGGTAAACATTTCACTGAAGAATATGGGTTCTATAGAATCTTTTGCCAGGTAATTTTGTATGGTGGATAGGGGGTTTACAATTGAAGAATCTATGGGTTTTTATCAAGCAGAATTAGCCATTCCTGCATTGATCAAGGGGAAATGGCAGTTGCGTCACATGGATTTAGAAGAACATGCAAAATTATGAATGTACATATATTCATGTTGAACGTGTCATTGGTCTAGTATGTTGCAAGTTTCAGATTTTAGTACTTCACCAACAGAATTTTTGAGACTCCAAAATGGGGAAAATTACCCAACTATAGATAAGATTGTATGTCTGTTGTTCTCTTACAAATATGTGCCCATTGATTATATCTTTTGATTAAATGGAATAAGTGAATTGATTAATAATTTTTATTCTTCCGTTATTTGAATTGTATATTTAGCGCCCAAAGTATATATATATATATTTTAGTCTTCAGTATATACGGTGAATTATATATGGTTAGCACCCAAAGTGTACATATTTGTAGCACTGGTGTTATTTTCAGTAATAAAATTGAATAGTTATTGACGTTACTTTCTCTATTGTTGCACTCAAGTGGTCTTTAAAGAAAAACTCTATTAAAGAAAAAAGAAAAATGTATGTTACAATTTTAAAGGAATTTTCTTTATTGAGTGTCAATTATCACTAAAAAGACAAACTAATTTTTAAGCCTTTCATATAAAGAATTTATTTTTGGGAAAAATAAATCGTGGTACTTTCTCTGCATTTTATAATCACTCTTTCCAAAATTCCAATGGGAATCAGTTCACTAACTGCAAACTGAAAGGACTTGAAATAAACTACTTGTAAAACATATATACAGTTAAGGATAAGTAAACAAAAATGCACCTGTGAGACATTCATTGCACAATAATATCCACTGTTATAATGCTATCAAAGACGTGAATGGATATCAAATCAGTTCACTGACCGCAAACTGAAAGGGCTTGAAATAAACTACTTGTAAAACATACATACAGTCAAGGATAAGTACAAAAATTGCACTTGTGAGACATTCGTTGCACGATAACTCTACTGTTAAAATGCTTTTTTGTCCTTCGTAAATTCTTCCCAATCTCAATGCGATATCACTTCCGATATCACCAATTACAAGGTTTCCCCAATTTTGGTTACTGTCCCCTACAGTACTGGTACATGTACATTGTATTTATTTTCAGCCTATTCTTTTGACGGTTTACTGGTGTTCAGCGTCCTGGTCATATGCACGTGTGGTTACATGAGGAGGGTGCCTCGCATCAAGCAGTGGTTCCTCTCTGAGAAGAAGGGATTCCTGGGAGTGTTCTATAAAGGTGACTTAATTATTCAACAGATTCCTGCAATTTTAAAGCTGTACATATTTTTCTATTGTAATATTTGTTAAAGTGAGCAAAAATGCTCATTAGCTTGGTAGTTGGACCTTTTATGATAATTATAAAACACAAGCTGAAAGCTAAGGTGTGAACATACTTCAGATGCTGTTTTATTATTATCATATATGATTTTAAAAAATGGATTTTGAAGATAATCTACTGGTAGTTTGATATAACTTTCAAAGTGTTGATGATTTTTGGTAAGTATGTAGTTTTCTTTAAAACAAAGCTCTCTGTTTTCTGTTTGGTACATAAGGGAAGGTTTCATTGTCATTAGCTTTTTTCTTAATGGCATCTTAATTTTTATGCTCATTACATTTACATCATTATTTTAACTACATAATGATTGAATATCATTATCCCAACAACACGTCTAATCTAACATGAAAAAGCAGTTAAATTTAATAGCTCACCTATAAAAACATAAAAGCAGACAGATTAGTTTTTAAAGTTTATTTTATTGTTTTGAAGTTTGGTGATTATATATTCTCTTTGTTTCAGCCTCTGTGATAGGAACAAGACTCCACATCCCTGTGGCACTGACATGTATTCTGATGGCAGTCTATTTATTACTATTTAAATAAGCCACAGCTGGAGCAACATGGAAGAAATGCATTTATATAATAATATTGAGAAGTGGACCTTAAAATAGGATTGTCCATTCCATGTTGACAGCTTGAAGAGAGTCTGCCAGAAAAGTGTATGGACAAAGGAAAACCTTGTGAAACAAAAAATGCCATGCATTTATTATTACTATTCAGGTTTCATGAACTAGCCTACTAGTAGTATGGCTATTGTTTTCTGATTTTCAAGGTGATGGTGGGTTGAAAGAGGTGAACAGCATTTGAAGGGAGAAGACTATACTGTCGCCATCTATTGATGGACCGTGGGAAGAAAGTGGTTAAAAAATACGACATGAAGATGTAGTAAAATGGTTGTTTATTAAAAAAAAAAAAAATGGTACATAATCATATACTTGTGGTTGTTAACATGCAGGAAAGTAAGAAAATATGTAGATAAGGTAAACACCAGTGTGGAATCAGACTTTCCCCTTTCTTTCTGTTAGTCTCAATATGGACATGATGGGGACGTGAATGTAAAACTGAAAATGAAGAAAAATATTATAGAAAGAATGACACCAAATAAGACATCTCTATTTCACTTGTATGCATCAGCTTGTCAGTGAAAGTTTCCATGAAAAAAACAACCAAAAAAAGATGGTTATTGTTATGTGTCAGATCATGGAAATACAACAGGGAGTTGCACGTTCATGGTCAGATGTTGCCAGTTTGTTTGGTGTAGGGTTACTACAGGTGACTTGGGCTATGTTGCAGTTATAATTGGAGAGGGGGGGCATGATGAGCAGTTTATCTATAGCAATTAGCTTCATACGTCTAACATTCTTTCAGGAGACTTACTCGTTTTAAAAAGAAAGCTTTGTAATTTTACTTTATTGGGGAAGAGCATTTAAAAGGACAAATGTTTAAAATGCTAGTCTCCCTGTTCCGCACGATTACTTTCTTTTTTTATGTGGAAGAACCTCTTAAATGCGACAAAGGTATGGTAATAAAAATATAATGATCATAATCTGCCTGAAATGCAATAATTTATAAATATTTGAAATTGGTGAGGGGTGAACATTAAACAATAAAACTGTACATAATCGTAATGAGAGGTTGCTGTTTAGCTTATGGTCATTTGTGAAAAAAAAATAACCAGAACGTGATAGGCCTATCCTACTGTTCATTTTTGGCGCTGTTCTGCGTGCATTCCTCACGAGTAGAGTTTCCAGTTTATAATTACTTTTAATTGGGTATTCTGAGCTTTCTTTTTGTTTAAAATGTAATACTACCTACAATTTCGTATGGATATCAAAGCCTTTACAACGCTGCGTGCTCACTCGTAAATTTTACTTCGGTAATTAAGAGACCTTGATGCCGGTAATAAATTACAGGAAGTCAAGGGCGGATTGTTTTGTTAAAACACGTTGCGACTTGCGACTGTATCTATTGTCTTGTTATTCAAGTATTTCAGATAGTGTTTTAATAAGTGATATATTTATTTCAAGTAAAATCCATTACAGAATTGCAGTAGACTTAACAAGGGCAAATTAACGACACAAGATAGATGAAATAGAATAAACTAACAGCTAAAATATTGATATGATAAGAAAACGTCTTAAATCCAATTAAACAGCAAAGAGAAAAGTTGTCTAGAGCAGGATATTTTTTACCAAATCTCGCTCCTGTAAAACGATCTATTATTATGTTTTTCCAACAAGCGAAGGTTAAATGATGAAAACGGCATATTTTAAGTTGCACGTTGTCTTGAGATGCTAAACTCTATCCGTTCACTAAAAAGGCTCCTTACGCCTTAACGACAATTATCGAAAACGCCTGCAGAATCCGCTGTAGGAAGTATTATCACCAACGCTATGGTATCCTATCCCCCGCATCCTTCTTTCTTCCATCTTTATATGTCTTGTAGTTGATGACGGTAGCGACGGCTGATATGTCACGCAATTATGTCGTAAAATACAAGATGGGAACACCAGGGCCGTAGCCTCCGGGGGGGCAGGGGGGGCAGTTGCCCCCCCCCCCCCCCCCCCCCTGGGATTTGAGGTGCAAAAAATAATCGCAAAGGTGAATAAAAATAATTGCAAAGTTGGTATCAATCCCCCCCCCCCACACACACACACACACACACCCTCCCCACTCGGGGGCTTCGCCCCCTTGTGTCAGCTTACTGTCCCCCCTGGCATTTTGCTCAGGCTACGGCCCTGAACACTGTTTTCACAACAGAACAGAAAAAAGGTGTTGAAGCCTTGAGGTTCAAGTACTAGTGCTAGAGATCGTTTTTTCATAATATTCTCTGAAGGCATATTTATAAGGCGATATTAGTGACGAAGGCGTACGTCAAACATTTGATAGAGAGTAGTCACTTCACTGAATGGGTCGGAAAATTCACATTGTTTCAGTGCAAAAAGTAGAAACTTGCTCACCGCGGTAGAATCAGAGATAAGATTTTCGGCGGAATCCGACTTTTGGGAGTCATAATTATCCAAACCCCACGCCATATTTTTGACTTTTTCATTAAATGGCAGTCTCAACCCTGTCGAATGAAACTTCAGGAGATAAACCATCAGCTGCAATAGGATATATCATTAACGACTTAATATGCAGATTTAAGTGTTACTAGTAAACTAAGATTCCGATTTAAACTAAGATTTTAAGATAAATTATTTTGTGGATTGTTCAAAGTAAAGGAGGGCTTGCATAACAATAGGAATTCAGCATTGGATTAGCGTTTCATAAGCTGCGTTGTGCACAAATATAAGCCTTACCTTCTTTATTAATTAATCGTTTAAAGTAACTCTTGAACGCCCTCTGTACTTTTGGTTCAACCGTATTCTAGTGTCGTAAAAATGCTTCACAATTTATGCCATTGGTATCAGCCTCCATCTCTTTTTTGTAGTTTTCCGTTTCATGTCTTTGCCGTGTCATATTTTATGATTGCCCCGAGATAGCCCTGTCTCGTTTGTTTTGGTGGCTTTTTTTGTCACCTTCGACGCACAAGGTGAACGGACCCACCCCTTAAAGTGTGTGAAAAATTCCTCCAGATAAGAATATGAATGTTATTTTGCACCTAGTTCATGATCAGATGGTCTATACACAATTCTTTTATGGGTAGACACGATTCTTCTGGACAAATAGCCACCACCCGTGCCTGTCGTCGACGTCCCCACCGTGCACTTTTCAGTGTTGTAAAAATAAATTGTTTATTAATGGGGGATAAGTATGACCTTGGAGACAATGCTCGAGTTGGCTATTTCTTTTTTATCCAGCAATATTTTTTTCATGAACCATCAAGAAATCTTTTTCTTAATCTTAATATCTTTCAATTTATTTATTTATTTTATTGTTTTTATTTATTTCATTGAATTTTTTGCCTGTCAGTTGTTTATTGGCCCAAGTTAATCCCAAATTGGCAACAAATAAAGGTTTCTGGATCAAAGTTATCAACAAAATAAACGTTATAAGAAACCTATAATTTCATGATTTTTAGTCACATATTTGTACCGGTAGGCTCAGAGTAAACGACTTGGGTTTTCGACGTATTCCTGGTATTCTCGATATTGCTGAAGACTGACGTGCCTTTTCTCACAGCATATAGATGGGACCCAAACTTTCTCAGAGAACTGCG
Organism: Lingula anatina; assembly: GCF_051362555.1. NCBI lineage: Eukaryota > Metazoa > Brachiopoda > Lingulata > Lingulida > Lingulidae > Lingula > Lingula anatina. The sequence goes on from NC_141772.1 coordinate 22,242,993, forward strand.
GCGACAAAAACATGTCCGAGCTGACAGGAAACATGGCAGAACCTTCGAGCACTGCAATGAACAAAACTATAAACTATTATTGCTGTACTGTAATATTAAGACCCGCTCTAAAGCGTTTCAACTTAAAACGGAACTGGTCTAACTGACGTCACTAGAGGTCCAAATTAGATACCATGGAATTAAATTTCCCAGGAGTCGAAAATTATAACAATTAATAAATTGGAAATTTATTTCTGTTTATGAGAGTGCTGCTTTTAATGTGTAAACCTTGTGAGAGAAGTGTTACCTATGCTCAGACGCAATTATTTAAAGCACATCACGTGGAAGGATAACTACACACTGTACCTCTCTATCATTCTTCCATAAGCATATCAAAGAGCCCTCTGAAGGCTATTAAATTTTTATTTTATACATAACCTCGTTAACTGAAGTTGTAATGTTTTAGCACAGACAACAACTTCTAATGTAGTGCTCGAAAGTCGTAAAACGGACGCGTTTACAAGTGTGCTTAATGCATATCAATGACTATATGGCCAAAGATACAAAAACGCGAACGTGAGAGGGTCATAGCCACAGCCTACATTGAGCTTCCATTGTCTCAGGACATATATTGGTCTCCTCGCAGAGAGCTCTACAGGGTGCAGAATCATGAAGTTCGTACTTGGACTGGTCTTAATCAGCTTCATTGTTGGGATAACCCACGGTAAGTTTTCACATACTTGTACTAGTACGTTATAGGAAGTGAAAAAAACTTTGTAGGAGGAGCTTTTGAATTAAAGAGAGTCTAAGCGATGCTTTGAAATACCAAAAATGAAATTATGTCAAATGCACACAGAAAATGGACAAGCATAAGACAAGAAATCACTCTTCAATTATGCTGGGCTAAATTTGCCATGCAACTACGGAGACCATAGACTGGGGCGTAAATGTGAATGGCGCCCCTCGCTGTGCTCACATCTAGCTGTTATACAGGGTCTTCAACTCCAAACTCTTTTTGTGCATTACCTAATTACTCAAGGACTTTCGTCTACTTTTTGGAACTAAAACGTGTTTCATTTTTCATTTCTACAGCCAGTTATTCAAACGGCTTTGTGACATTAGTCACAGTAAAAAGATGGTAACATTCTATCTGAAAACATTCCAAATATTCCATCGTTTTTAGGAAGAGTGTACTATTATGCACCAACAACGACAGAAGCTCCGACCACGACACAGAAAGCGAGCTATGGCGGCTATGGCGGCAACGGTGGCAACGGCCAGAATGGACAAGGCAACGGTAACAATGGTGGCCAAAATGGTGGCAGCGGTGGCTACGGTGGCCAGTATGGTGCCGGTAACAATAATGGCCAAGGCAACGGGAATAATGGTGGCCAAAATGGTGGCAGCGGTGGCTACGGTGGCCAGTATGGTGCCGGCAACAATAATGGCCAAGGCAACGGGAACAATGGTGGCCAAAATGGGGGCGGAGACAATAATGATAAGCAACACCATGCTGGTGGCGGAAACAACGGTATGAACGGTAGGTATTTAATTCGCACTTCACGTCAATTCGTAGCTTAAGGTTTAAGGAATGTTCCAAAGATCTAACTGACAGATTGTGTTAAAACCTTATCTCGAGCATAAAAAAAACCGCTTCAGTCATTATTTTTATCAGAATAATTTTGCTTTCTGACAAAATTCATGCAAAAACTGTGAACTTGATCAATTGATGCGTATCACGTCAACATAGTTAAATAATAAGATATTCAAAAAAATTCCCAGTGCATTCCTTTCCCTTCCAGGTATGAAACAAATGATGCAGATGATGATTTGGATGATGATGAACATGGCCGGCATGGGCAACAACGGCCAGCAAGCTGACTAGGTTTCTTCCACACGAAATGATGCTCTTCTCGAGGTTTTGATATTTATGACTTCTTGAAAGTATCGTTCCTACGTTTGGTATGGTATCATGGAAAATCCTCGTCCACAGTGCATCTTTATACACATGTCGATGTGGAAGTTACCGTATTCGTTATTAACTGGTTTGACACTTAATGCTACTTTTTATGTTTGAGATAAAAGGGGGGTGGGGTATTCATAATGTTTTGTAGGACTGTGAAAAAAATCCCAAGTGAAAGTTCATCCAGGAAACTCAAATGTGAGAGGCAGCTTTATTTGTTAAAACGAAATCTCGTGTGGGCTATCAAGATACGACCTGTAGCTATTTAATAGTTCTTGTATCCTACATTAGAAAACAGTTTAATACAAGCCGTATATCTTTAAAATTCCCACGTAGGTTTATGACACTTAAATGAGGCCATAACTGATTGAATAACGAGAGAGATTCCTGCCTGACTTTCCAACATGTGCATCATTTTAAACGTCGGTGTCAAATGTATTCAATAAATGTTATATATATTATTTAAAACGTGTTTGGTTTCGTCATTTATTTGTGTTGTTGAGCTATGCCATCCGATTCTTAACTTTAAGTCATTCGTTAAATTTTGAAAATTTATTCAATTACAATTTGCGTTCACGACCCTTTTGGCCGATAAGGGCCGTTTCTTTGCGTGAATTCAATTTTCTCCAATTTTATCCACAAAATATTATAACCATAGTAAGCTGAAAATATGCTCCCTATCATTCTACATGAACATTAAAATGTGAAGTACAGTGTATGTAAGTTTTGGTCTGTATGAAGGACCATGTTGTAGTAACCTAAAACACGCCTAATTAATGTTTTCTGTTTAATTTCTCATAAAAGATTATTGATCCCACGTGTAAACGCATTTAAACGTATGACACGATGTCCATTACAGACCGGTGTTCTCTGCAGGGACTCTCATGTATATTGCTATCAAGTTTACTAATGGAAAGAAGGAACTGGGGAGTTTTATTTCAAGCAAGAGTGCTAGCGCGTTTTCACGTCAAGGTAAAAACAATTTGAAAATGAACGCACTCCAGAGGATTTATTTTTGCTTTAACTTGAGGCGTGTAAGGGTAATACTTCGCGCTCGCATACCGATTTAGCCACAGATCACGAGTCAGTATTTTAAAACATTAATGTGATGCTGTTGTAGTTATTGTAAAATGTCTGTTGACTCCCCCCCCCCTCCAAAAAAAAATCCGTATTTATATTTGCGACTTTCTAATAGGTTGATTATGTGACCTGTATTGGTATATTGATTTTTGCAACCATTTATAAGTTCTGTAGACTTATTCTGTTGGCATCTAGCTTGCCAATCATATCGGATTTTGTAATTCAAAGAAGAGAGAAAAATTAAAACAAATCACTGAAGATTATATGGTTTGCGACTCTTCTTTTTTATTTGCATTTACGAAAAACATTAATTACACACTACCTAATGAACAGTTCAAGTTTGAATTTCAAAGTCTTGATTCAAATATTTATATTCTTATCGTGGTATTGTATTGCGGTTTGTGTCCAACTCATATGTCCATAAGACGTTGTCCTTTTCATTTGACCTATTTCTTGCACGTGCTGCTCAAACTGTTGGATAGCTGGCGGCGGTAGCTATGCCACAATTGTTGCCACGGTTACGGGACATCTGGACATAGCCTGCATTACCCCAGCTGGTTCCCCAACTGAAAGAAGACAAATATCAAAAACGGTAAATTTACATGCCTAGCTTTTTTAGAAACATTTACCAATAATAACATGTTACGAATGGATTTATATTAATAATGCTATTTACAACGTAGTCGGTGGGATGTTTATCATTATAGTGTTTCTGTGCGTTGTGGGCTTACAAGTTTCGTGACTTATACCTACACTGTATTACCGACCCTGTTAAATTATGGAGTCTAGCTCAATATTTCCGAATATAACTGTACCTGTTCTTCACAATGTAATAATTGGATCCGTATCCCACAGCCAACACACCGTGGTCTAGTCTTGTACTGCTGCAGGCTGGTTCGTAGAAGATACCGCTCCTAGTGACAAATAAGTAAAACCATATGGACATGCTTTCTTTACAGATATAAAGTTATGCGATATAATAGCAAATTTACGTTTAATATTTAAAACAAATGCATTTAGAAACAAGCAAATCAGCAAAATATAGCATGAAAACAACCAGACTCTATGGTGATTCAGGGTATCTTAACAATTCTGAGACAATGCTAAGTAATTTTGACCGATCATCTCAGTACAACACGACTAAAAATAAACTTTTTGGTGCCACGCTCTTGGTTGAACATTGTTCCCACCAAGGGCATCATTTTATAGTTTTATTGTTTTACTCCCCAGCCATAACGTTCGGTGCTACTGTAGCAACTGTGGGTGAACATTTAAAATGCCATACTTGATGTACATATCATATAGACGAGTGGCTCGACAAGCATATACCAACAGAAGTCTATACACACTGTATTTCGTTTTAGCAGGCCCGTAGCGAGCAATTTCGAAAGGGGGGTTCTTTTTCTGAAAAAGTGGACCTTTTCCCATAAAAACTTCATGTAACTAGATCAAATTTTACCTAGAGTGGACCTTTTCCCAGCAAAAGGGGCGGTTCTTTCGAACCCCCCTGGCTACGGGCCTGGTTTTAGGCCGCGTTCAGAACAATATACTAACTAGTCCCCGGGTCAAACATGGCGACCCACTAAGAAGCCTGCCGTCTAATCTGCTAAAAGACACTGCATAGATTCCCCCTGGGAAAGTATTCAAGTGGATCGACCATACTGGACTGTCAGACTAGTTAGTCCACTGTTCTGAATGCGGCCTAATACCTACCTGTAGTGTATAAAGGATTGGTGGTTGGCATCAATGGCGACGGAGACGGGTCCGACACTGCTCAGAGCGGAGGCCAGACCAGACTCGCTACCACGGCGGATATCGGTGTGTCCTTTTACTGTGGCGCCGATGCTGTTCTTGCTGAAGTGGCATGTGCCGTCCTGTTGGAAGGGAGGGGGGAGCAGAGAGAGAACAGATATTTGAACTTTCATGACTACATGGCCAATGGCAATTATTTTTCTATTGACTCAAATGTTCAGTTTAGTTACAGGCAGTTATATAGAAAATTACTATAGTTGAAGCAATTACATATATCATTGCCTTTGTTGCAAAGAAAAAAGAAGTTCGAGTCTCATGGAAGTATCAAGTTGAGGCCCAAGACGAAAACGAGGCAAATTATGACACCTTAAAAAATTCGTTAAGCCCTCTGAAAACCGCTTTTGTAATAGCTACAGTCAAGGTTCAGTAAGGTGAATTTGACGTTGGTCATTAAAAGATAAGCAATTAAATATATAAAAATATGTCCCGTTATACATACCTTGTTCTGGTATGGGTAGGAGCTCTCAGTGTCAATTCCTCCGTTAGCTGCGATGTATCTGAAGGCGTTGTCCATGATGCCTCCCTCGCAGCCATGGTTGCCTTAACAAAATAAATAAATAAATAAAAATTAACAATTTTGAATAGTTAGTGATACTAGAGGTACGAGTAATATTGATTGTTCCCAATTTTTTTTTTAATTCAACTTTGTCGTTCCTCAGAAGCAACACCATATTGCGATATATGCAATATCAGCGTCAATGAGCAGTATATACGGATTAATACGGAGGCTAGGATTGTTTTGTTTCTTTCCTTGTAAGTTGTCTACTGCCTATGGGCGTGTGTTAAAAACAAATCTAACTAACAGAGAGAGAGAGATTCTCTACATTACCGTATCTCTGTGAGCAATCAACCAGCTGTTGTTCGGAGAGTGAGACCAGCTTGCCGGTGGCTCTCTTGTGTTGACCTTCCACAGAGCCGTGTTAATGTCTCAGACACTAAGCTCTGCAGAATTTTCAGTGAACAGTTTATGGCTAAAGGACACTTGCACCGATACTTTATCGACGTAACCTCAATAATGGATATAGTGATAAAATTTGACAAGCAGGGACATCAAAATTTCATAATTATCGCATGATTCCCGTGTTCGCGGAAGCACCTGTTGTTATCCTACATATACAGTAACAATGCAAATATCAGTAAAACGATGTGTCCAGAAACGGTATCATCCTCACTCGTCCGCTAACTTCACTTGATAACAATCACTGAAAACAACACACAAATCTATGTATAGGAAATAGATGAGCTTCGATAATTTCCCAGTTGATAATAATGTTAAATTCGTTGATCACGTACTTGATTAGCAGTTTATTGAAATACTGAGCAACAGTTGGGTATAATCTGAATAAGTTCTTTCTTAATCAACTAATTTTTATTTGCGTTTTGTTCCATCCGACCATCCGACCTTACTAAGTTTAAAAAGGAACCTTGTTTTTTAACCAATTCCTTAGTTTTTGGATGTACGATAAAGATTTTTCAGTCTAAAAAGACTACAAACTAATAGATGAGCGGCAGAAGGCCAGAATTTTCAGATTTAGTGTCCCCTTTATACACAGACCTGAATTATATATCATTTGAAAGCTCAGGGTCTGCTGGTCAAAGTTAGCCATTATGTGGAAAGGGCAATTCCGTACGTAACCATGTAAACGGACAAAATCCAAGATGTCCGCCTGTTTTTGCATTTTTTTTTTTTTTTAAATTTACAAATCAATGATAACAAGTGTTTTGCGATGTGTATCGAAGAAAATACAAGTTACCTACCTGTAAGATTCCTCGTCATATGACCCGTATGATTTCCCATGGAAGTTCTTCCATGTCTCCCACTCAGAGTCCAGGGTCTTGTCAAAGGTATAGAGCTGAGAGAGGGCCACGCCCACACAGGCAAATAGTACCAACAGACGCATCTGGAAAACATGCGTTTTTAACTGTCATTATTTATGGTCTTCAGTTTGAAAGCAACAAGCAACGAAGTCCTCACTTTGGATTTACATCAACACAGGAGTGAACCAAATAGTCAAATCAAAAACAACAAAATCAATGTATAAATAATAGAATAAATCGATAAATATAATGATGTAATGAATAAGTAATAACTTATCTATGTAGCAACAACCTTGTCATGACTTAATGATATTCTAAATAAGAAATGAAAATGAGAATGATTATTATAAACATTCTGACACAAATAAATTACTAACAAGCATTAGTTAAAATGATGTTTTATTGACGAGCGACCACTGTAAATTAAAAAAATTCTAAGCTGAAAATTATTTTTGAAAATAGAAATTCCTGAAGAATTACTGATGCAATAGACAATGCTTTTACACTCAATGCCACATCGATTCAAGTTTGTAGCGTCTTGGTCACATACGGGTATACACAGTTCTCTTACCTTTCAAACTGTAGTCTGGCAAAAACGCTGAGAGTGACGCGATGTGCTCTCCCTGCTGTATTTATACCCATGGTCACTAACTGATAACAGTACAGGGTTGCTACTTAATATAGAATATTTTTATCATTGCTTTTTTTTTAATGCTGATTTAATTTTGTTTGGCTTGAGTCATTAAAAAAGTATGTCACTGAATAATAAAAACATCCAGTCTTCTGTTTCAGTCAATGATATCAAATCTGACATAAGATGCCATTCAAAAGAAAGGAACACCCCCATAAAACCATATCAACAGTTTGATGTCAGTATTAACTTTGAGCTAAGATTTTAAAGAAAATGATAGCCATTCGGACAGTGATATGTTACACAGTCAAAAACTCACTACAGTAAATTATGAAAAGTCAGTAATTGTGGGTATGACCTCCAGCAGACGCTTGCAGCGCCCTCATCCTACATGGCACACCCTGTGACACGTTTTTTAGAGTTTGGATGGGGGACATCATTCCACTCAGTAATATTTGCCTGTCGCAGTTCATCACTATTTACCGGCCGATGACCATAGCTATTAATTCTGTGAGTTACTTTTGCCCAAAGGTTTTCAATTGGGTTCATATCTGGAGAGTTTGAAGGCCAGGAAAGTTGCTGAACCCATTGGTTTTGAAGAAAAATAGTGATTCTGCGGCCTCGAAGTGGGGTTGCGCAGTCGTCTTGGTACACAAAGTTGTTCCTGAAGATGACTCTTACCAATCAAAGCATCGTTTGCTTTAGAAGGTCTCTGTAGGAATCCTGGATAAGGTTGCCTCCTAGAAAAACCAACTGGCTATGGGCACCGACATGAAATGCTCCCCAAACAGAGACGTTACCATTCCCTGCTTGCACCCTAGGCAGTGCACAATCATTGTTTTATGCCCATCGTACACGTCGGTGGACAGGGATTCGACCGTCAACGCTGAAGAATCCATATCTGGCCTCATCACTGAAAACGACGTGATTCCAGTGTTTTGGCTGCAAACTCACGTGGTCCGCAGCCCATTGCAGACGTCGCTGTATATGACCTGTTGTTAACAGTGGTTTCCCTACTGGCCTTCGTGCAAAATAACCGGCTTGCAGTAACCTCTTGTTCACTAGGGACCTTGAAACGTGCGTTTGAATGACATTCTGCCTCTCTTTTCTGAGCAGCACGGCGACCTCTAAGGAGAAGGCGATTGAGTCTTCTTGGTGTGTTACGCGGACACTCTGGTCAAGGTATTGGAGTAGTTGCCCCTGTTGCAGCATTTCTTTGGAGGACTTTACAAACGGTTCCTGATAAATGTTGAATTACCTGTCCGTTTCTGGCCATTATCTCTGAGAGCAAGAATCCCACAGTAAGCTGTGTTACTTAGCTGTCGAACCATATCTTCACTAAAATACCTGTCAAGTTTCAGAGCGATCCCTTTGTTGTTTCTCTGAACACACTGCAAAGATTGGCCAAACCCATGCGTTTTTATACAAGGGCAGAAATTGCCGAAAAGACCACCCCTCACATTACTGACCACAGAACATGCAATTGCATGCATCAATTGTTTCGAGAGTTGTGTGATAATTAGGTAACACACCTGGCTACTCAAATGTGAGAGGCAGCTTTATTTGTTAAAACGAAATCTTGTGTGGGAATACAAAACTAACGCCAAACGGATAGATATCGCGGATGATCTTCGGCTATCAAGATACTCCCTGTAGCTATTAAGCAGTTTTTGTATCCTACATTAGAAAACAGTTAAATACAAGCCGCATATCTTTAAAATTCCCATGAAGGTTTGGGACACTTAAACGAGGCCATAATTGATTGAATAACGAACGAGACTCCTGCCTGACTATCCAACGAGTGCATCGTTTTAAACGTCGGTGTTTCATTTCAAATGTATTCAATAAATGTTATATCGATTATTTAAAACGTGTTTGGTTTCGTCATTAGTTTGTGTTGTCGAAATATGCCATCCGCTTCCCAAATTTTAGTCATTCGCTTAATTTTTCTTAAATAAATAAAATTACGATATGCGTCCACGACCCTGTTGACCGATAACGGCAGTTTCTTTGCATGAACCCAATTTTATCCCCCCGCCACCCCCGCCACCCCCCCCCCCCCCAAAAAAAAAAAAAAAAGTACAAGCTGCATGAATGCTCCCTACCATTTAACATGAACATTAAAATGTGAAGTATATAAGTTTTGGTCTGTATGAAGGACCATGCTGTAGGAAACTAAAACTGTTTAATGTTTTCTGTTTAATTTCTCATAAAAGATCATTGATCTCACGTGGAAGCGCATTTGAACGTATGGCACGGTGTCCATTATAGCCTGTTGTTCAATGCAGGGACTCTCATGCATATTGTCACGCTCGGCTGTCACCTTGATTGGATAGTAAACGGTTGTCGTAAAATCGCTAAATGATATTAAAACCCGGTGCATAAACTTGAAAACCACCTAGGACAACCTTAGACTGCCACATTAATCCAATACAACGCAAAAATAAACTATAACAAGTGGTTAAAGCCTTCAAACCGAATGCCGTAAAGTCCCCATATACCTCCATAGAGACAATAAAATAGAAGAAGCTTCTGAAACAAGAAAAATCCAGTTCCAACATAATAATCGAAATAAAATACTGCCGGGCATCGGAGCGGCCTAAAACTTGGCACGCTTACCGCTAATACTGCAGGCTACATCATCCCGTCGCTCGTTTGTAAATTCCGTGCATGGCATACGCACAATCAAACCGTATATCCAAATTCCACCTCTGATGTTTGAATTGGTCCTCTCTAACCTACCATAACGAAAAAGAAGCCATGCCATTGGACAATGCGACCTCTGCGGTTACGTCATTTCCTGAATTGGATTGTAGAGAGGACCAAGTTTTAGGCCGCTCCGATGCCCGGCAGTATTTTATTTCGATTATTATGTTGGAACTGGATTTTTCTTGTTTCAGAAGCTCCTTCTATTTTATTGTCTCTATGGAGGTATATGGGGACTTTACGACATTCGGTTTGAAGGCTTTAACCACTTGTTATAGTTTATTTTTGCGTTGTATTGGATTAATGTGGCAGTCTAAGGTTGTCCTAGGTGGTTTTCAAGTTTATGCACCGGGTTTTAATATCATTTAGCGATTTTACGACAACCGTTTACTATCCAATCAAGGTGACAGCCGAGCGTGCATATTGTAATGAAGTTTACAAATGGAAAATATATATACTGGGGACTTTTATTTCAAGCAAGAGTGCTAACGCGTTTTCACATCAAAGTAAAAACAATTGAAAACGAATGCGCTGCACAGCATCATATACTTTTGCTTTAAAAACTTGAGGCGTCTAAGGGTAAAACTACGCGATCGTATATCCATTGAGCCACAGGTCATGTGTCAGTGTTTTAAAGATTAATCTGATCCTGTTGTAGTTACTAAAAATGTCTGTTGACTTCCACCTCCATCCCCCCCTCCCCGAAAAAAAACTCAAATTCGTGACTTTCTAATAGGCAAATTATGCGACCTGTAGGCCCTACAAGTCTAACGATTTTTTGTAACCGTTTATGAGTTCTGAACATGTAGATCGGAACTTTAATAGGGTTCTGTAAACATCCTAGCAATCTTCTCGTATGTCACATTAAGCATATGATTATTTCAAAGAAGAGAGAACAATTTCAAACAAACCACTGAAGATTATATGGTTTGCGACTATTCAATTTTTATTGGCATTTACGAAAAAGAGTAATTACATATTTCCTAATGAAAAGCTCAAGTCTGAATTTCACAGCCTTGGTTCAAATATTTATATTCTTATCGTGGTGTTGTATTGCGGTTTGTATCCAACTCATATGTCCATAAGGCGTTGTCCTTTTCATTTGACCTATTTCTTGCACGTGCTGCTCAAACTGTTGGATAGCTGGCGCTGCTGGCAATACCGCAGTTGTTGCCACGGTTACGGGACATCTGGATGTATCCTGCATTACCCCAGGTGGTTCCCCAGCTGAAAGAAGGCAAATATTTAAGACGGTAAATTTACATGCCTAGCTTTTTTCTTTTTCTTTTTTTTTTTTTAGCTTTTTTTCATAAACAATTCCCAATTATAACTTATTCATAAACAATTCCTAATAATAACATGTTAAGGATGAATGTAGATTTAACAGGGTTAAGTACTGTACCTGCCATTTACAATGTAGGCGGTGGTATGTTTATTATTATTATAGTGTTTCTGTGCATTGTGGGCTTACAAGTTTCGTGACTTAATAGAGGCCTACCTATTACCGACCCTGTTAAATAATGGAGTCTAACTCAATATCTCCGAATATAACTGTAGGCTTACCTGTTCTTCACTATGTAATAGTTGGATCCGTATCCCACAGCCAATACACCGTGGTCCAATCTTGTGCTGCTGCAGGCTGGTTCGTAAAAGACACCGCTCCTAGTGACAAATAAGTAAACCATAGACACGTTTTCTTTACAGAAATTAATGGGATATAATAGCAAATTTACATTTTATATTCAAAGTAAATTAGCAAAATGTCGCATGAAAACATCCAGACATTACAGTGATCCAGGGTATTTTAACAATTCTGAGACAACAAAATACGAATTGCTTTGGATGCTTAACAATTTTGACCGATCATCTCATTACAATACGACTAGAAATAAACTCTTTGGTGCCACGCTCTTGGTTGAACATTGTACCCACGAGGGGCATCATTTTATAGTTAAATTGTTAATTTCCCAAGCCATAACGTTCTGTGCTACAGAAGCAACTGTTGGTGAACATTTAAAATGCCATACTGCATGTATATCATATAAACGAGTGCCTCACTAAGTATATACCAACAGAATGCTATACAGTCTGTATACAGTTTTAGACCACATTCAGAACAATGGACTTACAAGTCCGCGGGTCAAATATGGCGACCCACTAAAAAGCTAGCCGTCTAATATGCTAATTGATTCCCCGTGGGAAAGTATTCAAGTGGCTCGGCCATATATGACCATCAGAGTAGTTAGTCCACTGTTCAGAATGCGGCCTAAGACCTACCTGTAGTGCATGAAGGATGGGTGGTTGGCATCAATGGCGACGGAGACGGGTCCGACACTGCTCAGGGCGGAGGCCAGACCAGACTCGCTACCACGGCGGATATCGGTGTGTCCTTTCACTGTGGCGCCGATGCTGCTCTTGCTGAAGTGGCATGTGCCGTCCTGTTGAAAGGGGGGACAGATATTTGAACTACATGATTATATGGCCAATGGCAACCATTTCTCTGTTGACTCAAATGTTCGGTTTAGTTACAGGCACTTAATACTATAACAGATTACTATAGTTGAAACAATTACATGTCATTGCCATTGTTGCAAAGAAAAAAGAAGTTCGAGTCTCATGGAAGTATCAAGTTGAGGCCCAAGTCGATAAACAGACGAGTATTGACGACTGACAAAATTTGTTTAACATACTGAAAAAAACACGTTTGTATTAGTAACAGGTATGGTTTAGTACATTGAATTCACATTGGTTATTAAAAGATTAACAATATATTACCAATTTGCCGACTATGCCTTGAATTGTGTCCTGTCATACATACCCTTCCTGTGTATGGGTAGGAGCTCTCAGTGTCAATTCCTCCGTTAGCTGCGATGTATCTGAAAGCGTTGTCCATGAGTCCTCCCCCGCAGCCATTGTTACCTTTACAAATTAATCAATTAATAAATTAATTTAATTTAAACATTTTGAATAGGCCTAGTTGGTAATACTAGCTGTACGATCAATGTGCTTTTTCACAATTTGCTCAAATCCAACTTTGTCGTTCCTCAGAAACAACACAATATCACAATATGCAATGTCAATGTCAATGAACTGAGGATTAATACGGGGCTTAGCATTGTTTTGTTTCTCATACTTGTAAGCTGCCTGATGCCTGTGGGGGTGTGTTAAAAACAAAGTTGACTGAGAGAGAGAGTCTCTACATTACCGTATCTTCTTGAGCAATCGACCAGTTGCTGTTCGGAGAGTGAGACCAGCTTGCCGGTGGCTCTCTTGTGTTGACCTTCAACAGAGCCGGTGGTGGAGAAGGCCCAGCAGGAGCCGCAGCCTCCCTACAACATACAGCAAGAATATCGGCACCATGTTATCACAGGGAATAACAATGATGTGACGTAAGTACCACGAAACACTGGACAGATGCACTACCACTACGTTTTTGTATGAAGGATGTAGCAGATGGGCCACGTGACTGAGACGTCACCTGACGGGGGCGCCCGTTTAAGGGAAAGTTATCAAAAAAAAAAAGGTTACAGATATTTGGACATTGTCGCAGTTTCAGTGTTTGCCACGGGTGCTCTAGATCTGTCTGATCCGTGTCCCAGAGTTGCTCAGCATGTGCTGCAAGATGGCAATACTACTGAAGTAAATCCGTAAGCTAATTAACATAAACATGTTCCAATTACCTGGTTTTTCACTCCAGTGACGTAGCCCTTGGATCTCCAGTCCACGCTGGCGGCCAGTTTCTGGTCAGACGGGGGCATGTACAGGGTTCCGGTCTGGTTCAGGGGCATGACGTACCCCAACATTGTACGTGAGAATTCCTCTAAGGTCTGACAAAAATATAAAACAATATTGGTATTCTACGTGAACGGTTTGTGTCTGATTTCCCAGTGTACTTTTTATATATGCATGTATATCTTAAAAAATGTTTTCTTCAGAAATAGTAAAACGATGGAAATAGGTAGTAACACGTACAGATAAATATTGAGCTTCGAAAATGTGTTTGAGTGTTCGCGCTTCTGTGTGTCTGTGTAGTTATGAATATAAAGATTTGTAAGATGTACGTCACATAGCTCAATGTATTAAGACTTCTACTAGTATAAATCTCAAACATGGTACCATATCGTTGAACTGGTTGGAGCCCACACTGTAAGTGTGAAGACCCATGTCGTACTCTCGGTTGTGTTTAACTTACCATGTCGTTGAACTGGTTGGAGCCCACACTGTAAGTGTGAAGCCCCATGTCATACTCTCGGTTGTGTTTAACTTAACCATGTCGTTGAACTGGTTGGAGCCCACACTGTAAGTGTGAAGACCCATGTCATACTCTCGGTTGTGTTTAACTTACCATGTCGTTGAACTGGTTGGAGCCCACACTGTAAGTGTGAAGACCCATGTCGTACTCTCGGTTGTGTTTAACTTACCATGTCGTTGAACTGGTTGGAGCCCACACTGTAAGTGTGAAGACCCATGTCATACTCTCGGTTGTGTTTAACTTACCATGTCGTTGAACTGGTTGGAGCCCACACTGTAAGTGTGAAGACCCATGTCGTACTCTCGGTTGTGTTTGGCTTACCATGTCATTGAACTGGTTGGAGCCCACAGTGTAAGTGTGAAGACCCATGTCGTACTCTCAGTTGTGTTTGGCTTACCATGTCATTGAACTGGTTGGAGCCCACACTGTAAGTGTGAAGACCCATGTCGTACTCTCGGTTGTGTTTAACTTACCATGTCGTTGAACTGGTTGGAGCCCACACTGTAAGTGTGAAGACCCATGTCGTACTCTCAGTTGTGTTTGGCTTACCATGTCATTGAACTGGTTGGAGCCCACACTGTAAGTGTGAAGACCCATGTCGTACTCTCGATTGTGTTTAACTTACCATGTCGTTGAACTGGTTGGAGCCCACACTGTAAGTGTGAAGACCCATGTCGTACTCTCGGTTGTGTTTAACTTACCATGTCGTTGAACTGGTTGGAGCCCACACTGTAAGTGTGAAGACCCATGTCGTACTCTCGGTTGTGTTTAACTTACCATGTCGTTGAACTGGTTGGAGCCCACACTGTAAGTGTGAAGACCCATGTCGTACTCTCGGTTGTGTTTGGCAATCCACTCTAGTCTGTCCTCCCAGATTGCTCGTCTGGAAATGATAAAAAGCAACCAGATAAACCAGACATCTTGAAATATGAAAATAATCAGAGAAAACGTGGGGGCTGCTTGAAACTTGGCTGCTCAGTATTGCTTGTCTCTTAACTTCATAATAAACAGACGTATAGAAGAAGGCTTTTTTTAACTTGTAAAGATATAGAGTGCACCTAGACTTGATCGGCATAGTATGATCATTAATAACCTCTAATGTATCCATAGGATAAAGTCATTCCCCTCTATGAAAGGTTAATTCTGTTTATGTAACTGTCTCAGACAATCAGCTCTACAAAATGTTGAGTCTTTAGTTTATGTTCAAAGGACACTTGCACCGATACTATATCGACACTATCTCAATCATGAATGTAGTGATAAAATTTGACAAGCAGTGACATCAGTGTTCGATAATTATCGCATGATTCCTGTGTTCGCGAAAGCACCTGTTGTTATCCTACATATCAGAACCTCTGATACAATAGTGACAATGCAGATATCAGTGTAACAATGTGTTCAGAAACGGTATCATTCTGAATCGCCGGCTAACATCACTTGATTACAATCACTGATAACAACACAGAAATCTATGTATAGGAAATAGATTAGCTTCGAAAATTTTTGAGTTGATAACAATGTTGAATTCGTTGATCACGTACTTGATCAGCAGTTTATTGAAATACTGAGCAACATCTAAATAAGTTCTTCTTTAATCTACCAATTTTTATTTGCGTTTTGTTCCATCATGTTAGACCATCCGACCTCACTGCCTTTAAAACGGAACCTAGTTTTTGAACTGATTCCCTAGTTTTTGGATTTACGTTAAAAGTTTTTCAGACCGAAAATTGATTTTCCTTCATACAAGTGTTTTGCGGTGTACATTGAAGGAAATACAAGTTACCTACCTGTACAATTCCTCGTCATATGACCTGTATGATTTCCCGTGGAAGTTCTTCCATGTCTCCCACTCAGAGTCCAGGGTCTTGTCAAAGGTATAGAGCTGAGAGAGGGCCACGCCCACACAGGCAAATAGTACCAACAGACGCATCTGGAAGACATGCCGTTTTTAAGTGTCATTATTAAAGGTTTTCAGTTTGAAAACAAAAATCAACGAACCCCCCATTTTGGATAACACATCGATACACGATCGAGTCCACTAAAAACGTGACAGCCTAATTAAAAACAGCAAAATTAATGTATAAATGATAGAATAAATAGTTAAATAAATTGATGAAATAAATAAGCAACAACGTTCAACGTTCTATATGCTTATCTATATTACATGTAGCGACAACCTTTTCATGATTTAATGATATATAGTAAATAGAAAATGAAAACAAGGATGATTACTATAAACATATCTGACACAAATAAATTACGCACAAGCAATAGTTAAAATGACATTTGAATTGACGAGCGACCACTGTAAATTAAAATAATTTCTAAGCTGAAATTTATTTTTAAAAATTAGAAATTACTGAAGAATTACTGATGCAATAGACAATGTTTTCACACTCAATGCCACATCGATTCAAGTTTGTAACGTCTTGGTCACATACGGGTATCCCCAGTTCTCTTACCTTTCAAACTATCGTCTGGCAAAAACGCGGAGAGTGACGCGATGTGCTCTCCCCGCTGTATTTATACCCATGGTCACAAACTGATAAGAATACATTGATGTCATAACATTTGGTACCCGATCCAAGTTTGGAAACTTTTTCAGCAGCTGAAACAATGGTCACATGCAGTCCGTTTCACCGAGCCGTTTCGTGACTTGACTGGAATGGTTGATACGCCCACAGTGACGTGTCCATAGCTGATAATGGTAAACTTGGCCATTCTGCAGACTCTATTTTGATCTAGGGTTTTGGGATTTAAAACAAGTTTCTAATTTCATTTTTATCGATCCTGTTTTTCGGTATTCAATATACGTAAACGTTTACCGTCATTAGTAGAATTGTTATTTGTAATGCACCCAGGTTTTTTAAAAGTCTTTTTTTTCTAATTGTTAATTCTTTTTAAACTATGACGACATACGGTAGGTGCATATGAATGTTCGACACGAGCAATCATGCCAGTCTCTCACGTGCCCTTCACAAAATTTATAAAGTGCACATTTTAGCTTAAATTCATTTTGCCAGCGACATCATTTTCATGATAACTTGTAGGCCCTAGTTGATACTAAATTTGGCAAGCATGGGAATTTCTGGATATTTCCGGCCGTATCAGAAAAAAATTGCTATTAAAATGGGATGTTTCAGTATTTCTGTACAATAGCACCGGTATGTTACTGCGCCATCAAGACTGTAAACGACAATTGTCTGTGTTTGTATGAGCCTAGAGATGTAGGGCCTACATGTCCGATAGGTTATGGGCAACACTGGTGTCACGTCAAACATTCTCGCCGTGTTTATAGGCAATAATTGTGTTGAAGATTAATAAATAGATATAAAAATAAATTGCTGAGTTCCTATAATACAATGTCACATTTTTCTAGCACACTCAACAAAACAGTAATACTACAAAGTAATTTACAAATTATGGCAATAATAATAAAACAAATGTTATGAAAATAAATAACGTTTTTTTTATGTGTGTGTGTGGGCGAGCCCTGCAGAAAGGCCTCCATCGGAGCTGTCATATTGGAAAAAGAATGCGAAATGTGTTTTAAAATTCATCTTTAACGAAGCCCGCCACTCCCCTCCCGCCATACTGCCAAAATAGAAAAAAAGAAAGAAAAGAAAGAGAGAAAGCAGTCTCAAGCTAAGAAAGAGAAAACGGCAATTATTCATCCCTTGTCATTGTCTGCCATCAAAATTTATACCCCCCCCCCCCCACACACACACACATCCACCCGCCGTCCTTCACAGCAAAAGCAATCGGTCAGTGCTGTGTCCCAGGTGTTCTATATTCTTTTAACATTAAAATATTTATAAGCCAGTGAGGCGAGAGTAGATGACACTGTTTCTATAGTTTAAGGGAGAACGCAAACAGGAATCGATAAGACGACCTCTGCACGTGAATCTCATTACTGGTACAACTGAGCGTCTCAGGTCGTCTGGATACAAGGTCATAAACACACACTGGCCGCAGGCTCCATTATGGCCCCCATCCTAGGGTACTGGAATATCCGAGGGGTAAGTTTTGTACGCGTTTATAACAATATTCTCATAATGGGGATCCCTTATATACTTAACTTGTACTGGCGTTTGTACAGTATAATGTGAGAAGGGCACATTTGTCAGCTGTCGGGAATACATTTGTCTGGGTCGACTATGAATCCGAGAAGCCCTTCCCATACTGTTATGTAGTAATATGTAGTTAAAGCATTAGATATTCTAATGAAATTGTTAACAGCCACTTAAGATTTACAGGGGCGGATCCAGGATTATTTGAAAGGGAAGGGGGGGGGGGGGGGGTTCAGAACGCCAAGCCTCGGATGTGAAGCCGACCATCGTCCCCATCCATTTTTGGATGTTTTGGAGGGCACCGTTTGCCTTAGGAACGGTTTAAAACTACGATTCAGCTAGTCGAAATTCTAATTTCAAGAGGGGAATATTGGTGTGATATATTTTTCAGAAACCGAAGGGGGGGGGGGTCAGGACCCCCCGGGCCTCCTCTAAATCCACCACTGCATTTAAACAGACTTGTTCTTATCGCCCACAGTGTTAATAGCACAACGATCGCTACCTATGATTCGTGTATTAAAATGAGTTTTTATATGCTTTACCTACATGTAGGTTACCCTGTAGCCTTTATGTAACCTACTGGTCAGTACCTTACTATCCGCATTGTGTAAACAAATTCATTGCTTAAAAATACACGCTAATATAGGTAACCGATCACGCGTTCATGCATAGTCCTCCATTAATAGCGGGGAAAGTGTCTCTCTCTCTATATATAACAATGCTGAATGCAGGTTGCAGTATTTAGCGATAACCTTGAGACGTTTAATCTGTCTTTTCTGAATAAGTATATGGGGCAAAACAACATAATTTATGAGCGTCGTGTTTAGAAGTACAAGAGTTATGTTAGAGGGAGGGAGGGAGAAAGAGAGAGGGGGGTAGGGGATGAGGGGGGGGGGGGGGTGAAGTTGTTGGCAACCTGAAGCTACTACTACTACATGTTGTGTGATATTAACAGACTAATTCTAACACGTGGTTCACAACATACATGTATATCTAGGCCTATAAAGAACAAAACTTATTTTTGGGGGGGTTAAGGTTGTTTAACCCTAAAAGTAAGTAAAATACTTGATTCTATATTCTGTAGCTTTGTCAGCCTATCAGACTACTGCTGAACTATGTTGGACAGGAATATGAAGAGAAGGTATATGCTCTTGGACCAGGTAGTATATATATATATATATATATATATATATATGACGTGATATATACACGATGTCTATGTTATCACCAATCTCTTTCACAAAGTTATAATATCAAATGAGCGTATAAAATATACTTGTGTGATTTGATAAAGAGTGCAAAATATGTATAATATTTAAAAACAAATGGAGTATGTAGCCCACCTCTTTCTCTCTGAATTTACCCACTTAGGAAATATTATTTTTTAAAAATATAATAAGCCCACGTTTTGCTTTCGTTTTCTCCACCAAACAGATACTATATTTCAGCTCCTGATTTCAAGGATGACTCCTGGATGAGTGAAAAGTTCAACCTCGGGCTGCCGCTCCCAAATGTAAGGAATACAATATAAGTTTAACAGTTTAAGCAATTAAAGAGCAATACAAAAACGACACATTTCCAGTAGACTCTACAATGCCGTTATTTTGCAAAAGTTATATGACAAGTATGACAGTTAAAATGATTTTAAAATATGTATCTTCAAATAAAACTGCAGTTCACTTCGAAAATGTCTTCGTTTTCCAAAATTAAAAAAAATATGTCTTATCTTTCCAGCTTCCTTACTGGATAGATGGCGACACTAAATTAGTCCAAAGCCACGCCATCTTAAAATATCACGCAAGAAAACATAATTTGTGTAAGGTTCCAGCAGCCACTAGTCACAGTCACAGCCACTAGCCACAGCCACTAAAATAAACGAGAAATCTTATGGAATACTTTATTAATGTTTAGTTAAAATTAAAATTTCCTATTAGTTTTAAGGGCTAGAGACCCTCTGGGATCGCATTGCAAGCCCTGGTTCATGCCCTTTGAATTTATATCTGATTTTTACCATTTTCTGATGCCAAGTAAAACGACAGAGAACTTTTGATTTTGCCTATTTGTGAACATGCAAGCCTACATAATGGCATTATCTACATCGTATTAAGTCAAACAGTTCTTATTTATCTTACATATATTCAAACTGTTGTTTTCTGGCAATATATCTCAAGGTCCCAAGTCGGAGGCAGAGGTGGTACGTTGTGATATGCTGGAACACCACCTGACTGACGTCATAGAGCAGCACGTGTATTTATGCTACAGCAGCTTCGTTCAGTGGGGAGATTACGTGAGTAAATAGGCTTACCTGTAGCTGTGACATAACCCCTTCGTCTGTCTGTGCATGAATACATGTTAATGTCTGTCTAAATTATATTTGAACCAGCTACGTAATGTACATGTGGTATAAAAGAACAATTGAATATTTTTACTTTTTTTGTAATGGCAGGAGACTAAGAAGGCAGAGTTTCTGACTGCATTGCCGGACAAGATGAAGCATTTCTCGGAGTTTCTTGGTGATCGTCCGTGGTGTGCTGGCGAAAACGTGAGCATCAAGCAGACAGTAGGGGATGGTATTGTGGGGGGGGGGGGACATTTATCCCGTTACCCTGGGGTCCCCGAGAGACCCTGGGGCGCCCATTGGCAAAACATAGGTTTACACGTACTGCATAAATGCATTATAGTTTTCTTCATGTTTATATATACATTTATCCGTTTAAATACTTCAGAGCAGATATCTTGGGATATCAAATAGAACGTTTTATCCGTTTCTTCTAGCTCACTTTCGTGGACTTTCTGGCCTACGATATTCTGGACATCCATCGCCTGTTTTCACCCGGCTGCCTGGACACCTTCAAAAACCTGACGGATTACATGGAAAGATTCGAGGTGGGGCAGTCAAAAACAAAACTCTTCGCCTAAGCATTTCTTTCACCTGTCCGATAAACTTGTATGTAATGTTATACGCCCTTTTCAAGACCAACCGTCGTGTTGATACTATATATAGTATATTCCATTATTGTAGTTATATCAAAGTGTGCTTTTTCTTGGGGTTCTTTTTACCAGAATGCTGAACTTCTTTGACAAGAAATGTGAAGCCATGATTTCATTTTTCATTATTGGTAGACAGCGGTTTATGCATATATTAACATATAACTTAATGTTGATTCCGATATAACAAATAAGTCAGAAAGTGATCCTTTGCTTAACGTTGTCAACGTAAAGATTTATATTTATTATTTGGAATTAACTCATATTCATGTATACATTTCAATCACAAGTCTTTAAACAACGTACTGAACCAGACTGTGCTAAACGTGTGTGATATTATTTCCGTGACAGTTTTCGTAAATTGTGTTCATTTTTCAGGCTCTCCCCGCCATTCAAAAGTTCATGCAGTCAGACAAGTTCATGATGAAGCCAGTCTACCAGGATATAGCAGACTGGAGCGGGAAATGATTTTGGAGGTCGTCTGCGAATAAAACACAGATATTTTTGTTTGAAGTGAAAGGGGCAAGATTACGTGAAACATCCAGGTGTATAGATTTCGTGTGTCAAAGAGCAAAATCGATTAAGATCAACCGTAGTGTCTTTAGTTTAAAAATGAGTTCAAGGACTGTCCTACATGATATAAATTTGAATTTATCAAAGTATTTGACTTTACATGCAAAGGACTGTAGTCGGATGAGCATTAACCAAAGTATGCGGATTTATAAATCATGTGTAGGACTGCGGTACTTATACGATTCCAATTTATAAAAGTGCCCCATTTTATTAAAATAAAATAAAAGTAAAATAAAAAAGTAAAAAAACTGAAAGGGCGTAGAAAGTAAAGTGGTTCAACGGGAACATGTTTTCATCATTCACATGTCATTTAATTTCAGTGAAATGACTTAGGCCTAATCAATTTACTCCAAAATACCCAGCTGCACCGACGTCCGCAGCATTAAAATAGAAAAAAAGCTTACAAGCAGAAAGAAAAAAACAAAAAACGCTACAATTTTCAAACAATGCATTACATGGAATGCAGTCTTAGTTTTTATGATAACACAATAATGCCACGAATAATAATGTCACTGACTTTTAAGTTAAAACAATCAGTTGTACTAAGCACATATAATATATTAATTGCCTCTGTAAAAGGGCAACAACTGGGTGTAGGTTTGAATTACATCACCCCTAAGTTGTGAATTTCTCAATGAATTTGAATACAGATATTCAGCAAGAGTCCAAGCGGTTTTAGACCGATCTGCGTAGAACGACATCTTCATTGGGAATGAGCCCTTAGAGTAACGCACGAGTTGAAAATGTCAGAAAGCTCTTGCGTTCATTAATAGCTGTCTTAAAAGTCTACACTGAAATCTGGTGCGAGATAATATTTGTATAGTCTACTTAAGGTGATCGTCAGCGTCCAAAGTCTTCGTAGGCTGACGTTTATGCAGGCGGGAGCTTATAGGGGCCGTGCCTACCGTGTCTTTGAGGGGCAAAATGTGGGTCATACTTGATATGAACGCGCTGTAGACAGGCAACAGACCGACATGGCACCCGTGTTAGGATACTGGGATATTAGAGGGGTAAGGCAGCCATTAACTGTTTGTTTAAGAAAACCTCCAAAGGTAAATGATGTCTCGATATTTGCAAGGCGAGAAAGTAATGATACAAATTAATGTATTTATTTTGCATGTATATTTAGGTACACTGTAGATAAACCAGGGATCACTTGGTTACTTCGTAGGTCATTGCTCTGCCATTTAAAATACTGTAAAGATGGCCTGCTTTGACGCAGGTTAAATCAGTGTGTCATTCAAATAAATGTCGCGGTTGAATTATTCAAAGAAAAAAGTAACAATGTTTTAGGACGATAGTTACTTTATTTTGGCGGACTGCTAGTACAGTTTCAGATATTTTATTGATACACACCTTCACACACAAGGTACAATCAACGACAGCACAACTAACTGTAACAAAATAACACACTACTATTAAACCAGTATTGAGGTCGACCACACTTTTCGGCAAACAGTGGTTCACTTGTTGAGCTAGCGCTATAGCTTGACATTTTGCAAATTCAGCGAGGACTCACTTGGCCTTCACTTGGCCGTAAAGACCACGTTGACATTGTCAGATAAGCAAAGCTGGTGTACTTGGTGTCCTAGAGAAAGAGCTCCCTGCGCTTATCGTCATCAAATATTGACAAACCTGATCTGAATTGTCAACTTTGAGAGCGAATTCACTACAAGATGATCAGCGGACTAACAGATCCGAGGATCAAATATGACCGAGTCAATACCGACTAATTCCAGGTACCTAGCAATTAAACCTTGGCCGTTGGGGGGGGGGGGGGGGGGGGGGGATTAGGCGGCTTGTTTTGGAGTGGGGTCAGCCATATTTAGTCTGCGGATCTGTAAGTCCGTGGATCTTTTTCTGAATGAGGTCAGAGATATTAAGATAAATACTGGGTCTAAGTTTAAAACAGTACAGTGTGTATAAAATAACATAAACCAAGCCTGCAATGAATTTTCACAGCCTATTTTCCAAAGAAAAAAACTTTTACGTGTAAGCAAGTCCTCTTTTCAGAGGTCTCTCTTAATTATTTCTTTTGGAAATAATTAACGGAAGGACAATGACGGTTTCTGTGCAATTTCTGTGCAAGGTTTCCTCGTGTATTTGCTGTAACATGTTTTTCTCTTTTGTTGGTGCTTGCATTGTCTTCTGGACACGTTCTAAGCGCCTTTGGGGACCATTTCATCGGTTGACCTTTTGAGATGACCCCTTCAAGTCAGAATGTTATGTTTTTTTTTATCTTTTAGCTTTGCCAACCCATCAGGTTGCTGTTGAATTATGTAGGGCAGGAGTATGAAGAGAAATACTATGTACTTGGTCCAGGTATCAAACACATGTGATCTCTGTATCTCTCTCTCTCTCTCTCTCTCTCTCTCTCTCTCTCTCTCACACACACACACACACACACAGATTAAGCGATTTCTTATGACGGAAAGCTGCACGCGCTTGTTTTAATGATAGAATATAATGTGTTTTCTGAAAAGAGAAGCTTCCAGTACCTTTACCCGCCAGGATGCCATTATACCCTGTAAAATTTCAAGAGCGACAAGTTACAATTCCATACAATTATTTCAGCTCCTGACTACAACAGTGAGGACTGGATGGGGGTCAAATTCAACTTGGGGTTGTCATTTCCAAACGTACGTAATTGCGTTAGCTGTGACGGAGAAAAAAAGAAAATATGAAAACTATTTTGTGATAGAAAGAACTTTTCCTTTTCCTGTTACAATGTAAGTTTGCCCGATCAGTCGCTATGTTATGTACGATTAACGGCTGAAATAGCGTTTGAACTTCTTTAGCATTGTCTCTTTCTATGTATATACTCCATATATACAAAAATAGCATCATGGAATTTTTGTTGTTTTATCATTATCGCTTTAAACATAAAATGACACAATTAGTAAGTAAATGTTTGCTTCTCTTTCAGATCCCCTACTGGATAGATGGCGACACTAAGCTGGTGCAAAGCCATGCTATCCTTAAATATCTGGCCAGGAAGCATAACCTCTGTACGTCACTTTATATATCCTATATCTGTAACCGCTATGTTAAGTATATTAAGGACATTTCCACTGCAACTTAAATCAGGAAGCATCAAACTAACAAACTTAGTTTAATGGGCCTTAGCCGCAAGACTGGACTCATTTAGGTAAATAATTTTCAACATCTAGCTGTCACCCAATTAAAATAGCCGTTATTGTTATACAGTAAAACGTATCAAATATAGTCTTCAGAAGTAATATAGAATGGCATTTCAGGTCCAACGTCGGAGCCAGAAATGATAAGATGCGACATGCTGGAACACCAACTTCAGGATTTTATCATGGAACATATCTTTGTTTGCTACAGTAGCTTTATTAAAACGGGCGATTATGTAAGTATTTCCAAGCTTGCCCTTTCATGTTTTGTTAATATTTTTGAGTAGAGCAATACGTTTAAACACTCAAACGGCCACTTAAATGCCTAATGTTTGAACTGTCAAAATCAAAGCAACTTTTCACCGAATCTACTTTCAAGTTGATGTCGATACTTTGTCTGAAGATCACACAAAAAGTTTTTAGTGTTTGACGATGTTTTAATTTACACCCAACTGAATGATGATACAAAACGGTAACACGCAGTGTTTTGTCCTAGGAAACAAAAAAAGTGGAATATTTAGAGAAACTCCCGGACAAGCTGAAGCAGTACTCGGAGTTCTTGGCAGACCGCCCATGGTTTGCAGGCGACAAGGTGAGGGTGTGCTGTGTGTGGGAGGCGGGACGGGGGAGGCAGCTATAATTTCTGCTGATTGTGATTGGTTAATATTTAGACCTATCATATTTATTTATTTATTTATTTATTTATTTATTTATTTATTGTTATGCCTTTATTTAGGTTGTTTGTTTTGTCCATGTAGATGGCGGGAGGGAGAATGGATCATGCATGGACACGTACTTTAGCCTTCTGGTACAGTTCCCTTAGTCTCTCTCTCTCTCTCTCTCTCTCTCTCTCTCTCTCTCGAATTTTATCGTACCGTGTACTTTACTGCACTAACAATAAGCATTGCTTCCTTCAGATAACCTTCGTGGACTTTATGGCGTACGAGTTTTTTGACATACAGCGCGTGTTTGCCCCTGGCTGTCTGGACGCCTTCAAGAACCTGACAGACTACATGGCAAGGTTTGAGGTGAGACCCTTTGAAACAGTAGAACAGTTTGCTTTATCTCTGAGACTTTTTTTTATAAAATACACTTGTATGAACCTCTAATGGCGCATTGCCAATGAAACCATGGTCGATCCAACTCCGTAAGGACTCTCCCACTGAATGGAGCCAGATTAAATGAATGACAAGTCTCCTCGAGCAGCTCGAGCGGGTTCCTTTAGTTCCAGATGCCGAGCGCCAACGAAAGTTTTAACTTAAAAATATTAAAACAACCCCCTTGTCGCTCGAGGAGGTGTGTCATTCAGTTAACCTGAGAGTCCCCACGGAGTTGGGTCGATCTCGGTTGAGTAACATTTTCAATTGGAAACGTGCCCCGATGCATTCGATGTAAGTATTCTTCAGCATAAAATCTCACGTCGTCATTTGAATAAGCATCCTTGTTTTTGATTTTTTGTTATCAATACATGTAAATTTTTTCTCTTTCAGGCCCTTCCTTCAATTCAGAAGTACATGCAATCTGACAAGTTTTTAAAGAAGCCGATTTACAATAAAATGGCGGACTGGCGCGGTGATTAATCACAAAGTATCCGCCATCGACGTTAAACAGATTCCAAACAAGACGGCAGAACCTCGCTTTATGGGACTTATAGTTTAGCATGGCACCTGCGCTTCTGCATTTACAACACTGAATCATAAGCCGTGTTTTCGACATTGTTAGTTTTGAATAAAAAAAAGCACTGTAGGTAAAAGCCTCAGTTCAACAGGTCTCATCAAGTCCAAATTATGTCACAGGGCCAATTTCAGATCACGTTGGAGACAAACACACCTTACACCCTTACACCCCTCACCTTTACACCCTTAGGTTCAAATTTAAATTGTATTTTTTGTGATATGAAAGCCGTCTGCGTATTATGCATGAACGTTTAACAAACATAGAATTGTACATTTTACCTCATCAAGACTGACAAAATTCATAAAGCGTCAGAACTGCCTGTCCTGTTCGATAGAGCCAGCTCAGTGAAAATAAAGTTCTTAGATTAAACTACAGTTGAAGCCATTATTATACTGATGTCGACGCGATGTGTTTGCTTTATCCATTCTTACAATTGACATTTTGAAACAAACAAAGGTCTAAATTATGCGTACATTTTGTTACTTACTTTATTTTAAAATGAGCATTTTTTTTTTCAAATTTCTGGTCGTATGACCATTTCAAGGTATGGGCTGCAAAGGTAGTGTATTTAAGCTCAATGTATTTTACAAGTGCTTGAAGGTGTAAATGTTACAATCATTTGATACATTATGTCTAGAGCAATCATATTTCACGTAATGTCCATCCGTACTGGGGGTTCGCACCCTTCATGCCCTATTTCACACAGACCACGAATCCCACGAATCGCTAGGAATTGACATATTTCAGGATTCGTGAGGATTCGTAAGATTTTGCAAGTTTGCTGTTCTAATTCGATACGCCCTACGATTCAGTTACGATACAGGTGCAATGCTGTTACGAATATTCGTGGGATTCGGCTGGAATCGCACGAATATTGCCAAGAACTCACTACGATTTACGAGAATCTATTACGAATACTGCACGACCGTTACGAATCAATAAGGAATCAGTTAAGCATACGCCGAATGCATGCACGAATTGGGTACGAATAAAAGTTATTTCTGGACTATTCTTGAGATTTTGTGGTATTTCCGCTTCGGCGAATATTCGTGGGATTCGTGACTGCTTCGTAGCCGATTCGTGGTCAATCCAGGGATTCACGAATCCCCGAATGAGTTAAGAATACATACGAATGCCTACCAATCGATTACGATTCAGTTACGATGCCTTAGAATGAAATACGAATTTGCTACGAATTAACTACGATTTTTTGGAATCGGGAGTTCGTGGCCAAAATTTTGAACAGCTGAGCATGCGCGGCCTAGTTCTATATCACGTAAACCCTATGTTCCTGAAGACTCGGCAGAATCCCAGTCAAACTTCAACTTACAGGTAAGTCTCGTTTAACTGTAGCATTAATATAGATGATAAAATGATAAAATGCTTATAAGCATTTAAATAGAATAAATGCTTACAAGCAGAAAGAAAAATAAAAAAAAACGCTACTATTTTCAAACAATGGATTGCATGGAATGCAGTCTTAATTTTCACGATAACACAATTGTCACGGGTGTTTTATCCACCACAGATGTCACGGGTGTTTTAATAGTGGATTTTCTCTTCCCTTTTATTTACGACGCGTTACCGTCCTTCGGGATCCGTGACACGGGGGTATATTAGGTAGGAAAAGAACAACAAAGTCCTGATCTTTCTCAATCCGGGTAAGCGGGTTTTATTGGATTACAGATGAGAGGTACAACTGAGTACGCCTTCTAAATTACTCCTTCGTTTCCTATTGATCAGATCTGCTCCGATAGTATAGGTCCTCCCTGTGCGACAACGGCGCTTCTAAGAGATTAATTTAACAAATAGAGTCTAAGTGCCTAGGTGTCTAAGTGTCCAAGTGTAAGCGCAAGTATAAGTGAGCAAGTGTGTAAGTAAGTAAGTATGTAAGTATGTGTCCAACCTAAAGTGCGGGCTTCGCTTTTATCTTCCTATAATGCAGATCAAGTTCCCCTTTTACACGTCACATTTTGTTATGTATTCTATGGTCACATTTTCCTTTAAAGGGTGGCACACTGTACTATCCGAGCAGATCACTTCTATTTATTCTCCGATCTCCCTTATGTTTTGATACATTCTTTTAGCGTACTTTCCTCTTTCTATATTCTTAATTCAGAACTAATTAAGTAACAATCACTACATGAAACTAGAATGGAATTTCTTTGGTATCCTTCACCGGTTACTAATTACATTCCATAGATACACCAGTCTGTATCTCGTTTGAACTATTTTTATACCACCTAAATCAATATGATTGCAGATAAAAAACTCATGCTTGGAGTATATATTGCTTTTCTTTAAACTAATTCTTTAAATCATTACGCATAAATAAAACCATTATGACACAATAATGCCACGAATTATTGACTTAAAACAATCGGTCCCCGTGGTGTGATTTTATATAATAGGCACATATTGTATATTAATTGTCCTGTTAGAAGGTCACCAACCCTTAAGTTGTGAATTTCTCAATGCATTTGGAAACAGTTAATCAACAAGAGTCCTAGCGGAGTTGGACTGATCTTCGTAGAACGACATCTTCATTGGGAACGATCCCTTAGAGTAAAGCACGCGCTGAAAATGTCAGAAAGCTCTTATGTTCATTAATAGGCGTTTTAAAAGTCTACACTGAAATCTGGTGTGAGATAATATTTGTATAGTCTACTAAAGGCGATCGTCAGCGTCCAAAGTCTCCGTAGGCTAACCTACAGCCGTTATATGCAGGCAGGAGGTTATAGGGGCGTGCCTATGTGATAGGAACACACTGCAGACAGGCAGCAAACAGACATGGCGCCCGTGTTGGGATACTGGAATATTAGAGGGGTAAGGCAGCCATTAACTGTTTTCTTTTTATTTTTGTTTAATAAGAAAATCTCCATAGATAAATAATGTCTCAATTTTTGCAAGGATAGGCGTATAGGGACAAACACGGCGAGAAGGTCATGATACGAAATGTTGTATTCATTTTGCATGCATATTGAGGTACACTGTAGATGCACCAGTGATCACTTGGTTACTTCATAGGTCATTGCTCTCGCCTTAATTAATGTAAAGGACGGTCTCCTCTGATTCAGTTTAAATCGGTGTTTCATCCAAAGTAATGTCGCGGCTGAATTATTCAAAGAAAAAAGTGACATTGTTTTAGGACGATAGTGTCTTTACTTCAGTGGACTACTAGTACAGATTCGGATTCTTAATTGATGCACACCACACAGAGGGAGGGAGCAGTGACAGCAAAACTATAACAAAACAACACGCTACTATAAAAACCTTTTTGGCTAACAGTCGTTCTCTAATTAAGCTAGCGCAATAGCTTAACATTTTGCAAGTTCAGCTAGGACTCACTTGGCCTTCACTTGGCCGTAAATACAACGTTGACATTGTCAGATAAGCAAAGCTGGTGTACTTGGTGTCCTAGAGAAAGAGCTCCCTGTGCTTATCGTCATCAAATATTGACAAACCTGATCTGAATTGTCAACTTTGAGAGCGCAGTCACTACAAGATGATCCGAGGAACAAATATGACTGAGTCACTTAAAAGCAATACCGACTAATTCCCTGAAGTCCGGCCTCTTCGCCTCCGCACACGCCTCCAAGCGTCTTTGGGGGCCATCTCGTCTGTTGAACCTTTGAGATGACCCGTTCAAGTCAGAGTGTTATGTTTTTTCTTTATCCTTTTAGCTTTGCCAACCCATCAGGTTGCTGTTGAATTATGTAGGGCAGGAGTATGAAGAGAAATACTATGTACTTGGTCCAGGTATCAAACACATGTGATTTCTGTATCTCTGTATCTCTCTCTCTCTCTCTCTCTCTCTCTCCGATCTCCTATGACAGAAAGTTTTGTTTCTATTAATGAAAGATGAATGTGTTTTCTGAAGAAAGGGCTTCCGGTACCTTTTCCCGTCATAGTGCCATTATACAGCGTAATATTTCAAGAGCGACGTGTCACTGTTCCATACAATTATTTCAGCTCCTGACTACAACATGGAGGAGTGGATGGGGGTTAAATTCAACCTGGGATTGCCGTTTCCAAACGTACGTAATTGCGTTAGTTGTGATAGAGAAGAAGAGAAAATATGAAAACTTTCTTGTGTCGATCAGCAGCAAGAACTTTTTTTTCATCTTTAACAGTATAATTTCTGCCTCATCAGTCCCTATGTTATATACGACTATGTTAGCTCATGCCCGAAGTAGCGTGATGGAATGCTTTAACATTTGTCCCTAAACACGAATATATTTCATATATACTAGGATAAAATTGAATCATATTTATTCTGTACTGTGGTTATTTTGAATAAAATGTGACACAATTATTTAGTAAATGTTTGTTTTACAACTCCTTGCCTTCGTTTTCAGGTCCCCTACTGGATAGATGGCGACACTAAGCTGGTGCAAAGCCATGCTATCCTCAAATATCTGGCCAGGAAGCATAACCTCTGTACGTCAGTTTTACTACATCCACAACAATTATTTGTATACTTTTAAACAATCTATTTGATACCTTACAGTGTACAGTAATAACAGCTACTTTAATTGGGCGATAGATGTTGACATTTATTTACCTCTGTACGTCCCTTTAGCAAAATATCAGCCTTGTTGTAAATTGCAGCTTGCGACAATATTGCGGCAAACTACAATTCCTTCTTGCAAATTTGTAGCAATTTTTGCTGCAACATGACTGTAAATTTTCTCACTAACTCTTGCAAACTCGTTGCCCCAAATTTTCCTTTTTGCCAAGGGTCATTTTCTATAAATCCACAACAGCTACAGATACCTTTTGTTGATCAGTACCATTGATTGTTGTAGGCTTTCTTATGTACCTTCCAAATTATTTTATCTGCTTTTTGGCCGTAACACAACCCGACTTTAGTTTTACTGGGTTTCAGATGTAAAAAGCATTGAATTCTCTCCTTTTAAGTTAAGTATATTAACGGCAGTTTTACCGCAACTTTAAATCAGAAAGCATCAAAATGTCCAACTAAGTTTGATTTGCCCAAGCCGCAAGATTGGACTCATAAAGGTAAAAAAAATCAACACCTATCACCCAATTCAAGTGTAGTCGTTATTGTTGTACATTGTAATGTATCAAATAGAGTGTTTAAAAGTATAAATAAAATTATGGTATTTAAGGTCCTATATCGGAGCAAGAAATAATAAGATGCGACATGCTGGAACACCAACTTCAGGATTTATTCATGGAACACGCCCTCGTTTGCTACAGTACCTTTATAAAAATGGGCGGTTATGTAAGTATTTCTATGCTTGCCTTGTTTTTTTTTCATCATCTATTGGTGATATTTTTTAATATGGGGTAGCTAGTGAGGCACGTTCGATATTTTTTAATATGGGGTAGCTAGTGAGGCACGTTCGATATTTTTTAATATGGGGTAGCTAGTGAGGCACGTTCGATATTTTTTAATATGGGGTAGCTAGTGAGGCACGTTCGATAGTTTTTTTTTTTCGTATTTGCAAAGCGTTTAAAACATTTAAACATTCGCTTAAATGTTTGAATCACCAAAATAAAAGCAAGTTTTCATCGAATCTGCTTTCAAGTTGATGTCGATTATTGTCTGAAGATCATACAAAACTGATTGCCTGTTTGACGATACTTTGACTTGGACTGGATTCCCATACTTAGATCGATCCATCTGGATCGACCTAACTCTCTGGGGGTTCACGCTAAGTTGCTATCAGTTCTAGAGGCATAAATGTCTGTCACGCCTACCGAATCAGCTGGGGTGTAATGTTAGTTACCCCCTAACAGTTTTACTCAGCGTGACAGATGTTTAAGCTGGTTAGTTTGATAGCAATTTAGTGAGACTCCCAAGGGAGATAGATCGATCCAAAAATATGTGGGAATGGTCCCTTAAACACAAATGAACGATGATACACATCAGTAACACGCGGTGTTTTGTCCTAGGAAACAAAAAAAGTGGAATATTTAGAGAAACTGCCGGACAAGGTGAAGCAATACTCGGAGTTCTTGGCAGATCGTCCTTGGTTTGCTGGCGACAAGGTGAGGGTGTACTGTGAGGGACGGGAAGGCAGCAATAGCTTCTTATAATTTTGATTGGTCAGCATTTAGATCTATAATATTTTTGTATTTATTTATTTATTTATTTATTTATTTATTGTTATTCCGTTGGCAATACGTTGTCTGTTTTGTCCATGTAGATGGGAAGGAAAATGGAAGATGTAGTTTAGCTTTCTGGTACGGTACCCATTCGTCTCTCTCTCTCTCTCTCTCTCTCTCTCTCTCTCTCATGAATTTTATCATACAGTGTACTTTACTTGTTCTGCTCCTAACAATGCTCTACGTTTCCTTCAGATTACCTTCGTAGACTTCATGGCGTACGAGTATCTTGACATACAGCGCATGTTTGCCCCTGGCTGTCTGGACGCCTTCAAGAACCTGACAGACTACATGGCAAGGTTTGAGGTGAGGCGTTTTGAAACAATGGACCAGTTTGCTTGATCTCTGATAATTGTTTGATAAAATACATTTGTAAGACCCTCAGGGGCTTATTCCCAATTAAACATTCGTTGGGCAGATCGATCCAACCCGGCATGGACTCTCGCTGAATACAACCAGATTAACTGACTGACGAGCCCCCTCGAGCAGCCCGGGCTCCTTAAGTTCCAGAAGCCGAGCGCCCACGAAAATTTTAACATTAAATATTAAAATATTAGATATTAAAATAACTCATTTGCTGTTTGAGGAGGTGTGTCATTCAGTCAATCTGATTGCGTTCAGCCATAGTCCCCGCGGAGTTGAGTCGATCTCAATAGGATGATATTTTCAAATGGGAACTCGTCACTCGGTATGATTAACTGTATGTGATTTGAATAAGCATAATATGTAAATATTCATCAATATAAAATCTAACATCGTCATTTGATAAGCATCCTTGTTTATACGCTTTTCTGAAACTGGGGTTATCAATAAATGTAAATGAATTCTCTTTCAGGCCCTGCCTTCCATTCAGAAGTACATGCAATCTGACAAGTTTTTAAAGAAGCCGATTTACAACAAATTTGCAGACTGGCGCGGTGACTAATCACAACGTATCCGACGTCGATGTTATACAGATTCCACAGAAGACTTTATAGATAGTGGAAACTCGTTATATTGGAGTCACAATGCAGCAGGGTACCATGCTTTACCATTTAATACACTGAATCATGACCAATGGTTTCAACGTTGTTATTTTAATAAAAAAAAAAGGCCCTGTAGGTAAAAGCCTTAGTTCAACCAGTCTCAGCATGTTCAAATTACGTCACAGGGTCAATTTTAGACGGCGACCCCTGTTGGAGACGAACAAATGCCTTATTTATACCCTTGCGTCCCAGATTCAAATTGGATTTTGTGATGTGAAAGCTGACTCCGTAAATGCATGTACATTTTGACAAACATAGAATTGTACTTCTTTCTTTATCAAGGCTGACAAAATTCACGAAGCGCCAAAACTCCCAATCCCATTCGACAGAGCCAGCTTATTGAAAAATAAAGCTTTTAGATAAAACTCACTAAAGAAAGTGCAGCCAAGGCTCGGACGCTTAGGTGAAGTCTAGTTGGACAGTTCATCGTGTTTAAACTGAGAAATAAAACATTTAATTGCTCGATAGCTGTTTTCTTGCCTACAGTTGACGCATTTCTGTGCTTCAGCCACCTTTTTAGTTTGACACAAAGAAGTGCACGCTTCAAACAGCCATGGAAACAGCAGAGGACTACCATGACCCCTGTGGCGGCGGTTCCTGTCACGCGCACTTCTTATTTCCGCAAAAGATAAAAGGTCAATACCGTGTTTTTGAGGGGCAAAATTTTGGTCACACTTGATAAGAAAGCGCTGCCGACAGGTAACAGAAAGTCATGTCACCCGTGTTGGGATACTGGAATATTAGAGGGGTAAGGCAGCAATTACCTATTTTATTTTTGTTCAAGAAAATCCCCAGAGGTAATTCTTGCCTCGATTTTTGCAAGGGTAGGCGTACAGGAGGTATGGGGATAAAAACGGCGAAGAGTCAAGATAAACTATGTATTTATTTTGCATGCATTTTTAGGTAAATGTACCAGTGATCAATTGGTTACTTCATAGGTCATTGCTCTCGCCTTTAATATACTGTAAAGGATGGCCTGCTATAACGCAGGTTAAATCAGTGTTTCATTCAAAAACATGTCGCAGTTGAATTATTCAAAGAAAAAAGTAAAAATGTTCGGGACGATAGTTACTTTATGTCAATGGACTACTGGCGCAGGTTCAGATTCTTTATTGATACACACCTTTACCCAAAAGTTACAATCAATGACTGCACACCTAATCACAACAAAACAACACTCTACTATTATAGCAGTATTCAAGTTGACCACAACTGTTCTCTTGTTAAGCTTGCGCAAGAGCTTGGCATTTTTGCAAAGTCACCGATGACTTGAACTTCAATTTACCGATAGCGTTGGCATTGACGTTGACATTTTCAGATAAGCAGGGCAGGCGTACGTGACGTCCTAGAAAGCGAGTCTTTCCTGCTCTTATCTCCATGAAATATTTTCAAACTTGATCTGAAATGTCAGCTTTAAGAGCGCACCCAGAACAAGAAGGTCTGAGGACTAACAGGTCTGCAGAGCAAACATGGCGTACCCAGATTTCATGATATAGTGTTATTCTTTTTATCTTTTTAGCTTTGCCAACCCATCAGATTGCTGTTGAACTATGTAGAACAGGAGTATGAAGAGAAGGTATACGTACTTGGTCCAGGTAACAAATGCATGTGATCTCTCTCTCTCTCTTACAAACACACACACATACACACACGCAGAAATTAAGCGATCTCTTTTGGCGGAAAACTGTGATTCTATTAATGATGAACAATGTGTTTTCTGCAAAAAAAAAAAAAAAGATTTTTCAGTGCCCTTTCCCGTAATAGTGCCATTATACACTGTAATATTTTAACAGCGATATGTTACTATTCCGTACAACTATTTCAGGTCCTGACTTCAACGATGAGGACTGGACGGGGGTCAAATTCAAACTTGGATTGTCATTTCCAAACGTACGTAATTGTGTTAGTTGTGATAGAAAAGAAGAGAAAAATGTGATAAGTATTTTGTGTCACTCAAGGACTATTTTTTTTCCTTTTACAGTGTTATTTTTCCTCATCGTTTCCTATGTTATGTATGATTACGTTAGCTAACGACCTAAATAGCGTTATGAAATTCTTTAACAATTGTCTCTCATCAGGAATATACACATTTATTCATATATACTAGGATAAAATTGCATCGTGGAATACATGCTGTTGTATGATTATCGCTTTGAACAGAAAGTGACAAAGTTAGTTAGTAAATGTTTGCTTCTCTTTCAGATCCCCTACTGGATAGATGGCGACACTAAGCTGGTGCAAAGCCATGCTATCCTCAAATATCTGGCCAGGAAGCACAACCTCTGTACGTCAGTTTAACTACATCCACAACAGCTTTGTTAGATCTGAGACTTATCTAGCTACTTTATGTACCCTCCACTTTATTTTAACTGCTATTGAGCCGTAGGGCCTAACACATCCCGATTGTAGTTTTACTGCGTTCCACATGTTCTTCTAAGTTAAAAGTAAATTTAAGACGTCAGTTTTACCGCAACTTGAGTCAGGAAGCATCAAACTGTCAAACTTAGTTTGATGGACCTCAGCCGCAAGATTGGACTTATTTCGGTAAATAAATTTCAACATCTACCGCCCAATTAAAGTAGCTGTTATTGTTGTACACTGTAAGGTATCAAATAGAGTGATTTAAAGAATACAAAATATAATGGTATTTTAGGTCCTACGTCAGAGCCAGACATGACAAGATGCGACATTCTGGAATACCAACTCCTGGATTTTTTCACGGACCACGCCCTCGTTTGCTACAGTAGATTTAAGAAAATTGACCATCATGTTAGTATTTTTCATGCTTGCCCTTCTTTTTCTTTTCATGTTTTGGTAATATTTTTGAGTAATGGGTGGTTAATGAGACACGTGATAGGCTTTTTTCGTAATTGCAAACCATTTAAACACTTAAACAGCCGCTTCAATGCCTAACGTTTAAACCGCCAAAACAAAAGCAACCTTTCGCCGAATTTGCTTTCAAGTTGATGTCGATACATTGTCTGCAGATCCCACAAAATTGATTAAGAGTTTGATTATACTTTAACTTACACACAACTGAATGATGATACAAAATGGTAACACGCAGTGTTTTGTCCTAGGAAACAAGAAAAGCCGAATTTTTAGAGAAACTGCCGGACAAGCTGAAGCAGTACTCGGAGTTCTTGGCAGACCGCCCTTGGTTTGCAGGCGACAAGGTGAGGGTGTGCTGTGTGTGGAAGGCGGGACGGCGGAGGCAGCAATAATTTCTGCTGATTGTGATTGGTTAACATTTAGACCCATCATATTTCTGTGTATATATATATATATATATATATTCAGTTGACCAGGTTGTTTGTTTTGTCAATGTAGATGGCAGGGAAAATGGAAGATGTAGTTTAGCCTTCTTGTACGGTACCCAATCTCTCTCTCTCTCTCTCTCTCTCTCTTAACTTTACTTGTACGGCACTTACAATTAACACTGCTCTGTGTTTCCCTCAGATATATTTCGTGGACTTTCTGGCCTACGATACTCTGGACATACAGCGCGTATTTGCCCCTGGCTGTCTGGACGCCTTCAAGAACCTAACAGACTACATGGCAAGGTTTGAGGTGAGGCGTTTTGAAACAATGGACCAGTTTGCTTGATCTCTGATAATTGTTTGATAAAAAAACACATGTATGACCCTCCAAGGGCGCATTCCCAATACAACAATGGTCTGACGGGTCGATCCAACTCTGCAGGGACCCTTGCTATATGCAACCAGATGAACTGAATGACAAGCCGCCTTAAGCAACCCTGAAGCCGAGCGCACACGAAAGTTAAATATTTGTTGATTTTTTTTTTTTCGTCAGTATAAAATCTAACGTCGTCATTTGGGTAAGCATCTTTGTTTATACATTTTTCAGAAACTGCTGTTGTCAAAACATGTGATTTGTTTCTCTTTCAGGCCCTTCCTTCAATTCAGAAGTACATGCAATCTGACAAGTTTTTGAAGAAACCGATTTTCAACAAAGTGGCGGACTGGCGCGGTGACTAATCACAAATTTTCGACGTCGACTTTTCACAGATTCCACATAAAACTTAACGGAACCTTGCTTAATGGGAGTTACAAAGTGGCATAGCACTTGCTTTCTCCATTTACTACACTGAATCATAACCAATGCTTTCGACGTTGTTACTTTTGAATACAAATGCACTGTACATGTAGGTGAGAGCCTCAGTTCAACCGGTCTCATCATGTCCAAGTTACGTCACAGGGTCTAATTCGGACGGCGACCCCTGTTGGAGACAAACAAATGCTTTAGACCCCTCCCCTCGCACCCTTGCGTTCCAAATTCAAATTGTATATTTTTATATGAAAATCGACTGTGTATTATGCATGAACATTTTAACAAATATAAAATTGCACTTTTTTACTTCATCAAGACTGTCAAATTTGATGACGCGTTTGCTGACAGAGCCAGCTCAGTGAAAATAAAGCTTTTAGATTAAACTGCACTTGTCGCCATTATTATACTGATGTCGACGTGATGTCTTTGCTTTATACGTTCTTTCAATTGACATTTTGTGACAAACAAAGGTCTGCATTATACGTACATTTTATAACATATTTTATTTTATCATATTTACAAATTTCTGGTCATCTGACTGTTTCTAGATATGGTATGCAGCAGTAGTGTATTCAGATTCACTGTATTTTACAGGTGCTAGTACATGTAAATGTTACAGTCATTTTATACATTATGTCCAGACTTGTAACTTGCATACTTCATGCAATGTCCAAGACACCTTCCGTATGGGGGTTTCGCACCATTTACCTAAACCTGTTTACACATTGGGGTAGCTGGCGGCGGTAGCTATGCCGCAGTTGTTGCCACGGTTACG
Source organism: Lingula anatina (assembly GCF_051362555.1). NCBI lineage: Eukaryota > Metazoa > Brachiopoda > Lingulata > Lingulida > Lingulidae > Lingula > Lingula anatina. The sequence continues at coordinate 22,281,685 of NC_141772.1, forward strand.
GGACATGAGGACGTACCCCTGCTTGCCCCAGTTAGGTCCCCAACTGGAAAAAAAATACTTGAATTATAAAGATGACAGGAATGGTAGTCTGCTAGGAAATGTAGTCCGTTACCCATCACTTTACTTGCACTTCCTACAGGTGACAGACATCCCATATACTAACCCAAATACTCCGACTAACCCTAACCTGTAGGCCTACTAATCATATGAGACCCTCGACTTCCATTCCTAGGAATACCATTTCCGTTACATCGGGTTCGCAAGGGAACTTAAGGTCGAAAATAGTTCTTGACTTATGAAAATTGGTAGTAGTGTATTAAAATGGCACATTACGTCTGTTAAGGAAAGTGATAGCATATGTGTCAGCCCAAAAAATTACTTCACATTTTATTAACCCGGTACGTGAAAGACTGCTACTAGTATTCTGTATTAATCTTCAACTGAAACAGACCAATTGATATTCTGTATTAATGTCAAGACCAACATACCGGTACGACCTTATGACGTTTTGTTAAACCGCTCCCGGTTTACGTCCATTTAGATTGGAGTGTATGCAGCAGCTATGAAAGTACACTCGTTACCGAAACTTGGCTGTTAAATCAATTGGAACATCTCAGTACCGGTGTGACAGGAATGGAAGTCCGCTAGGAACCGTAGTCCGTTTCCCATTACTTTGTACAGGTGACATTTGTCCCAAATTATATTCGTCCTAACTAACCCTAACCTGTTCCAATCATATGGGACCACGGCCTTCCATTCCTAGGAATACCACACTGTTCATGTCACACCGGTCTTTCCGTACCTGTTTTTTACTATGTAGTAGTTGGATCCGTATCCTACGGCAAGCACTCCATGGTGCAGCTCTGTGCTACTACATGCTGGATTGTAGTAGATCCCGTCCCTGGGGATAAATACAAACTATAGGATCTTCATTGTTTTAAAATGTCCTGTGATAGCACGATATTATAATGCCTTTAAGTGCCTAGTATTTCCTCATTCAGAAACCAAGTCCAAGTAGCCTATTCCTTACGTGACGGATTTCGAAACAGGGCTCTGCTCTGCCGCACTACTTTTGCATGTAAAGAATGAAAAATGTGACCGTGATCTAGACTCGAGCATCCTATTACATCCAAGACGATCCGGTTTGTAATCCTAGGCTGGTGGCATGTAAACTACATTCACAATCATCGAAATGATAAATGCTAAATCGTCATATTATCAACTTGCTTATAAAAATGACTATAAATGATACTTGGACACACAAGTGTATATACCGGTGTTTACCTGTACCTACCTGTAGTGATGGAAGGACGTGTGTCTTCCATCGATACCGACAGAAATGGGCCCCACGCTACTCAGTGCGGAGGATAGGGCGTTCTCACTACCACGTGGGAGCGCAGTGTACCCCTTTATTGTAGCTCCCACGTCACTCTGGCAGAAATGACAGGTGCCGTCCTGAGGAGGGAAGAAATAATATTTTATTAAACGGAGTGAATTTAAAAAAGATATTATAGGCCGTGGTCAAAGACTTAAAAGTATTTTTTTCTCTTATTATTTACGAGCCTCCAGTTGAACTTTTAAATAAATCCGTTAAAAGATTCTTGACTTTCTTTTAAGGTCTTATAGAGGTTATTTTGAATTGTGACGTAATGTCGACAGATTATTAGCCTCAAATCGTTATTTTAATTTTTTAAAAAAATTTAGTCCAGTACATTCCAGTATTTTGGTTATTAGAGTTCGCTGTATTTCAACAACCCTAAAAAGTACTTTTCATGAATCTAAAATGAAAAGCTATTTTAAAACCATGTGTTTGTGCTAAAAATTGACCCCTATGACATCATCTTGAGAAAAAAAAACAATGAAATATGCAAATCTCTAAAGGGATTGATTAACAACGAGTTAGTTAATTTCTTCTGCCCCTCACCTGTGCCGTGTATGGGTAGGAGCTCTCTGTGTCAATCCCCCCGTTAGCTGCGATATACTTAAAGGCCTTGTCCATGTTACCTCCTTCACAACCGTGATTATCTTGACGAAATAATAAATATTTCCTCAAATGGGCATGAAATGTTATCAAGCTATTTTAGATGGTTGTTAAAATTGTCTAATATCTCATTTGGTCAACTGGGACTATTCGGCAAAATCAATTAAGGGTTTTGGGGAAGACTGATCATAATACTATCAGTAGAATTTTATACCGAGTGACTGCACCAGTACACGAGAGAGAGAGAGAGAGAGAGAAAGGGGGGAGGAGAGAGAGAGGCCAAGGATCGGGTGGGCTGCACTCACCGTAGCTTTGAGAGCAATCGACCAGTTGCTGTTCGGAGAGTGAGACCAGCTTGCCGGTGGCTCTCTTGTGTTGACCTTCCACAGAGCCGGTGGTGGAGAAGGCCCAACAGGAGCCGCAGTGATGCTAGGAGGATATTTGATATACATACCCAGCAAACACGTCACTTTGGTAGCCTACCATGCGGGTAATCTGTCGCTATGGCGTTATAATGTGGTAGCAACGTGCTAGCCACGTGATCCGAACATGGCGTGTTTGCTGGGTAGGTACTTTAATTTCTATATGGAATACATGGTGATCTAGACGGCCATGGCCGAGAAAATGTAGGGAAATATTAGATAAAATCTATGAAGTGTTTTTCCTTTCTTCCTATTTGGTATATGCAAGAAATAAATACATAAATAAATAAATGTTTAAGCCCTTCTACCTGTTTGGCCTATGTAATAAATTAATATTAAATAAATAAAGAATTTTGCAAATATTGTTTTCAAATCCTTGCCTGAAAACTACACATTATATAACCCACCCCATTGATTCCCTGTGTTTTCACGCCAGTGACGTAGCCCTTGGTTCTCCAGTCCACGGTGGCGGCCAGTTTCTGGTCTGAGGGGGGCAGGTACAGAGACCCGGTCTCGTTCTGGGACATGACGTAACAGCTCGTGATAGATGCAACTTCCGCTTCAGTCTTAAGAGAAAGTAAGAAAATAGGTGTGCCTCGCCATACTGTCTTTTTGCATTGTTTTCAAAAAAACATCAAACAACTAAAAAGGTACCGAAGGTTTTTTCACACTTTAAAAATTCGGCGACACAATGAAAATAGCCGCAAGCTATTTATGGAGTTATTTGAAACACACAAGACATTTTCTGAGATGTTGGACACCACACTCGCTTCCTGACAAGTTGCAGATTTTCTACTGTTATAAAAATGAACTAGATTGGAGAATGTAAGATGGTTCTGCGAGCACCAATAACGAAGGTATAAAATCAAGCCCATTTTTTTCTTTATTGCGTGAGAACAGATAAAGCTAGTAATTATTATTTTATCATATAAGCAGCTAGACTAATGTTAGTTACCTGTAAGTTTCATTTGGGCAATTTTTCCGCTCACTTACTTTTAATACAATTTTTAAAATAGTTAAATGGACCTATATATTGAGAATGAGTGACTAATGAATTGTTGTATTCGACTTACCATGTCATTGAACTGGTTGGATCCCACAGTGTAAGTGTGAAGACCCATGTCGTACTCTCGGTTGTGTTTGGCGATCCACTGCAGTCTGTCCTCCCAGATTGCTCTCCTGAAAATGATCAAACACAGCGTGACAACGTAGCTAATCAGATGTGCAGCGATCTTATTTATTCTCATACTAATGGTGGTGGTTTTTGTAGGGATTGGGGTGAATGAAGTTATATTTTTACATTTGATGAGGCATTTTATATCTCTCATACGTTAAGACTTAAATGGGTAAGATATGCCACGAGAAAATTATAAACCAACCTAACCCTAAATGGAATTCAAGGAGCTTTTTCTTTCGCTTTAGACGGATAACTTGAAGATTTAATTGAGAAAGTAGGCGACATTAATTTTTTTCCAATCATAACTAACGATAATAATGAGGGGGATAACAGCAATGGTAATAATTTACCTGTAAGATTCCTCGTTACTGGTCCTGTATGATTTCCCATGGAAGTTCTTCCATGTTTCCCACTCAGAGTCCAGGGTCTTGTCAAAGGTATAGAGCTGAGAGAGATCCACGCCCATACAGGCGAATAGTACCAACAGACGCATCTGGAAGGTAATTATGATAACACAACATTTATACAATGATTATTAGACAAAATAAATCATACAGGGATATCAATATTGATTGATTTTTTTTTTCTTTTGATAGTTATAGTTTTGAAGGAGGGGTAAGGGGGGTACAAAGGAGGTCTTAAGTTAAGGGGGATCCCGTCGTACCATATGATGGTACAAACAATATGTAAACGCACTTACCTTGCTGGAAATCATTCCCTCTAAACACTAGAAACAGGACAACGTTTAACAAGCTCTTATTAATTATAACAGTGCTGGTAAAATTAGTAAAAGATATGATTTCGTTTATCTCATTAGCATTGATGATATTTCCGTCTCTGATAACTATTATAGCGATTAAACATGGCACACGTGGTCATGATGCCCTTGATATTCAGGCTATCTGATTAATATGTTTACATTGTTCACTCATTGCATCGTGTTTTGTTTTGAATGAAGTGCGAGATATTGCAGTAGATGTGCTCACCGCATTCCTGTGTCTCAACCTCGTCGCAATCGTCTCCGCCACACTCCCATTGTTCATGGTCCGAGAATAAACACAATTCCCTGCTTATATTTATAAGTTCCCTTTCTGTTCATTTGTCTGTAACTTGCAACCTTTTCGCTCTTACATGTATAAAAGCATGTGCACATATAGAGTTATATTTGTTTATGAAAGGTAAAGGCAACCCTTTTCTTTTGAAAAAAGATGAGCCGTGTGGTATTTGATGCATGTAAGACGTGCTATATAAACCGCATGGTCTTTGTTCACGTATCCACAAAACGATTGCAGCATTGAATGCATACACCTTAAGAACATATCCAAGCTTTGTTTAACTTTATTGTCCATATTTTCTGATCGCTTTATTAAAGAGGTGTGGATCTCAAATTTTGTCAATTTATTGTTTGTGTTGGATGAAGACCTCTCAGGTTACTGAACAATACGGAAACCGCTGTATGGCAATTATACGGTGCGTTATATGAGTATATCATATTTCGATAATCATCTGGGCCTGTTTACGTGACACATGATAAAAGGCGAACACAATGCATTGAAGCAAATCCTGTAAATTAGACAAGATTTGACGTAACAATTTATATAATCATTTCCGTACGTGTCATTAATAGTTCATTGCAGTTTTTATTCCTCACCACATTGACGTAATTCAAGAAAGGAAGGCATGTATAGATACGGAGAGAAATAGATACAACTGAAGTAATATGGAAAGGGGGATGCATAAAATGGATAAAATGAAGAAAAGACATGCAGACAGACGGATAGACATATGTGTATAACCCGGAGTCTAATCAAACAAATGCAGGCTAGTAGCTAGGGAGTTGCGGGTTGGGGGGTTGGGGGGGGGGGGGGGCTCCAACAAACCCGCTTGTTGCAGGGAAATAGGTTCGGTCTGCGTAAAAATCGATAAAGGTGTACGAAAGTTTAATTGTAAAATGTTAACCTTTTTTTTAGAAAAGAAACGCTCCTTTGAAACCGTTGACTACAGGCCTGACACAATTATAGTAAACATTGACAGAAAGGAAAGTAACCTCTCTATAATAAAAAGCAAAATAAACCTCTATAAGTCAGCAAGGCTGCGGGTTTGTGTTTGTTTCATATAATTATTATTTATATAGCATTCCAGCTCAAAAATAAGGTTACGCTACGGAGACAGTCAAGGTGAACCCATATAGTGCACTGGCCTTAACTTCGATGAAATATTATTAAAACAAGAGAAATCATAAAACAGCAATTAAACCTCAATCAATTAGTTGGATATACTAAGAGAAGCTTGTTCTTTTACTACATGTGTACGCACCTGTACACGCCTAGTTGTCGCGTACAGTATATCGGTTTTAACCTAGATAAAACATCAATGAAAGACAGCGGGTTATATAACAGTCAAGTTAATAAACAAACCGTGTATCAAATGTCAAATAACAGGTGATCCATACCTTTATCGATCGGCAGAGCGTCATATGTTAATAATAACACTTATATTAAAGTATCGATACGTTCCTTATACTGCGTATCCTATCGATTGCGAGTGAGAAATGTTCATATTCCACTGGCTGGTGACGAGGGGGACTCTGCTAACTGCGCGCTTCGAGTAACATTTATTTGCTTTGTGACAAAATTGATTTTCGGCATTGGAAACAATGTGCGGTCAGTTACACGGATAAGTCAGGTAAAGGAACGGTTAGTGCAGTCGTATGCATAAATACAAACAACTGCTAGCAGATAAATGGTGCAGGTGACTTAACAGAAATGTTAGTAAAGTATGGGTTCAAGGACAAGTTATGACTCTTATTATGTCAATAGGGGCATACCGAACACTGGTAAACGGGTACGTGGAAAAAATATAACCTGTCGTGCTGTGTCGCGTCGCCTTTACATCCTTATCAATACTCCAATATCTTGGTCTGTGGTTACACATTATGTCCAGACAAAAACTTGTCAATAAATATTTGAGCCTTTGGTATCATTGTTTTAGTTGACCCTCCCCAGTGTTGACGCAAAAATAAAGCTGAGGGCGGAGTTTGAAATAAAGGAAAAGGGCACAAACCTTACACGATCCCCCTAAGCACTGGAAATCGAATTATATTTTCATGAAAACATTCTGTTTGTCCCCTGTCAGTAGATGGAGCCCAGAAGTTGTTAAACCCAACACTATCAATGACCAGAAAGGCACTCAAACCCCCGCAAAGGCAGCTCAATTTTTAATACTTTTATTCAGAAATAATCAATAAATGGATAGCTATCAAAACCAAGTTGATGCTAAGTTTGTCCTTAAAATTATGACGGAATATTTCTTGAGTAAGACTGTTAAATAACGGACCAACAAAAGCAAAAAAAAAGAAAAAAAAAAGAAAAAATTCCTTGGCGAAAGTGGATTTTTATATCTCTTATCGGTCAATTGAATTAAAAAATCAAGCTATTTTCTAAACCATCAGTACAAAGCACATCCCGGGAACGTGAGACTTGAGCTTCGTACTTCACACAACGATTATCCTTGACAAAATTACCCATGGTAGTCATTTCCTATCCACGAGGGCAATTATCCCAGTCAAATGTGAAACCATCGAAAATCAAATAAACAATATCGACAAAAAACATATTAATATTGACTCACTCAGACAGGAAATCATTTCATAATGACCCTGAAAGTGGTTCCAGGCAATTGTTTGTGGAAATTAAGTCAACATCTGCAGACACTTTGAAGTATCTGGGAGGTTCTCGAGTCGAGGAAAAACCATACGCATGCGCGTACGAGTCACTAATGACGAGCCGTCTGTGCAATCCACATGTAAGAATGTGCACTTATACCATTAATCCTTTAAAATATTATCAAGTAAAAAAAAAAGAAAGAAGAAGGACATATTCATGCTTTGTACCAAATATTGACATGTTTGCCCTTGAGAATGTAAAAACGTTCAACGCAGAGATGTGCCTCATTATCCCATCGGGTACATGCAATTAATACTGCAGATAATCACTGGGCCCACGATGTCGTAATGATGGATTCATACCGAGTCCTGTTCACCATCTTGTAAGAGATGTAATAAAATAAGTACAGGGGACGAAGCCATACTAATGGACTTAAAAGATTGCAATAGCACTTGTAGTGATTGGTGCGGTGTAATTTTCAGACAAATGTACCTTGTTTTTATAACAGAAATAAGGTAATAAACTTTTCCCTATATCGTCATCATCATATATATTACACTAGCCTAAAGTATAAAACTTATTTAAGCCAGGTTTCCAAATTATACTGATAACTTAATAAAGGGGACACACACACACACACACACACACACATATTTAGAAATACATTTTACTAACATAAGGTGGAATCTGTTCTTTTTCTTTAGTTATTCTTTCGCACTCTAAAGTTGTATCCAAAGAGGATACATGTACATGTATAGGTCACCCATTTGTATATAAGTGTTTTTTATACCTCTGGTCAAGCGCATGCTTTATCAATATTCATAAGATTAAGTGACATCCACATGAAGAGTCACAGTGACAGATCAATGTGATTCATATTTAATGGTTTGAAAACATGACCGTTACTTCGAGAGCCATGTAAGAAACACATTATGAAATTACCGTCCATTCTTAATTGCAGACCAATCATAATCACATACAAATGTCAGATATTTTTAATCCATTAACAGCTGTCACGATAAGGCTCCTATGGAAATCGATATCGAGGAAAAAACCGAATCATTGCTTGCAGTGTGCCAGCCAAGTGCGATGGAGTCAATACTAAAATCGCGATGGATTTCCCTGGCATTTGACGGTGATTGTGACTGCAACGCCCTTAAGTCTTTGCCGTCCGTTGTTCATACCTTAGCCTGTTATATAAACCGTGGTTGAGAGCCACAAGAGACGGAACGGGAAGGCCCTAAGGATTCCCGACCGATTCTCCCAGCAAATCATTTTAATTATAGATCGAAAGTAGAATCGGGTCAACACAACATCCTTGCTTTGCTTGTCGATGGGTCGATATGGGCACGTATAGCTGCTGCTGGTGCTGCACTAAGAGAAATAGTGTGTGCGTGTGTGTGCGTTTGTGAATACGAAGTCCTATCGAGCGGGGAAGGCGCTGGTAGAGGACGGACGTTAAGTCCGTTATTCACTCAGTTGAGGAGGTAAGGCACACACAGTGTGGGATCTAGATCCTACCTACAGGATGCTACCAACGGTTGGTTGAATATTCATCTGAATCAAAACTCACTACGATACATCTTCTTAGAAGCAAGCACGACGCTTAACCTGAAATGCAGTAAGTGGTGAATTCTAATACTGGTCGTGCCATGTGTATGATCTCTCGCAATACTAGCCCATAGCTGCATGACGTAGTCAGAAAGACAATTTTGGCAACAACTTGGTCCAATTGAAACTGTTCAGCAAATTACCAGAGCATATTTAACCGGATAATGGACTGACTCGATAACTAATAAGCCAGCCGAGGAGTAGATTTGATAGGAGGGATGCATCACATACAAACATGGTCCAGTTTAATGGGTATTGCTATGGAAACCAAAAATGTGTGGCAATATGTTAGCTCAATCACGCACTGTTGCTTGCTGACGTTGCAGCGCTAATTATTGCATTATTACCAAGAATATGGTAAACCGCTCGATAGAACAGAGATGACATAACGGCGTCGAAGGTAAACCAGCATCATATTATTTCCAACCGCTGCATCGCACTGCATTGGACCATGAGTGACAGCTTTATTGATTTATATAAATATCAAATGTCAGGTTCATCTGCGGCAACGGCAACAGTAATGCCATTGTTGATGGAGCTTTTACAATATTATCAGCTGTTGCAGTCTTCACGTCTCCGGATAATGTTCTATTGATTTATACCAACACACTTGGTCCAACTGCTGCAGCAACAGTAACAGTATCTTTACACCGGATATTAAGCAGTCGCGATATTTTCAGATGCTTTATAAGTCATATTGCCGATGCCATTGGCACGGTACATATAGGCCTACACAGTGACGGTGGTAACACTTGGAGCTTATCAGTACTGGCAAAACTGGCATTGTTCATGTGTTTAGAGGAGACCATTGCTATAGCAAAGCGTTGGCTGTGAGCCTCGGGTGATTTTGCATCCTGCTTGCCTTACCGATAGCCACACGCATTGATAGCTGTGAAAAGGTGCCCATTTCAACATAGGACGACTGTACATATGCTTTGCCTATACTGGAGATTAAGTATTGGAGCAGAACCATTATGCTTTGATTAAGACTCGGAAATATTATGATCTGATGTGGACATCTAGGCCACGTGTCCTGGAGACGTCCACAACTTCAGTGCCTTCACAGGGCTTGCTTTATGAGAACGAAGGTCAGGGCGGACGGTCGCCAGCCTGTCTCTGTCGTTGTATCTTCTATGCATTTGTAAATATATGTGTGTGTGTGATACTATAAACGAACTCAGAAAAGAGTGTGTATCAAATGCCTCCGGTATGAAGACTTTAATGTAGAAAATAAGCTGCCAGTAAGGTTATTATTGCATGACGTATGATTTAATGCTCAGATATTAATAGAGCACCGTTGGCAGAACGATCAGTTGATGCTATTGTTTTTGGTCTCTGCATCAGAGTAATATTGTCAGCTGAGTAATTGCGGATAGATTTATCCACTCGGTCAGTGCGATCGATTAAGTATTCATATAAGATATAGGGCAAGGTGACATACATCAAACTGAGAACGGGACCGGAAGTGACGTCATTATAAGCCCAAACCGTGTCTGAGAGACAGCGTACCATTGGCCACGTCGTATACACGTGCAGCATGTGACATCACGCCAAGTGACGTACTAAAACGAGCACATACATAATGCTAGCCAGAGAATGGTGAGCTTTCTAGACAATTTGGATTCAATACTCCAACCCCACAACTCATGGGCTATATGAGCGCACTGTTCTATAATCATTATTTATTACATTTCCAATAATGTGGCATTTACTGAGGCTTGAACGTATTAAGTCTCCTTGTATAGAGTCAATACATCGGTCAAAGTTGAAGTTGCATGTTAAATACCAACCGAGAGAAAGGATCGCCTATTATATAGGCAGATTGGAATATGCGTTCGGCTAGGAATTGTCTCTGGCAGGGTCTGCTACATTGGAATTGATCTGCATGGATTGCACCTGTTCGCATCGGAAGTGATTTTGGGACCAAGCTCTCTTGGTTTTCAGTAGTCGCAAACACCCAAGTCTAGCACAGAACAGACAAGGTGTGTTGCATTGTGCTTCAGCATCGGGCAAGGTGACGCGGGCAGTCGCATGTACTTTTGCTGTTTACCAACCGCTTGATTACACTAAATACTCCACTTTGTCTGTTGTCTAGGTATGCGGTGAACCTCAGATATAAGGTGACATTGGAGGTAGCGATCTATTAATCACTACTGCTCAGAGTTTCACATTCAGTTTCAATTACTCCCACATCTCATGCGTGGTTCTGCATGCTTGATTCCTCGTTTATGAAATCCAATAGGGCAGTATTGATGTAACTCGAACAGGAAAAGTCTCTTAAGAGCCAGACGTGACGTCACTGAACATAAAAGAGCATTCTTGGAAGTATGGGAGAATTTAAACCCGACAAACTGTTGCATGTCAGGTAGCGACTGGAAACCTCACGGCTTATAACATATTCAGCCACTGGGGTGGCATTAATTTACTATGATACTCGCATTTGTTTCTCAGATTTACCAATGAATTGATTTGGTGTTCGTATTTTTCATCCCTAGGAACGAACACACGTTAAAATCTTTAGCGGGAGATTTAGATGCTGAAATAGATTCTTTTTGTGTGAACCCCAAACAACGCTGTTCACAGAATGGGTAAAACCGTGCACCTAACGGCAATATACCGATAAAGTCCATTCTCAAAGAAATTAATATACGCAGATAATACGATACTAAAACATCTTAACAATGGGCAACGAGACAAGCAGCCAACCTTCCGGGAGCAACACGCCCGATTCCGTCTCGGAATACTACTCATCCTACACCCTGGGCCAGGGTTCGCGTCGGGCCCCTAGCAACGTCTCCACGTCGTCGTCAAGGCAACTGTCGCCCGTGGACCCCCCTGAGCCTGACCTGAGTCACCTGACGGAGGAGGAGAAGGCACAGATCACGGCGGTGCTGGAGAGGGCCAGATGGATGCACGAGGAGGAGGAGACAGCGGCAAGGTAAGTTTAGAATGACTAAGGACGAGTGTTGTATCTGTATAGTTCCTGTCACACCTAGCGTATGGCAGTATCATATGGGAAAAATTACCCATACGCAGACGAATGCATGGGTTTCGTTAGACTTATCTCGTAAACGCCTCGAGCACGCAGGCAAACGTACATTGGCGCTCGCTTACCAAGAGGGGTGTAAAGTGTTTTGAGCATAAATATATTCAAGAACAATTCGTTTGCTGCTTGTATCTTCATTTTATTTGTTGGAAACAGGGTGATTCCTTACATTCAAAGTTGTTCGTGTAATTGATGTCGCATATGATACCCACACGCACCTCTTAACGCTAGGTGTAACACTGACTTTATATCGGATATTGCTTGATCATATAAGGTCTCCAGTGAATCGTCCATATTGAAATACAGGCCCGTAGCCAGTAATTTCAAAAGGGGGGGGTTCTTTTTCTGAAAAAGTGGACCTTTTCCCATAAAAACTTCATGTACCTAGATCAAATCTTACCCAGCGTGGACCTTTTCCAGCAAAAGGGGCGGTTCTTTCGAACCCCCCGACCCCCCCCCCCCCTGGCTACGGACCTGAAATATGTATGCTGAATAACAAAAGACACATAGGTACAGGTTTTTGAGTTTGCGCTTAATGAGTTTGCACTTAATGAAGATTACTAAAGCTGACAATCAGGTGCAAAATGACAAAACGTCGAAGATTGGCGTGATTTTGCTGTGTTTTAAGTCCAAAGGATTCCAAGCAACATATGTTTCTCTTAAGTAGGCCTCTTACGTATTCAGTTCTCTCCCCTTCCTTTTATCAGATTTAAATCGCCCATTGCATGCGCAATCTCCGAACCAAATAATGTATTTCGACGACCCCGAAGACTGAATACTATTATGATATCATTAAATAAAGTAAGTCCTTTAAAGGCGATGACATGGAGAAATATATACCGTATATGTTCAAAGCTGCAGGCCTTCCGCTAAATTTTTTACTGTGTGGTACACATAACGGGGATATACACAACTCTATTGGTACATATGTAGATGTGTATAAATTCATAAACTGGCCGTCAGGCCGATGCGACTGGAGTTTTGACATCATTAAAACTGTTTAAACTCTTAAATGTATGATGGAGGTGACACATGAAATAGCGCACGTGGGCGTGTAAGAAACGTGGCCGAAAGGCAGAACGGCAGAGGGGTGTTACTTTTCTGATGGTAAGCACTTGCAGTTTATGCACGTTGCTGTAAAAGACGCCTTATTCAGAAGGCAATACGATGAAAAGCAATTACCAGCAGCTTGACAGTAAAGTACGTTTGAGAGCTAATTTTTCAGGAGCGTTTCTCGGTTGACATGTTTTGAATATGTTGAAAAAGCTCAAGAGAAATTTGCCAATTTAGTCAGTAATCACAAATAACCTACGTTTATATGTGGGATGCGTTCATTTTGAAATTAAATGAATTAATTTCACAATTGTCATGTACTTTGCCTGAATCCCCGTTTAAATAACCGCTAAATGTATATTTGGCAATCTCGATATCAACGTGGGCCCGCTGTTATCTCAATATTAAAACTTGTATTATGAAACTGAAAACCCTGCACATGGTATTTTCGAAGTGTAAATAATTATGTTAGCACCCTTTGTTATATAAAACATTATTATGAACATAGGGCTTGCAAGGTATTTTGGACATTTCAATGAAATCTCCACTTTAACTGTTATTGTGTCACATGTTTGTATTGTTGTCATGGATATAGAGTATTGGACAAACACTTGTTGCTTTTAGATGACAATGGAAAATTTGTTTATTTGGATATAACCCCACTTTTCTTATAGGCCTATGCTTTTTCATATGTTCGTAGGGTTAAAGTGTCCGCCTCCGAAGCAGGAGGACGTGCGTTCCATTAACAGTACCTACTGTCTCCTCGTTTGGCACTCAGCACTTAGGGGTAAACGACCTGGTCTAGCTGGCAGGGAATAATATAATTAGTATGTTAGCGTTGAGTGCCTCATACGACGGTTTGGTTGTACAGGCATCCTCAGAAGCCGAGAACGCCTACAGTCACATGAACCGTGCAATGCGTTCTACCTTTTGTGAGCTAAAAGTTTATGCCACTACCTAGGTATTTGTCACTGCATATTGCAAATACAAGCACTGTTCCCTTTTCATTATATGATCTTTTCTTTCTCTCGAGCGCGTTGTGTCTTCTTCCGTGAATGTTCATTGTCGCCTTTTGTATGCAAGGTTGTTTCAAACCAACGCTGTTACTTTGTGAATAGACAGTTTAGATACGCTACGCCAGTTATTTGCGGTAGTCGTCACTGCCCGTTTAATTGTTTTGTCTACCTCAGTTGTTTGCACATGTTTTGTAACGGTATGATGTGGGTCCACCCATCAAATATAGTGCAATTCCATATAAAACTGCAATAACAGCTAGGATTAAGTATGAGCCACAGACTCGGTGTTGCAAAATAAAAGAAAGAAATGCAAATAAAGTAAATAATAATTTAAGTTTTTTAAGGTATCCTTTTAATTTCTACTCAACAAATGAAGTGACCAGAAATAGTCAAATGATCACGGTATTTCCATTCGCAGATACATACTGTAGCACAGTAAGTAGAGCTAGCGCCATGCAGCGCGTTTAGAATTAATCAGCTAAGATCTGACGCATAAATGAGTCTGAACTTGACCGAAAACCATGCCTTTTCTGTGCATAAAACGTCTGTCGGGAAGACATGATGTAAATAATGCAGGAGTCGTGGGTGAGGATTACCAAGGTTTGGGTGCAATCTATTCTATTGAGAACAGAAATGGGACTTGCGCCTAATGAAAGTTAGGTTAATAGGTGTACTGCAACATTTGTAACGCAGCTCACTACCATTCAAAGTGATATTTAGTGTATATATCCTTTCTGGCATCATAAATTCCTTCTTTGGTGGCGAGGGAATGGCCAACATTCCATTACCAAAAAAAGAAGGTGAGTTCAGTACCTTTGACAGTAAGAACGGGATCTGTGTACTCTTTTTCAAATCACATAGCTTCATGCATGCAATTTACTTTGTAGCGGCCATTTTTATATTCTTAACAATTGAGCGACAAAAATGGTGATGACAACAATCCCTTATTCCAGCGATCTCAAAACGCGGACCTTAAAACAATTTGCGGTTTTGCGGGCACTGCGTGGCGAAACCACTGCCTTCGTCTGCGGTCTTTTTTTCTTTTGTATTCGATTCAAGAGTTGGTCCCTGCACAATTTCCTGTACCAAAGACTCTGTGATTACACTTTATTCGTGCCTGATTGCCTGACAGCGACTGCACGAGGATGCGTCTCAAACAATTTGCTTAGCGGAAGACTTTTGGTATTAGTCTGGTTTTGATATGTCGGTATACGATATTAAGGACACATCCAGGCGGTTGCCAACACATAATACGCTTTAAGTTCCGCCAAGGCGATTTCATCTTCTAAAAAGCCCAGTTAGACGCATGCACCACTGCGCATTTTCCATTCTGCCTTTGACTTGATCTTGTATCTGATTCTTGCGCAAAAGCGAGTACGCATGGCCAAATTCAATTTCATGCCACTCGCTGTCCATTAGCTATCTAATCTGCTGAATACATCGATCTTTGCATCCCGGTCTTCAAGGTTCTTGACAAGTTAAGAAGCACCTTGCATATACATACTTGTGCTTGTAGTATGAATGACCGCTCTCAGTGGTACCAAGGAACACATAGTTACAGTACCTTGATCGCGAAGAGAAATAAGTTACACCAGAGGGATAAAGTAAAAGCATGATGTTATTAACATTCCACAACTTGTGCTACATTTATATCTTTTTAACGAACAAACGAGCACCAGCAGCTGCGTTATTAGATAACGTTTCAAAGGGTATACAATGATATTTACGTGGCAGAGACCGCGTGGAAGAGGTGAATAATAGTCGTATCTCAAATGTTAGAAAAACGTGCTACCTGCAACCTATGAGGTAATACATCAGATGGTTATACCTTTTAGGGATCGTAATCGGAGTTTTTAGGAAAAACCACAATAAATATAACACACTGCTATACCTGCAGTTTCTCAAACAAATGATAACTCGCAACTGCTATCTTTTGATGAATTCTAGTTCAATTTACCATGTGTGTATTTACGATAATGTTTTTGTTCTCTAGTGGCACAGGGCTCCTGGCTATCAGAGAAGAAAATTGAAAAATTGCAAACAACGACAGTGCCATCTGTTTTCTTAATATACATGTATATAGGACATGCGCTTACGTGAGCGTAAAATGACAAATCGTTTGTCATATCTGGAAACATTCTGCTGCTCCGTCACAATACTACATACACTTTGATGCCTATAATGAAAAACATGTTCAGATCGAGAAGAAAAAGTGACTGTTGTCTTTAAACTTTTTGGATATATAATATAACATAATATATGATTTGATGTATAATGCACATCAATTGTACGATAAACACAACAGCGAATTATCTAAGCTTTCCAAACAGCCTTCTTGATCAGAGCAACGCAAAGCATTATCGTTAATGTTATGAATCCCCAAGAGAAGAAGCAGACGACCTGGCTACACATGTCACCAATCTGGTGTAAAACTGATTCTGAACGCTGACAAATAAGCACGTTTGTCGTGTCTAAATGAATGCCTTTGTAACTGTCGCCAGTCTTACTTTGTTCCGCCGTATAAATCATGAAATGTTCCAAACTTCTATACATTCTTGCTTAATTGCAGCAAACACGCGCCCATCATTGGTTCATTTTGTAAAACAATATGTTATTGCGCAGACGTCATGTTCTGAGGCACCATGAACTAATATCTAGGTTCCATCTAGGCAAGCCTGTTTTAACCCCAACAAAATAAACATACAGAGTTACACACGCAAACAATGAAACAAACAGACATATGTATATATTAATGAACTCGAGGATGAATAAATATATGTTTAGATTTATAAAATGTCTTTCGGTTCCGGTACAACCTGCATCGCTAACATACACCGCTCGATGCAAAATGACCCCCGTTCTAAGACGTATTGAACGTCAATTCTTTTTTTAATACACATGCATTAACTGTACAACCATTCTTCAAAAGCCTGAAGAGCCCTGGAAAATAAGCCATTATGTGCGTAATAGTCTATTAACAGTTGCCTATTGTGCGTATTATTACGCAGCACTATATTGTGATTAGGTCTGCACAGACGTCGAGTCAATATAAGAATTATTTAATTATCGACATCTATCTAACCTTTAAACACAGATCTGAAGCCACAATCCACTTTGGAGGCCTATCTATCTATTAGACTGTATTTTTTTTATCTAAATTCAATAACTTTCTGTGCAAGCGCCTGTTTTGCTGGAGGTTCGGATGCCTAGGATATATATGGACAGCCCCCATGGTCTGAATGGGAGGCATAATTGTATTGCTAATTCAGTTTAGGTTAAATTTGCAACGAATGAACTGCTTATTTCACCATGTTAATAACGCAGTTACTGTTAATCCTGTATGCGGGCATTTCGACTGTCGTCACGGTTCCTCTAAACTAAATTATCCTTTAATTTACAGCGAATCAACTTCAACTGACCGGCTTGTATCCGTAACCTAATTACATTAAGTTTCAGAGCAAAGGTGCCCCCTCTTGCCTCGACCCTAACTTGACACTTTAATGGAATTATTCCTTAAGTCGCTCAGAAGTCACCTTTTATCGGCAATACTGCAGTGCCCGCTAACGAAATAAAGTTAAACATTCCAGGAAACCGCTGGAAATGACCTGTCGCTTGTAGTTCACTGCCATAGATAGGAACATATTAGACTGATGTTAATATCGCTACCAGCAACATAACCTGATTATACCAGCCGTGTTCAGATTTGAATTTTTTAATTACACCATTACCAATTGTCGGTACACAACGGGGCATATGTAAGGAGTACTGAAATCCAAGTCACGAGCAGCCGTCCCTTAAGGTCAAATAGTTTTAAAACGTGTTCCAGTGTGACAGAGTTGATTGTCCTACACGTAAGAATGGAAGTACTGTCACCCAATAGATATACCGTGTCGAATTATGCCAACAGTCACCCAATGAACATATTGGGAAAACTTTACAATGCATCAACCGACAATGCAGAAGAGATAATTGTGAAATGCGAGTTTGGTGATTACCCAACATTGGCAGACAATGGAGGATTCTTGTCTGCACTTGTTGCTTTGATAAATCATTCAGCACAGTCTGTCTCACATGGCTCGAACCAGGGTGCAAATCGCGCTCTTTAACGCTATCAGGGCGATCATGATGTGGTTTCCAGACAGTAATTCCCCTTATCAAAGTAAACCAATATCATTAATGTGCAGAAGAATGCACGGAATTAACATTACTGTGGTATATTATATTGTCCCGGCTGGGTGTTGTGTCAGAATGGTTGCCATGAGAGAGAGAGAGAGAGAGAGAGAGAGAGAGAGAGAGAGAGGTACTAATTGTCTAATACACGTAGCAAACACTGAAATTAAGTGATCTTCTGGGGGTTACAAATGCAAAGTGCGAACTAATGGCGATAACACTCTGCAACTAGTGGCACTAATTATTTTCACAAACGAAATTCATTAACTGATTGTTGTTCGTTTTATTTGTCACTTACTTCTCTAGCACAGGAAAGTGTTCATCAATGATCGCTCTGAGTGATATTAACAAAATACATATCCAATCATATAATTTCCTCTCAAAATTTCTCTCTTTTGATCAAAAATGAATGAGGCCTTCAAATCACTGATATTATGCTCTTATAACGTGTCTGATGAACATCAGACGCATCATGACAACGTACGCACATCGCAGTGTCCAAATGACGTGTATGATTTGTCATGGTATGTTTGCTGTTCAACAGACCAGTGCGTTCAGTTGGCATGGTACTGGTACTGATGCCACTTCTGTCACAAGACGAGGTCCTTAATGAAGTAGCTGCTTCCACAAGGAATTCTGAAGTGTTCAGCAAACAAGTAATTCTTGACAAGTAATTTTGTCACAAGTAGCTTAAACACAACTCAATCATGTCTATGTATGTGGAGGTATAGTGAAGCGCAATAATGGCTTCTTCTTACAAAGGGCGGTGGTTACTCTATGTTTTGCTATGCATGTAAATGGTCAGGCCATATATACGATACAGAAAGAAATACAATAACCAGTGCTCGTGCAGTCTCATGCGATGGTTGGTGCGTTCAATATAAACTAGATCTATTAGGCGACCGGAGACTGGATAGACATAATGATTTATCGAGACATATTGGTGAATGTAGTAAGAACGAAGAGCTGCGTGCACGCAGTTTCTATAAGCAAGTGAATGTATATAGTATACAGGTTCAGACCATGACCAAGCTCGTCAGAAACGTAGCAAAGAAAGTTACGCGATTTAATTGAACAGTTGATTTTTTTTTTTTTTTTTTTTTTTGATAGCCATTTTAAGCTGTTTCTTCACTTTGACTCATCAGTTGTATTTTTACTATCAAATACATATCTAATAGTTATATTAGCTAGGAAAGGAAAGGCTTGTTGAGAGCTCATTCCACTGCTCTTCACTGTGACTAACAGGCAGCGTGTGACCAGATAGATATTTGCAAATTTAGATTGTTACATCAAATACGGTTTCTAAGTGTACCGGGAGGCCTATCTCCTGTGTCTGACAATTTCGGTCTCTTTCCTGTGTAGTGGCGACTTATTGCCCTTTTGACTTCACTCTTACGCAAATATCTTTATTGGGACCGCGGGGGCCCTCCCGACCATCAGAAGATGTAGATTGGAAACTAACGCAATTACGTTTGAGATAATGAGGGAAGGTTAACAGCGTTTATTTCGTGCCCCCCTCCCACCCGCCCCGTGGATTGGTAAAGTTTAATCGATGTGTATTTCCCTGTGACCGAACTTATGCCCGGTGTGACAGTAAGACAGAAAGTCCACCATGATAGAGAGTCTGGTTCACATTGATTTGTCAAATGTACGTAATTTCCTGTATTAACAGACAGAAATGTTTGTTTGAAATAGAGTTTGAATTAAATTTTGTACACATAAAACCGTTAATACTGAAGGTACACATTGACTTAAAGTTCACGTTACAAACGTTTCTACGTATAATGGCGAACATTGGAAAACGAGATAATTATCTTTGAGTTAATACAGGATATACAGAGGATTACGTGTGCAAATTGGCTGAAAAGGTTCCTAATACCATATTGCTCAAGCTCCATTAAAAGTAAATTACAAATTACACTGTGTGTAATAGTAGTGGCTTTAGGAGCTGTTCTGACGGTTAATTGTAATAGAATGCATTCGTTAGTTTCCGTGAGTCTTATTTCTACGTGGACACATACGATTCTGGATATGATGTGAACAACAAAAGGAATCCTATAATGCTTACACATTATGATCACAATGTTAGATGAGTATAAGTCGTATATAAACACTATAAAGTGTTTCTAAAAGAAATACTTTTACAAAAAGGTGTCTTGTGTCATCGGAGAGACATTTATACTTCAAGAACTAACTAACTGTATTGTGGCGATCCCAGGCTCCATTTAGCGATTTCCTCATACGACAAAGCCATATCTTAACGTACAAAAACGTCCTAAAAAAATAGATATCAACCACAAACAAAAACCCTTTTTTCGATAAAACAGGAAGCGGTGTCAGTTTTGCGGCTTGCTGGTTCGCCCCAAGCAAAAAACACACCATTTCAGAAAACCGAGTCACATCTTCGATAAAATCATTTTGGATTTTACAGCAAAGCAGGAAGCCCCTACAGCTCCGCGCGCTCCACACGCTCTCCCTTTCTTTCTGTATTGATTCTTAAAGCCATACGCGTGATACGTGACAGGCATGTGTGATGAGAGAGCCATGTTAAGTTTCCTGTCATCAAAATGAAAGAGATAGGCCCTATATATTTCATTATGCTCTCTCGCTAAGTGTGTGCGTGTCTGGGTGTGCGTTTGTGCGTGTATGTATGTAATATATAAAGATACACATGTATACATGTGCTGGCTAGATGCATGTTTGTGTGTGTGTGTGTGTGTGTGTGTGTGTGTGTGTGTGTGTGTGTGTAGAGATGGCACCATATCCGGACAATTCAAACCCGAATATCATCTGGAAATTACTGTTTCTTTTTTTAATCTCGAAAAATACAACACGTAATCTGGTAATCTTGTAATATTGCACGTTACTAAGTGCCTTTTTTTCTCAAACAGCTTTTCTCAGTGCTTTGACGCAGTCGGAGAAATCACAGTGATGTTATAATGGGAGTCATGCAGACACCTGTTTCGGTTGGATGAAGAACTAGCGTAGTGCATCAACGTATGAGAAAAATTGTCCATTCGTAGCGCATCAACGTATGAGAAAAAATTGTCCATTCGTTAGACTTACGTCGTATTCGTCCCGAGTACGTAGACGTTGATGTACGTTCGGAAACACGGAGGTAGATGAAATGTACCGTAACAAACATACAAATGTACCTCGAGAAGTTATGTGGCCGATTTGTATTTGCTGGGTATATATACATGTACACACCTAGAGATGTTATGTGACCGAGTCGAAATATTATTCAATTGCTTTTAGGGGTGTTCTTCGGTGAAATGCGAGCACTTTTTCTTGGTATGCATGTCAAATAATACACTGAAACCCGCTTGTGATATATGCCACGAACATCTCCCGCTGACGCTCCAGGTGTTCTTGCATTTTTCTACCTGGTGATAGTGTATTATTTTACCCACATCAAATAGAACAACCTGGAAAAAAAACCGAAGACCTGACAATTACTTCTTGTGTCCAGGCAAATACGCCCTTTTTGAGAACAAGGACAGCTGTTTACGCATCCCAGAATGTAAAGATCAACCGTGTTTGTGTACGTGTCACTTGCTTCCAGTCGGTAGTGTGTAATCAATACCGACACCAAGGGGAGTAATTATGGTTTGATTTAGGTGTGAGTAGGCGGAAGAGATAGGTGTTGAAACCAACGGGATCATAGGTCAGAGAACTGGGGAATGCTATATGTATTTAATAAATGGATAGAAATAGACTACACTAGAATAGAAATGGTCAAGACTAGAATACAATCTAAATGGAAAAAACGGACGAAAATAGAATACAATCTAAAAGAACAGAACGTGCCAGAATAGAATAGGATAGACTGGACAAGGAGAGAAGAGAAAAGAAGAAAAGAGAAAAGAATGAAACAGAATGGACCAGGATGAAATAGAATAGAAAAACCCGGACTTTCTTATGAAAACAATCTACACCACTGAAGCAGAGATTATGTTCAATCAAAACAATAACAAAAATTAAGATAAATTACAGTCTATTTGCGGTTTTCATGTCTGACCAGAACCATTCAGAGTGCCGGTGTGCTGTATCTATATTTGTTAGAATTCAAGGAAGTTTGGCTGGGTGCACCTATAGTAAATGCTGCTACAAATGTGCCTGGAAAAGTTGCATCAGCGAGTGCTCCTGGGAAATCAAGGTCGTCCTGAGAATGCATAGCGTTATCTTGTAATATTCTACGTGTACTGGTGTGTAAGCAGGCAGGGTACAGGCGTGACTATAACCCGAACAATGCCTCTATGATATATACAGGCTGAAAAATACCATATACAATATACAATATACAATCAATTTTTTATGTGTCATGTCACCTGTAAACCCTTTAAGTATTGCACCTATTAAACGTTTATATGTGGTGAACCAAACACTCTAAGAAATGAACCAGTACAGTTATTTAGGATTACGACTTGATTTTCAAAATCTCCACGTTTGAAACTCAAGCAAATTTGCACGAATCACAGCAGATGCGCCTTATATGTTGTTAACGGTAGCCTACTGTAGAGGCATCTCGTCTCATTACTTGTCCAGGCACCTCCCCATCGTTACCATCAGCAATAGTTATGATCCTCGTTTTGCGAAAATCTATCTATGACTCAAAAACCTAATCAAATTCCACGGCCTTTTTGGCTCTATTTTCCCTCGATCATCTCGCGTTAGCCTCTATTTCATTACGAGAATACACAACGGGCCCTCCCAAAAGCAATTTTAATACCATACCGCAGAAGGATTACCCCCAATTTATTGAGTTCCAGGCAATTATTTTGGACTACATCCTGCAGACACAGCGGCGTGGACATTTTGAAAAGTAAAGCCCTGTGGAAGGGCAATGTAATGCAAAATTGCCACATGAGGGCTGCCCGGGAGAAGTCGATCCTTCATACAAATTCGATATTTGTTAAGCTTGTCTTCGTTTTCCCTTAGATCTATAGAAAGGAGATTACTGGGGAAACCACAGTGGGTAGAGATCTATTGATGGGCTGCATGGTTAGCGTTCTTGTTTTTGTATTGATGGCATTTTTGGACACAATTCTTTTTTATCAGATGTGGATAAAATGTACTATTTGTTTATCATTCATCACGTATTACCCATCATTTTAACGGGAATGTGCATCTCAACTCTCTTGCTAAGCCGTTAATTAAATGGATTCCTTTAATCTTTGTTAATCTATTGCCAACATCCTGGGAAATTATGCTCTTTATCTGTCAAAACGACTTCTAATGAGAAGTGTAGATAGTCTAGCAGGTGTCATAACTTTGCCTTTTATCTTAATCCTTACATAATTGTCTTTTTTAATTTTCTGCCAAGACGGATTTCAAAGAAATTTATGCGATTTGTAAGTGCTTCTGTGCCTTTTGGGAGAGATATGTTTAAAGTGTCTGGCGTTTGTACCACTTTAATAAGAACAGACTGCGCGTCTTGTTCTAGACGGCACAAGGACGTTTCGCCAAGGTTCTTTATAGATTGCGCGATCTTTTGATAAAATTGCCTGTTAGCTGACATTAATGAAAGCATTAATCGCTGGGGTTTGAGAAAAGTGATATTGCTGTTTCACGCTAGTTTTCATGTCTCGGTTGTCTCTGGTGTGTTTGCTTGTCTATTGTTTTTCATCAAAACTCATTCCCATTTTCACGTCAAATGCTGTTTGTCTGGTGTGGTTTTGCATATGTGGGATTGGAATGGGAAATTGCACTTTCTATCACGTCTCTGCGTCTGATCCACGGCTGTTTTGTTTGTTCAGTTGTTCTCCTCTAAGACGCGCCATTAAGTGGGCGCTTGAAAGTGACAAGTGCAAGCCAAGTGAAAGCAAATCTAAGACACACGCAAGACAAACAAGGGGCTCAATTTCATTTATTCTGTGAGTTGACTTGCGGTTGATTTATAGTCTTGAGATTATTGATTGGGCATTGGGAGCTCAAGCATTTGCGTTATTTCATATGAACGTTATCGGTGATAAGGCAGAAAAAAACTTCAAAGGGAAAAGCAAATCTTGTCAGTAAAAATTATCTCAAGTGTCTGAATTTGCCCTGGTAGACCTGCGAGTGTGTATAGCGCTGCCTTGGCGACTCTAGGAAACAATTGGAAGAGAACAATTTAACACGAACTCAGAGAATCCACTTCACCCAACCTGTCATTAAATAGTTAATAAAGTTTACTTTGGAACAAAGGTATTGGTCTACTCCAACAACTCAATAACCTCATTAGAAAGATAAAAAACGGCACTTATATTGCTTTATTAAAAAAGACTGAAACATAAAAAAGTAATGAACAGAAACAGTAACCCCCTTTCAATCATACCATCGTTTGTTGTTCTTGTCTTTCATGTTTTTGATAGCAGGACTTCAAGGTGCGACATGTATCTATAGAAAATGACAGTTTCACTTTCAATATTCATGTCCATAAAGTTTTGAAACAGGACCTGCAAAACACGCGGTGCTGTTTTCCCCACCTGGGAATCACGAGAGAGTTCAGCGTGAGAATTTCAAAGAAAGGCTCGCCCGTGTACGAAATGAATAGTCCCCTAGGGGTGTAGTTAGCGACCAGTGAAGTGTTGAATGCATACCCCAGCCCAACCGAGCCAATTACAGAAGGTTAATAATATTCTCAGGGAGTGTCTGGTTTACTATCGAGGTGTCGCTGAACTTAATAGAAAGTTCATTCCTGAATCCGGGATGGAAGTGAGAAGCAAATATCCTCCATCGTGATTGTGTGTGAAATCACGCCAGTAGGTTGAAAATGCAGTATGGGAATGGTGACCATTTGATATCCAATGTAAAGGCACACGTACAACCTTGCTCGGACAAGAGGCGGGGGCGACGGGGGGGGGGGGGGGGGGGGGGGCACAGGAACCCCTGTTCTAGGACATGTTGACAACCGTAGGTGAGCGTTAAATAAGACAAATTCCGCAGGGGAACACGTAAAGGCTATGACAGCTGTTCTGCACGTGGTTTCATCTTCGTGGTCATAATGTGCTGTGACCCATTGAAACATTTACTAATGACTGTCTGTCACTCATTTTTCGAAGCCATGGAAAAATGAACTTTGACGGTAAAGACACAACGATTAAAATACATTCAAATGTCCGTGTATAAGTATCTCAATAACAGGGGGTTGCAAACCTACGCTTTCATAAGTACATGGATGTACTAGAACACAAATAATTAAGCCATCCCCATAGTGGAAACGTGAAAACAACATCTTTCGATAAAGAAAAAAGAGTCCACGTAAACGTGACTAACATTGAACATGACTCTAACAAACATTATTAGGCTACTCAGTACCGCACCTTAATTGTATAGTATTTTTTATTTCCACAAAAACACGAAAATAACTGATACCTACATGTACATCTCATTTATTCCCACTTGACAAAGGACGCTATTGAAGGTTGGGTGAAGGACAAGAGAAATGTGATACAGTGCATTTAAGTGGAAGGAAATGTACATGCATGTTTTCTCTAGTGTTGGCAGGAGTGTTTTGTCTGATAATAAAGCTTGAGTGGGATTCTAAAAAAACTGTTAGAGGACATGCAGGCAAGAGACAACCAACGTCATACATTTTTTTCGCATGAAATCGGTCGCGCACGTGTTGTTTAGCAGCGGTCTATCGGGACAACAGTAGGCCTACATGATTGATGCATATCTTTTTAATGTGACAGTCGTATCTCACAATAGTGCATTCACTTTAATAAGTTAAAAAGAGAACGGTTTCATAAATCGTATATACAATTTATTTAAAACGCATTTGTTTTTATGAAGAGCTTAGAAAAACTATTGCTTGTAAGGTAAACGCGGAATGATTGATTTTCTTCGATGTTATTTTTTTATATATGCCATTTGCTTTGACTTAATGCCGTTGTGACAAGGAAAGAATTTAACTGAAGGTCAGAAGGATCTTGTAATGTTATACTTGCGTCATATGTCGGGTTTTATTTAATCAAGATAAATGTCTTGTCAAATCACATGTCTCTCTACACAATACCCCTGCTGTTAGCAAGGAAACGGCAGGTCGTGGAATCCAGCAGAATGTTTTAAATTTAAACGCAAAACACGTGGATTGTGACATAAAGTCTGAAAACCAATGTCGTGTGAAAGAGATTGCACAAAAAGAAATGCATGTCTATGTGTTTGGTAAAAATTGCATGATTGCTTAAAATACGTTTTTTGTGTATGTGGCGATGAGGTTCAAATTTATAGTCAGTTTTACCTCTGCTATTACTGAACACACCGTCAGTTTATTCTTTGTGTCCATTATCTACACTTATTGGATGGGGTCAAGATGATTTCCTAACATAACCATACAGAAAGTTATGTCTCACTACAGTCCATTTAAACCAGGTTCGATTAATGTGGTCTCATCGCTTGATTACAATCAGGCATTACGAGCCGTATGGAAATGGCCTCTGGAAGTGGAGATATCTAAACCATAATGAACTGAGCTCATTTTGTGCATCCTTTATCTTTGGAATTAGCTTGTTCGCTTTTGACAGTCGGCATTTCCGTATGTCATTTTCTAAACGGATTAACTTTGCTGGTGAAATGGCTTGGGCCTTTGGGTTTCCTAACCTAGACCATAATTGACCATAATTTAGTTCTATATTGGACAGCTGTTGAGCTGTAAACATTAGCAGTTCTCTGCTGTGTGTTGTCAGGTTCAGAGACAATGGAACCTGCAGATATACCATCACCTTAATGTGCATTTAGATTTGCAGTAGAATGGCCTTGACAAAAGCCATTGAAGGGTATATATCCAAATCGGAATTATTATCTGAAAAAAAAATTAATTCATTTTACTCACGAATCATTGCTTGGACCGTTTCTCCACTTGCACTTGATATTTTAAAAAGCATTTCTCATTAAAGATGCATACAAAGTCAATTTTTTGTCACAAAAACCAACCAAATGCCAGCATATAGTTTCAAGTAGTATAATTAAGAGAATTACCAAAAGGCATTGTTTAATTTTACCCGAAAATGATGTTTGAACGGATTTTTCTGCTGGCATTCTAAGCTGTATGTCAATGGGGCAGGAAAGTAGGTCACAAAAGTAGGTTAAATTTACAACCAAAAATTTAAAGAAAGGAGCAGCCTAGAGGTCTTTTATGGCTGATCGAGTGATCTATTCAGTTTATCCCTTGGCATGTCGAATTTATTTGAGTCATATAAGAATCTAGTAGAAATGGTTTACATGTGTTACTGGGAATCCACGCTCCACCGATGCTCGGTTCGTATGTACCTTTAAATAATTTGGTTCGAAATGACTGCTACATGTGCATTCACGAAAGAAATACCGAAATCATTTACTATATTTGAGAGGTTTTATCGGTTTTAATGGCTTTTTGTAACTTAATGCAGCAGCTGACAACATATAGGCTTGTAGCTACACGTTGCGCAGGTTGCTTCAGCGCCATTCAAAAGGGCATCCATAGATGTCCACATGTTCTGCTCTCAACCGAAGAACAGGTTCTCTATTTAATGCTACATGTCAATGTATTGATGTTTTAATTCCTTGATAATGCCTGTTTATTGACCTTGGCAGTCATAAAAGACCACATCGTTGACATCTGTAAAGTCTCATTTGAACTTTGACTTCCCCCAAGCTGCTTCATAATTTAATGATTTTCAGATTAGAACCACGTCCATAGTGAGGGAAGGGCTCAAGTGTGGCGTTGGGCTATTTTGAAATGCAACCAACCACAGAAATACTCAATTTTTTGGGCAAATACTATATAGTTAGTGTGTCACTGAAATCGCCAATGACTACATTGGTAGCCAGAAGTATTATTTACCTTCTTTTAAATAACGCCACAATCACTTTAATAATACAAGCCTGACCTGAGTGTCATTCTACCTTTGAGATTAAGAGCAATTAATCTTGGTGTCAGCCAAGTTGGAAGGCTGAAGTTGTCAAGGGTACAATCGCAGGTCACGCAGAGCGCTGCAGTGTCGCTATAAATGGTAAGCGGAGCGATTACTTTACACGCAACCCGCTCACGGAATCTCTACCAAGTTCACGGAGTGCAGTGACTATATATAGTCCATTTCCATTGTGCATTCTGGGGATGCAGAGCTGAGAAATGTCAAGACGAAATTAGACGAATTGGAAAGACATCGTGCCTATAGCGATAATAAAGTGCGAAAAAGAAAATTGTACAATAATGGTAATATAACTGATATTTATAAATGCTTCAACACTGCAAACTTTACATTTTTGCAATATTCTATTTATTAATGATAAAAAGTCATCATAGCACGCCTGTTAGTTATCTTAAACTAGTCATCTTATTGATACCCATTAGCATTTTTATAATTAAAGTTGTAGCAAATATTTTTATTCTTTTATCTCGAAAAATTACTGTCGCCACAAAATCAAAGGATTTCATTTCATAGCCACGCTTTATCTCATCGACGACAATTCCTTTTTCCTTAATTGTTTAATCCATTGATTTATTCCTATGGGTAAGTTTACGTAACACTTTATGAATTCACAATAAGAATTAGCTGATTAAAAACGTAGCGATAACAAAATTATCCTGACTCATTCCAGCTGATGCATTTTGTATATTACTTTTTGTATATGACACTTGCTCTCTCTCTCTCTCTCTCTCTCTCTCTCTCTCTGTGCGTGTCTCGAAAGGGCGAACGCACCATAAACTTAACATTTATTTGTAAAAGTTGTTCCCAAGTTTACAGTAGAGTAAGGTACAAAGATTTCTCACATGACGTAGACGTAATGATTCGATAATTTTGTCGATGCACATAACCAACATTCAGCACCTTTTATGTTTGGTACTGTTCATTATTTATTGGGTAAATTATGCAATATAAGTATTCACTTATTCATACATGTACAAGCTTTGTTAATCTTACCTTTAAGTTCAGTCTTTAAATGAACTACAACCGAGTGGATATCGCTTTCACTTAGTCAACGGGAGTAGGCCCTATATACGCTTCATTAACTAAACCTTGAAAAGTTGACAAGCGTTTATGATAGACGATTCTTTAAAAAAACAGCGAAACATATAGGACAAAGTTTAAACGGAAAGGGTCACCTCGAATTTAACTGCATACGTCTTTGAAAACTAATTGTTGAATAAGCCTTTCGCTTTTCCGGCGTGAAACCTGGTTAATGCCAAACTGTCAATTCCTGTCTCTCGAACATGTGATTAAGTAGATTTGCGGTTTAGCCGACTTCCTTTCTAATCAACTTACATATCCCATGTTGACCATGTGTTAGAACTATTCCTACATAACTCTTCACTAGAGTTATATCCTGTTATATCCTGTTATATCCTGATGTAGAACATACACTTATATTATATTATATTATATTATATTATATTATATTATATTATATTATATTATATTCCCGGTAACAATGATAATATCACGACATACTTACCATTATTTCAAAATACCAAACGCAAGGATACTCGCACTATATGTTACCAGTAAGTACACAATTTGTGTTGAAACCACATTAATAATGATAGAAAAAATACAAAACAGGGTGTCTCGTTAGTTCTCTCCTTTTAATTCCAACCTATGGTGGTCAGAATTACTCTCGTTAATTAACGCTTAACAGCAGTAAACTTTGTAACCCATATCGGCCCAAATTATTCGGTAACTGAAAGTTCCAATGGAACGGACCGTACACCCGCGGGACGTGTGTAATTTCTGGCCTCTGTACAAGCAGCTGGGTAAATCACTCTGATGTAATTAGTGTTACATAAAACACTTTTTCCTGTCCAAATAGTCTGCATAGTCCGCAGTAACGTGGACCTTCGTGATTAGATACAACTCTCGCGAGATTTGTTGATGTTCCTTAAGTTGCCATAATTTGCTGAGATGAGCTTTTATCTGCACAATATATTACAATGAACATTGCATAACATACATTTATGTATCTCCATCTGTTACAGTGTGTCTGTAAATAATGTTTTTTTATCTGATGCCCAAGGGATATACTAAAGTGTCGCTGTCCGTCTGGTTTTCTGGAAGACGTCACTTCATAGTTAGTGTAATCAGTATTGAATAAAATTTTTACGACTGTCAACACGCATTGCACCTTTTGCGAGGATTTCTAACAGCTCAAGGGGCCTGAAGCTTAATCAAGACAAAACTGTGATAATGACTGCAAAAAAAGCATGCTTCTGGCTGCACAAACGACACTGTCTGTGTAATAAATTTAATTTATTTTTGCAGAAAATACGTGGTACTTTTCCTGTCTTTTGCCAATCGATGCTGAATTGTGCTTTCTTACATACATATGTTATTTGAAATTGCTTATTCAGTATGTAGGATGCACAGGCTAGGCGATTTAAACAGAACTTCGATTACTGAAACAATCACACAAGTTAACAAGAAGCAAATTTTATTAAAGCTTTCCACTGGCCGCCATATAGCTATTTCTGTCCCCTGGCTTGTATGCAAAATATTCAATTAAAACCGTAACAACTCCAACCCGGCCCCCATGGACCTAATAGCCTCCAAGGAAATAAATTATGCACACAGTATAGTAAGTTAACATTAGTCTTTAAATAGCCTTTTATTCTCCCCCCATGGTATGAAGCCAACGAGATAGGCAAGCCCATATGCAATTTAGATTTGAATTTCCAACTACAAACCAGACTCACTTGTCAAAGGAAGTTATTGCAGACTTTGTTTCTTGGTTAAACGAAAACACGACCTGCAATGTTTTAGTGATTCGATGACTCGCTTTGTGTCTACTTTAAAATTGGACCCTCACTAATAATGGAGACACTTTTGTAATGAAACGCGTTTGAGAGTTAATCAAATTATTCAGCCGAGTAAGATTAACAGCGGTGAAGCTATGATTTTACGTGACAGAGACACTGGATGGGTATAAGTTGACTATAACCCCAACGCCAGGTGAACTGGAACCTTCAAGTTTCCTAAATCCTTATGGCTTAATGTAATATGAACTGGACTCTTAAAGCTTTAAAATGTGTGTGTGTGTGTGTGTGTGTGTGTGTGTGTGTGGAGGGGTGCCTTAAAGATAAAAATCAACAACTTTTGCGCTGTAATCAGCATGATTGTGGTGTGTATACTCCCAGGCACCACAAATACAGATCCACTTTCATCTGGAAAAATCACTTTTTGCCGGGGAGCTTTACTGCATGTACCGTACCAAGTATCACAATATTTCAACCCCAGAATTCCCTGAAGCCCTGAATCTCTCTTAATACACGCATTTACAACGTGCGTGCGATCCAGTACCGTAGTACAGATTTATAAAGATAAGAGCATCACCTGGTAGCATGTTGATGCCTGTTTTTTGCAGAATAGTAAAGTGTTAACGCCATAAACAAAATAATCTATCCCATGCGGCGATATATCCATGCAAAGTCCTCATCCTGGGTTAAAACCTTTCCGTAAAAGGCTGTGCTTGTGTTACAAGGGAAATCCCGTTGAGATCAACCGGTCCCTCGACAACCAACGCCCAAACAGACCTTTCCCCCCTTAAACCCCTTTCCCATTACAAATTATTTCCCACGACAATTATATCAATAACGGTATCAATAAGTAAATTTATAGTGCAATAATGTTCGTATGGAAGTTCCTGTATGAGTCATACCAAAGTATTAATGATACATATACAATGCATCTCACATCAAGACGAAAATATATGAGGATGAAATTTCTGTTTCAGCGCTACTCACACCTGCTATAACAATGACACATATACCGTGTATATACTAACGTGTTCATTCTGTGTTTACACAGAGGCTCGTGGTTGACGTTTCTTTTGACATGCTTGATACAAAGACAATCATACCGACTAAAGAATGCAGAGTTCTTTTTTGACTAGTTGCATGTAACAAAAATCGTCACAAGGTGAAGTTATGCATATTACTGTTCGATATCAGCTTCCTGTAATGAAGAAATGATAGCATGTACGTAGTATATACCAATCATACGAATATAAGAGAATGCCATTTGGATCAGAGGCAAAATGCAGTTATTTTTCATCGCTTAATCAAATGATTCCACCCATTTTGATAAAACAGTGCCCTTTTCATATCTGTCAGACTTATTCAGTATCAAATGGTAACGACTTCATGTCCAAGCACCGACTAAAACCCACCAAAATGGAATAAGATAAATAAATAAACAACTAAGTAACTAAATAATGCAGTATACCAGGGTTGTCGTCTTGAAAAAAAGTCGTCCTAAATATCGACCGGTGTGAAATTCCTCTCTTAAGTGGAACATCCTTGCATTTCTTGCACTGAAAAAACGTTGACACATACTGATCATATTACACGATATGTCAATACAGACAAACGGACCACAAATCTTCTTCTTCAAGAAACCACAGACTGCGTCCCTTTCTACATCATGCCAGCAACATCAACGTGATTGATTCAACCACAATCTAATAGTGTCGTGTACATTTTAAAATATTTGTGTTCTTCGCGTATTATCTATAAGTAATCGCGATTCTTTGCTTCGGCTCTAACAAAAAGGAATGGGTGACCCGGTCCAAAGGTTGGGAAGATCTAGTTACTCTTTCCCGGAGGCATTCATTGCGTTCATTTTAGGGACCGGAATCGATCCGCTGAGAGCGCACGCGACATTTATATGATGAAACATTAAGCCCAATGCCCTTGTAGGCCGTTAGAGAAAAGCACCCGGAGCCCGCGGCGTAGCTCTGATGCTGCGTAACGATTACTTTAACAAATACCGCTCATCATTCACACGGTCGAATTCAGACTGTTCCGATCCCGGGATAAGATCAGCTCATATTGAAAAATATTCCGAAGGGGAAAGTTGGTAAATTGCTCCATGTTGTACCGCTGTTTGTAATGGAATTGCTTTTCAAAAAGAGTTCAGTCTTACTCAGAATGTCTTTTGTCGTTCACAGTGTTAAGTTTTTTGGGGGCTAGGCCTATAATAGCGCTTTAAAGATGTCTTGCGTGTGATCGAGCCATCAGCAAGGAACTTCCCTTTTGCCTCCAGAACGCTGGCAGCGAACACATTTTATTTGTAACGATGACGCATTACTGCCCGCGCTACTTCAAGGCTATTACTTCTAAGAATAACACTTGGGGGCTCGAGGCGTTACTTTCACTGCAAAGATCGGCATCCCCATTGATCGACAGGGGAAGACTGACTCATTAATGCAGGATTGTTTCTTCATTAATGTTTCATAATTGCGTATCATTTGCAGCGTACCAGATGTTTACGTAATTGATTGACATGGGACCTGCTAACGACTTGCTAGCGTTCTAAAGACAATGGCTTTTGTATCAGGGTTTTAGATGGTTAGAGAACACTCCTACGTCGCGTAGCTGGAAGGAGGGAAAACTCACGGCTAACATCAGATCGAAGCTTATTTTAAGGCCCTGGCGTGCGCCTAGAGGAGAATACTGTAGAAATACGAACGCAGGTTGTGTGGTGACGGTTAAACACACTCTCTCTCTCTCTTATAAAATAGAAAATAGTTCAACGACTTATGTTCACGCACATACACAAACACATGCACGCATACACATAAACACCAACAAACAAACATACATAAGCGCACGTGTACACACACACACACACACACACACACACACACACACATGCACGAATGTGATACCACCACTTTCATATCACTGTTTAAATCAAATGTCTTTTGTCAATTCTAGCGATGCATGCTAAGAGTTGCTATAGTTAGGGTATTATCATGAGGTGCGGTGAAGGGAAATTTTACCCTTTCTGTGTACGTACTTTAATAAGTTAGCGTGATATTTTTTGATGATGGTATTGCAGCCTTGATCACAAAACATTGATTAGGGATCGAACATAAGGTATTTGAAGACAAACAAAACAATTACTGGTTGCATGCTGGACGAAAAGAAGACACCAACGCACTTATTCAACTGCTGTTATTTCATTCCCTTCTTTCAAATTAGTAATTTCCTACGGAGTTAGTTGGTGCTAAGTTGAATTGTGAAAGCATTGCGTGGTTTCCTTTTCCGTGCCGTTGGCTGCACGGCTTTTGTATGGTACGTTCTCGAAAATTGGTTCTAAATTGCCGACAGAACTTAGCGCATTTGTAATTTGACGTTTTAAATACTAGAGTCGCTCCTCTTTGTTTGTATAAACACTTTTCTGTGTGTTTGCTGAACAAAATCATGCAAATGACTTTAGTAAACGAGCCACGAACCTAGAATTTGTCTCAAGTCCGTACAATTTTAGCGTCTTCATAGAAGGAATGAATCTGTAGAATTTGATTACATACGAACTCGATATATTCGAACGAATTCCAAACCAATAGTTGATGATTACAATCTACCACGCTTCTAGTAACTAGTCAACATATCAGATACTTGCTGACAATGATTGCAATCATTTCCAGACACTGTGAACCGTGTTCCTTCGCGTAATAAGCAGTTCTTTTTTCCCCTGGTTGATATCAAACGTTATCGTTGGTGAATATCACGTTGTGACCAAATCTAATGAGCGGTTATGCACGTGTAGTGTTGTTAGGAAGCAGTGCTTTATCACCATATTAAGACATACATGACATGAATGACTCTTAGTCGAGTTTGACATGTCATCGTGTCACCCTTCAATGATGTCATGATTGGCTGAAGTTTAAAGTACTGTGACATTTGATACCATTTACAACTGCAAGAGAACTTTGGACGTAGGCACCCGACTTCACTCTTGTGTTCTTGTGCTTTTTATCACTAATCATTCAGTCAACAAAGCAATGCCAAGGGAACACATATCGTAACTTCTTAGAATCACACAAGACATGCGATATACAAAGCACCTGTTGGTTTGGCCATTAGCGCTCAGGGTCCTCTCAGAACGCATCATGTTTAATGACACTGAGATCTAATACCCTTGCTTAATGACCACCAAGTGGCTGATTCTTCAGGCTCTGAAAATCAATAGAAAAAAACGCATGTCCTGGCTGCTATCGACTGACTGGTATGTAACATTATAGTATGTCATTTTGCCAGATGAAGATGCGAGAGAGATTAGCCGCGGGGGTTAAATGTACTTTAATCACTTAATGTGAACATTTACATATGTAGGTCACCTTGTTCACGCCTCATACTTTTTTCAAATTCACACTGTGCGGATACAAACAGCAAAAAATACTTTGGTTTTCTTATTGACAAAGATGGACTAATTTTTGGTCACGGAAAACGTAAATTAATCACTGATGCTACGTGTCCCAGCTGTCCTGGCTGATACCTTAGATCCGCTATTTGAGAATAAGAACTTTGGCGCCACCTATATTCCTAATACAAATAAAAGATCATAACCAAAAACGTACGTTATGTAAACAAAAATATTCACGCAAGATGGAGCTTAAGAGGTATAGATGTGTCTGATGAAACTCGTTATCATATATCTTGTTCATCCTAAATGTCAACGCTAGCCTGGCCACTCGCTTTCTTCTTATGACAAGAATGAAAAAATAACTCATTAATAGTCAGTTTCACCTTGAATGTCCGACTTGCTCTTCTCTGTGAGTAATGATACCAGGAATGATACACAGCAAGGGGTCAACTCTGTCTGTAATTGTAATTTCTTTGAAGAAGCTAACTACAGAATCAGAGTTGACAAATGACAAATTGTTCCAAAGCTTCGTCATTACTTTCCAACTCAACGACGCACATTGTAGATTAGGCTTATACAGAAGACACCGAGCTAAAACCATACAAAGCTCTTGTTTTATTCAAGCGAAATTGGAACCAATGCATGTGACAGAACGAGTAAATTACACAAGCAATTCCTTGAACAGCGCACAAAATGGTCATCAGGTTTTAGAAGCATATTCGTTTTTGAAAGCATGCAAACTCTTACTAATATATAGAACAATGGTCTCAGCGCATGCATGGTAATGTTCCATCCAAGAAACATGTGCAATCGATTCATCAATGTCAAAACCGCCTCTTGTTTAGCAAATCTACTGTCACGAGCATTCGGTTTATAACAAATCTACAGGGTACTGCGGTTTGGTATGATAACTAGATCATCAACACATGAAAAATGGCACTGAGCGGAAATGTATGTCCAGGAATTCTGAAAAAGCTTCTTGAAACGTATGAGTGTCCGAATGCGATTGTTATGAAAAGTCAACTTAATGTAAAGGCAGAAGACGGGGATCTAAAACAGGACAGAAAATGGAGACATGACAATAAATATACGTCTGTACTTTTGATAAAAAAGACATCGAACTAGAGTAACTCGAACCCCAGTTTTGGTCCATCAACTAGGTGCAAGCGACTACTTGAGACAGACTGCGTGGTTGATGCCCCCCCCCCCCCAACTTTAACGGAGCCTGCAATTTTTTTTTTAAGATCGAGTTTTTAATAATATCCATAAGACGGACGTGCTCAATTCGAATCTTTCATTCCCCTAATACTCCATGAAATGGATTTTCTTGTGTTTTCGATACTTATCCCAAAACGATTTCATCAATTCAGCCTTATTCATTCATCCATTACTTCATTTAAAATTATTTCACCCAAAACGTTTTGCAGACTATCGCATCTTTCCATTCTTTTGCCATTAATATATACGCTTCCGTGCATAATTTCAAAATGTTATGCTTTTTTTACAACTTGCAAACTGAAATTGTATTTTAGCATGACGTAATTTAAATCACATAACTGTTATCAATCACAAAACAAGGCACAAATCGTGGTGCGTAAAAGTCGTTTGCCATTGCTTAAAGTCTCTCAAGGCTTACAAGCGGGCACCGCCTGAAACTCCGGGAAAATCGATACTATTATCACTCTTCATAAATGAATTCACTACTTGTGTTGAGAAAATGTGTGTTTATTATTTGCACGCTACCTTGATATGTGTTAATTATATGACCACGAATCTCATTCACTTGGGCGCACACATCAAGCCTCTGATAGAAAGCCAATAAAACCAAGTTATACAAATCATCTAATGAACGCCTGGTATTTGATGTTGCGATTCATGTTTCTTTGCTGTTGAAATTAAGATTTATTAGACCGGACCGAAGTTCATTCCGCCGAAGCGTAGGATCCAATTACGTATTTCACTGATTTCATAAAATTATTAGATTTGGGAGACCTTCATTGGATAGGCGATGCTTTAATTATAAGAAAACGATTGGTTTTAGGTGTGCTTTGATAGCATATTTGGTGTCGTTTTATTTCAGTGTGCTTTATTCCAAGAGATGATTTAGAAAAGGCAACACAAAACAAGTTTGTTTTTTTTCCCATTTTAATATCTATAATTGCTCTTGATAACAATCATTTGACTTGATTGTAGTGATTGCCTTCATCCCATTACCCCATTTGCGGTCTCTTTACATGTTCTTTAGAACAGAAGTTATGAAACAATTTGATTTGTTTTGGTTTTGTCAGGACGAAAAATCGATGTATTTTGCACAAACACTTAAATGACATGTTTGTTATGTGTGTTTTGAATTTTAGAGTATAAATAGCCTGGAGATAAATCGATAAATTTAGGTACCTTAACTAACAAGATGAGGTGTGGGGGAAGCAAATGATTCCTCATAATAGATGTAAATTTGAACTATTATCAGTAATTTTTCTCGTTTGATGAAGACTACATTAGAAATGATCACGTAATAATCAGTGTGTTCAGGACCACATGTGTAATAACTGGTATACAACACTTGCGAAACGGCCAGATCGTCTTGATCCAAAAATACGATTAACTTAATTTAATCAAAAAGCCGACTTAAAGAGGAACCTGACTTATATATTCCATCCAATAATTCATTTATATTATACACAATGCAATGGTCCTTTTACTTCTACATTCCAGACAACTCGAGGAAGAATACTCATCGTACGCAGCAAAGGTAGTGCGGCGGGCGTCACTGGCTGAGACAGAGAAGAAAGGTGCCCAGTTGTGTCCCATCTGCCACAAGACCGAGTTGACGGAAGGACCGGATAGAATTCGGTTTGGACAGAACGTATGCAAAGACTGTGCAAGGTTTATATGTGAGAAGTGCGGTTCGTTTGATACGTCACTTACCACTAATGTGAGTGTATTTTTGGTTAATTTTTCTTGCTTTTATAATCAATATCTGAGTTGGTTATGGCACTGTTATTTTAAGGTGTTTTATGTGCGAAAGTCACTCGTGTATTATTGCCCAGTGCATTTACGTATTTATCTAATTTAGAAACCTGCAATTTCTTAATACTAATGTGCATGTAGATGTATTAATGTTAACTTGCGACTACTAAACTTAATTGAAAGATGAGCAGTTGCTGTGTGCCTTTAATTTATGGTATATTTTCGCACTGTGGAATGTTTTCGTAATCACGAGCAAATTAGTTTGTTTCGTTACGTCGCTTATTAACAACACATTTCAACTCCATTTAAACTTTCAGGTTATTAAGTGAATGAGATATACCATATTGCCAGTTTAATTAAGAAAATTGATTAAAGACACTGTTTTTAACGCCATAAAGCATCACTGAAAACCATATGACGTGTTGTTTTACATTTAAACACCCAATCCTGAAAAAGTATATCGGTCTAGTAAAGAACTAATAGATTCAACTCCCTGCTTGCGTAACCTTATCAGTTTTCAGTAGCAATATTTTCTTTGTAAATGAGACGATGTTTTTTTCCTGTAATACATTTGTAAAATTATTTTCTAAAAAATTATCAAATCATGAAAATGTTTTTGTCTGTAATCAGAGAGCGGACCTCACATCCAATGTCCTATACCCTAAATCTTATAATTCACATTGCGGGTTGGGAATGCACATTGGGGACGAAACTATTGACTTACTTTGTCTAATATTTGTGATGACTGAATGATTTTTCTTTGATCTTCGAGCTGTTTATAGTAGATTGATAATAACTGCATATCCCCTGTGAAAGTAGCATCTGAGCGCTATACGTGATAGTGCTCAAATTGTTGTTCTTCAAGGGGGCAATGTCGGTACCATATATTTACAATGCAATAAGCTAATGGGGAAATGTGAGAGGAGACATTATCGAAATGAAATGATCACATTCAATACAGATTTGCATTGTGAGTGTGTCTATTCAGGTAGATCACTCAGGTGTTTTAGAGTATATGGAAAAATGATCCTGTTGTGTATCTCTTTCTCTCTCTCTCTCTCTCTCTCTCTCTCTCTCTCTCTCTGTGTGTGTGTGTGTGTGTGTATGCGGTATTTTTTTAAGGAAAGAGGCAGTGGCATAAATGTACAAATTAACAGTGGAGGAATCATAGCAGCACGCCAATGCCAGTACAACATGTGTCTATATAACACGTGGTACCCTATTTGACTGCCTATAATATAGACCCGCTATTGATCTACCAGTAGATGTCCAGATAAATGTCTCCTCTGGTCAGTAAATCATCAGAGTTTTTTTTTTTCATTAACTTACGTTATATTAACCCGCCATACTCCTATCAAATTATAGTCTTTGAGTGTGCAGATAACTTACTAAGCTTATCTTGTCACAGTATTTGAAATATTGGAAAGGTCATTTTGAGGCAGATCGTGTATGCCTATACTAACGCGCCACTTGCCGTTTTAAAAAACCTAGTGTGGGTAGATTAATACATTAAGATATTTATTCCCGCTTGTAGAAGGGAAATTATTTCGACTACAGGCGGTTCCAGTAGGTCGTTTTTCATACATCAAACATACACATATTTATACTACTAACCTGTTTATAGTCAGTGTAAATATCCAGTATTTACACACATGTTAACGTTTGTATACGCTAAATCTTTCTTTTTCCATCGGGCGCATGTTATGCTGTATCATATGAATGATATACATATCTGAGTATTGCAAAACAACCTTTAGATTTGACAAGAAGCTACGTTACAATTGACACAGAGAAGGATATAAATAAAACGTCATCATGACAAAGTTATATATACAAATGTATATATATATATAAATTAACCTAATTTTAGGTGATACGATTTAGGATTGGAACCGTATCTCATTATTTTTCATATCAGTGAGCTAAGTGTAGATCGAGGTCATAAAGAACTCATTATTATTATTATCATTATTTTCCAGTTAAAGGAGTGGGTATGTAACATGTGCCAAAGAAGACGCCGCCTGGTGTTAAGCACGGGACTATGGTACCATGGTTACGAGTCAGGTAAACAACTCCAACAAGTCCAGCGGCTACTCAATACAGCTGAACTCCATGCAAAGGTAAGAGTGCTTCCGCCAGTATTTAAAATAAACTAAACTTTAAGTGTTTGACTGTGGTATCATTTGTTTTATGTATTTTATTCAAGAATTGCTTACCTTTCCCAAACATCCCGAACATATATTTAGTTTCATACATTACATGTGGCCAACTATAGGATTTGTCAAAAGAATAGTATTTATCTTGTCTTATTTAAAAGAAGAAAAAAGTCCATGAAACAAGATTAATTATTAAATGATTATAAAATGATAGGTCCAGCTCAAAAGAGAAGTAGGTGTGCATGTCTCCAGTAACATTGCCCCAGATGTTACATTTTACTGAAGCGCCCTCTGTTGAGTGTCACGATGTCTAGTAAAAGGGGTGGGGGCAGTAGCGGTAAATATGCCCATTACAGCTATTAGCTCCGGCTAAGTTTCCGCTCATGTAGAAAAGTCGTCAAGATCGAAAATGCATAAAAAGGCACATTTTTGAATCCATACAAGAAATGTCCTTATTTGACCCTTGGAGGCTTTCAATCATAAGATATAACACTTTGCCCCATAATAACGGTTCCACGTCAATAATGGGTTAGATACATGTATCGAGGGTTTGTGGGTTTCAACATTTGCACTATCTATGATTGCCCAGTTCTGTCAACATAATAAAGGCAAACCGCAGCTGATTTGCTTGGTAAAGTTCCTTAAAGGTTAAAAAGTCAATGATCCCGAACATGGCAAATATTGAAAAAACGAGTACTCACTGCTAAATTTTATTTTCAAGACGCTTACCAATAACGCTCGAGGGTCGATAAAATATTGCTGAATGTTTAGTAGACAATGTGTGGGTCTCATGGTTCCGCATCTTTCCATATGTTTGTTGCAGAATTTCATCTTTTTATTATCTCAAATCATGCTCTGACACAACGAATCGGGGCTATACAACTAAGTTGTTTGCTTTCAGATATCAAAACTAACAATTTACCACATTTAGAATAAATTGTTTTCAACAAACGTGGGCTACAGGACCGTAGCCTTTATTATTGAGGTTTCAGATATAGCAACACTGTGCGTCAGAGAACACTGTTGGATGTTTGTCCAAAATAACTTACAGTATCTGATCCGTCATTTAAAATAATCAGAAACACATTACTGCGATCTTTATATATCTCGGATATCGTCCATAAGTTCCGATTCCACTTTATAAAATGGCCCTGCGTCACAGAATATGATGATGGAAGCATTACAAGATGAATTATCTGTCGACAGCGAAATGTGGTGCTTGTGTAGCAATTCTGTGCCTAGTGTTTTCTAATGTGGCGACAAAAACGGGGAGATGCGTGAGATCTAGATCAAAAACGAGAGGAATTAACGACATGGCAGTTTGGCACTTTTATTTGAACATACAAAAATCAATTACATTTAGATGTACCGGTACATAATAAGATTAGAGATCAACACAGTTTACAGTAACACTAGAACAGAAATAGTTTTTAGAATAAAGAGTGAAGTGTAATTTCTGCCTAGACTGTCAATTACACAGAGTTGATATGACCATGTTCACATTCATTCCCCCATAGCCAATTCTTCATGCATGCATGCACAAAAGGTACTAATCCATTGTAGCTGTTGTGTTGCATTGTGTGGTCTTCTCATACGTCAGCGCCACCTTCCACATCTTGGTTAGCTCTCCGTGCAATGTTTACATACTATTGTCGATGGATATACCCTAGTAATTCCTGAACATTAAATGCAGGAAGTATGTTTTACTTTCCACAGCACCACGGCACCGAAATTGGCCAGTTGGCTTTAATCGGGACTTAAGGCTGTGTTTAGAATATAAGTTATCGTACTAGCAGGGTCGATCTTTCTCAGCGGGGACTCTCGCTAAGGGTCAGTCAATACAATCGGTTTAATTGTCTGACACATGAACAACATCGTGAACCCCAAAGTTTTCCCAACTTTTCCAGAGTACTTTTAAGTTTTGAGGGGGTGCCTGACAATTAAACTGATTACATTGACTGCGCCTTAGCCAGAATCCCCACTGACATTCTGCGAGTACAATAACCTCTATTCTGAACACAGCTTTACTGTATAGCGCCGCGGTAACAATACCGCGTCCCGGATTTGTTTTGATGTTTAATTTGTGAAACAAAATAGGAGTAATTCTACAACAAGAACATCAATATCGTTCACATACACCGGAGATAGATACTGTGCGATCTACCCTTAGACAATTACAAAGCAAAACACGACAGTACACCAATGGTGATATTTAAAAAACTTTGTAGTACAAACTCTCGTTGTAGCGTCAGCTGTGTTGATAAACCATCAACAATTTGTTTGATGTTGAAATCTAACACGTCCTTTCT
This sequence comes from Lingula anatina, assembly GCF_051362555.1. Taxonomy (NCBI): domain Eukaryota; kingdom Metazoa; phylum Brachiopoda; class Lingulata; order Lingulida; family Lingulidae; genus Lingula; species Lingula anatina. Next base: position 22,324,366 of record NC_141772.1, read on the forward strand.
CCCAGCGGATACCTCACAACGAAACAGTGGTAAAAGTTTGTAATTAGCCGGAATGGAAAACTCATGTTTATACGTCTCGTTTTTCTTGGAAGTGAGGTTGTGCACGCGGACAGCCCTTTCATGTTATTAATTGGTGGTGTAGGTGCCGCAGAGCCAATTGTCAGAACGCCCAGGGGCTGCTCTGTGATAATTAACGTCAGCACTTCACAGTTGATTGCTGCAGTGTCTCTGATAAATGGAATCATCCGTCACTGCAGATATATAAGTTGTTATTTGGAAATGAATATATCATCCAACAGATGTACATGTACTTACAAATAACGTTGCTGGCAGTTTGGTCATTTTATGATGGGCGAGCATGTTTGATTAAGCCATTTGAAAATAGAATTAGATTTTTCTCATCATAATATGTGCAAGAAGTAACTAAATATGTTGGCTTTTCAACACCTTAAGACGTATGACTCAGGTACCGACGTGTCCAATAACATGATGTTTGTATACATTTGGTGTACTCATAACGCACAATAATTCAATACAATTGGCAATAATTCGTGTCTATATTTAGGGCGAAAAGGTCAAGAAATGTATTTAATATCTGTTCTCATGTTATTTTGAGGTTACTTTTTTAACTTCTTAAAGTAAAAAAGAAACAAAATATCAGAAACTCACCCATGTATTCAACGTACTTTCAGTTCGTGATTTGGCCCCTTGCACAAGTTTATACCTAACAGTTTATAACTTAATTTGTCTTTGTGCACAACATAAGTATACGTTGCAACGTCCTGTTTGTATATATACACACGATGGCATGGAAACTAGTAAAATTAATGTGAATAATGTAGATAAATTAATTTGGTCAGTCTGCAGTATTATTGGGCTTAAAGTTCTACGAAGAAATGGAAGGTACATAGGCCAATTTTAGCGTTCAAGACCTTAGTGTCGCATCTACCTTGAAGGAAAGAATGTTGTGATGCCCTTGTCATCAATCAATTGCACCGCTTCTTGTCGTCGGAAAGTGTACACGTTCATTATGTTTTAATGGACACATATTTACGCAGTCAAATCTTGTTGACACAATGTTACCGCGCGTGGTTTCCTGCTAATGTCTGTTTACTTGGACGTTATGAACGTGGCACGGGATTGATATTTGACCGCCTGGCTAATTATAACGCATTAATTGCCTTTGATATGGCTTTCACGTCCACATTTACTGTGATTGCGTAGGTAAAGAATGATAAGTTTACATGAAGGTCGCGTATTTTGGTAAAAAAAACATAAACAACACTCCAAACAGGAACATAAACCTCAAAGTGTTCAAACCATTAGATACCCACGCAATGCGTTTAGTTAGAATTAGACAGAAATGGCCTCAAGTACTTAATGAGCAGTGAAATCTGAGTCATTAAGATCGAGGAGTTCTGCGTGAATGCTAAATAGGTGAACTCTGTATTAAAAGGTAGCGGTCAATGGTACCAACAATTAAACGCTTCCCATCTAATTAAACAGAGCTAATGGATATCTACTGTAGAAATTACCTTCATTGAACGGACTGCTAATAGCAATGGTTAGGGTCGATTTTAAGGCCGTTGACCTTAGAATTGGCTGTTCTTATTCTGCGTTTCTGAGTAACAGGTTGAATGAGTTTTCTTGTCTGAATGTATTCAGCCTGCATTTCACTGTCATGGTGGTGAAGTAACATGTCTTCTTCATTTAACATTATTGCAGAAAGAAAAACAAAAAAGCTGGATACGCGTATGTCATAAACGTCATTCGATAGTGCCAAGAATTAATTATTTCCCTCCACGCACCTGTCAGTAATACTCCCAGAGCCATACGAATATATAGTTTCAGGAACATTTTGATGCCTCATTATTATCATTTCATTTCCACGTGGTTTTGCAAGAAGAATCAGTTGTTTCCGTTGACCAAACCTTTGGTCACAGTGCCACTACGTCTATTAAGGACACATAAAAAGGTTATTTTTTATTCCATAAATCAAATGTGTCTGATAACAGCACAAGACACAATGAAAAGGTTATGTCGTATTTTATACCACAGTTCTGCTGAGTTCCCTACATATTGCTATTGACATATCTTTCAAGTATTGATAACTGCATCATTTTAACAAAGGAGCTTTTTAGGTAAAACTATCGTCATCAGCCAATGGGGGAAACCTCGTTAACAAAAACATAGTCTCTACGTGATCGGCAGTAAATGCGTGTTCATTCCACTGACGAACATAACTCGTATTAAAGCCCAAATCCAGACGCAGATTAAGACAAACGTTAACTTCAAATCACCATTTGTGCAATAGTAGATTTCCCAAAAGACACGTGTACAAAGTGATGGGGTTCTGTTTCATATGGATAATGCAGGCGTATGGGTGGTACGTATGATATTGACAGATAGCTTAGTGCCCGCTTTAAGCGCTCATTCGCGTGAACATTACCCTGTACGAAAGATTCTTTCGTGATACAGGATTTGGTTGCTATCGATTTGTACAGGTAAACACCGTCCTAGGTTTTGACGTAAAACTAACCTAAACCTGTATGGCTCTGATAAAAGATGGACTCTCTGTTACACGAACCATCAGCCACGCAAACACGCGCGCGCGCACACACACACACACACACACACACACAGAGAGAGAGAGAGAGAGTAACACAGACTATCGGTTGTCTATGCTACCTTTTCAGGCACGCTTATGTGACTAATAAATAGTGGTGCTATACTCCAAGCATTCAGGTCGATATGCTAGTATTATACCGTAACTTTTCTATGCAAAAAGAAATCCCCACGATTGTCTAACAGACAGCAGGTTTCCCTGCGTAGAAAACCTGAAGTCAATACTGTCCTAGAATTAAAGATATTCCTTTCGTAGAAGCGTGATGGTGCCATATTAACGTAGGTAAGCCATAATAAGACACATAATAAGATACTAAATTAGAGGTAGTTTTGTCAAATACCGTAATAGCCAGGTTAAATGCAAAATCCACTTTAATAATCCATTTTTCTAATACGCAATTTGCTTTTCGGCATGATCAAGCCAATTTGTGCAAAAGCGGACATCTATATTTAGATCCCATGACTCAACTGCACCTGTGTCCCTGGATGACACAAATACATGACTGTGTACTTCCACTTATTGTATCTAGATTATGGTTACCAGATTATGACACGAAGAGTGCAGTATGTAGAGTAAGGTACCCATAACATGACCTTGATTATGATATCTGTTTGGTACCCGGAGTATGGTATCAAAGTAATGGTCCCTGGAAATAATTCCCAGGACATTGTACCTAAAGATTTGTACCCACGGTAAGGATATGGCACCTGCCGGGATAAAATATATAGTATTCAGAGTTTAATATGTAGAACATGGTTCTTATGGTATGGCATCAGTAGAAAGGTACTTAGAGTATGATTCTCAGAATCTCGTACCCGCAGTTTGATACGTAGAGCAAAGTCCCTAGGGTTTAGTTTCATAGTGAAGTACCTACGGTATAATGCCAGGAATATGATACCCGTAGTTTGATACCTGGAGTATGGTGCCCAGTGTATGGTATATTCTATAGTTTAGTGCAGTACCTAGTATACATTGGTTCCCAGAGTATAGTGCGCGTGGTTTGAAACCACTTTCTCAAGCGTGTATCCCTTCTTTACACTTGAAAAAGTATACTCTTAACGCATAGCAATTACTACATTACGTTATTAACCCTGTACACAGAAACATTTATATATTGCTGCACATAAATGAAATGGCGAAATAAGACTGTGCAAAGCCACACAGGGAAAACACTCGTACGTGACTCACATTGTTCAAGTCCGGGCGTTCGCGTTCCTATTCATAGATGTGAGTACAAAGAGAACACAGAAAGTACAGAGAGTTGTGTTTGTGCTGTAATATTCAAGGGAAATGCGTCAAAAGATTGGCTCACGTGTACATGTCAAGAGTATGATCGATTACACAACCTTACTCACAGAAACTCGCAAAGAAAATGTAAAACAACAGCAGCACTTGTTTTTTCTTCTTTTTCCTGAAGTCACGCGTAACCACAAAATACTAGAAGATGGTAGAACGTTCTATTATGTCGACGTTGGGCAATGTAGAAAGATGATCACGCGTAGGATACAAACACGTGTTATTTATGCACAAACAAGTGTGCTGTAAACAAGAGGGCTGAAAGTGTGTTCTTATTTGAGTGCCTGTTTTGAGCATGTTCGCGAATTTATGTCAGCGTGCTTGTGAATGTTTGCTTACATAACTGTCATAACTAACATAACAAAATTGTCATGTTAACTGCGACGCCGTATAAGAAACTAATTTCAACGATAAAAAAATAAGCCTTTTGGGAATTTTTAGAAACATTTCGTATAACGAGAATACTATTCCCCAAATAAGGTTTTAATAAAATTGTGGCTGAAAAATCCTGACATTGCAAAACGGGTTTATACACGTTTGGAAGGCTGTTAATATTTAGTTGGTGCTATTATCTTCTAGGAATTCCGATTTGCACAGCCATACAGCGGTCTAATCAGAGATGTTATTACCGTTCTGAGATAAAACAAATTGCAGATACCAATTACCCGAGAGTTCATAGCGATAGATACACAAAGTTCAATCTTAGTTAACATAACCTACGCTTTTTTTATTCCACTTGGACTTTGGCGTAAAGCAAACGCCATCAGGGCGCAATTCTGTCAGTGCGATTCAACGAATTATATCTGTGTATAGTACATGCCTTTTTCCTCCATTACGCAGGCGTCACACAGGAAAAGACCGCCATTAGAACGCAGCTCTTCCTTAACGCAATACGAGAACCTTAAGGAATACGAACACAAGCAAGAAGAGAAGGAGAAGCGAGAGAGGAAGCCATTAACTCGCCAGGGGTCGCTCCCTACGGACATAGATGAATCAGAGGCGATCCAAAATGGACGGCCCTTGTCCACAATACGAGAATCAAGCCGGAGCCTAAGCAGTCTCAGTAGCATAGAGGGGGACTCCTTTAAATCCGGTAAGTAGCACCCGAACAACAGGGAGACTTTGGTATTTTCTACCGGAAAGGCGTGCTTTGCACCAAATACGCGTAGCAGATGTTTGTAAACCCTGGATAGAATAAGAAATGCCTTTATGTACGGAATATAATGACATTATGCACAAAATAACATATGAGCATTTTAACTTAAATACTCATTTCAATGTATGTTAATTATTGATTCATTTAATTTTGCCGTTTGTAAATCTATCCTTAATGCTACATTGCATAATCTTACCACAAGAGATTAAGCCATATTAGCATTTAAAACAGTGCAAATAAAGCATTTCTAAAATGGGTCAGAATTTGCTTACTGTCGGTAATGCAGTTCTCCGTTATCAAGGCAACTAATAAAACGACTCATCCATCAGTTAAATTTCTACATTAAAGTATAAGCCTTATAACCACAAAATCATTTATTGTTGTGTTTTTCGTGGGTGAATAATCTGAGTGGTAATTACCCAACCCGGCTTCTCTTTGCTGTGGGAATAGCAACAGTATACAGGGAATATTCTACAATCAGATCAGCGGTATAACTAACTGCATATCCATTTTGTTGCTAATGATAAAACAATAACAATAACAATAACAATAACAGGTTGGACAGCAGACAGATGATTCAATAAACGTAAATCTGAGACACATGTCTGGGAACTACTAGAAAACAGAAGCAAAAATATTTGAATAATCACAATATTAACAATAAGCTAGGCCTAGGCGGCGGAAAGCATTTTGGATCCTTTGGAGGTAATACTGTTGGTAATCAACTTATCAGTAATGACCCATATATATTATTGAATTGTACTCGGACCCATGTCTCTTGGTACTACGTTTACACCAACCCTTCCCCCACGTAGCACCAAAAGGGCTGAGAGCCCGTCGGATTTGGGACATGTAGTTATTTGATGTTCTTTACTACACTTCAAATTATTTTTAAAAAGCCTTTGGCCGGATTTCTTTTAAAGCAGCAATTTATATTAATTGATATACAATATAGGGAACTGCGTTTCCTCGACCATTAGCCATACAGACATCCGTTGCCTTTAATGTCTAATAAAGAGATATAGCCTCCTAGACGATTGAGGCGTGAATGAATTATGCGGCCGTCATATCCAGTGGTTGGGAATTAGAGCTATTTGAGCTGAAAGTAATTGACAGGTTCAAAGGAACCGTAGACTTTGACGCATTTCTAGGAAACCGGACACAGGAGCGCCCTCGCAAAGTAAAGCAAAAGCAATAGATTTATCGCCTTGTAATAAGAGTCATGTTTTACTTGTGCCCAAGAACCTCTCAGAAGGAACGCATAAAAATAAATTGGAATACACACATTTCCTTTCCACCCTTTTTTCCCTAAGTGTTCTATTACGATCAATGCAATTCAAAGCATCGTCGTAGTAGGTGCAGTCGCGCGTGGGGGAGTTGAATAAATACGTTTTTGTCGGTTTGATTTTGATGAAAATACTCCAGGTCATAGACGACAATATATGACGTAGATTTGCATCCGGGGATTCTATTTTGGTAAACATCGCGTATTTGACGAAAATTGAAATTTTCTTTCTAAATATGGTCTTAAATGGATCCGCTCTCATATTATACAAAGTCGAATTATAACCCTATTTTAGAAAACAATATTTTTAATCTTAAACTCTTAAAATAAATAAATGAATAAATAAATAAATGTATAAATTATTGTATTTTTTCTTACAGGTCGAGTTCACGATGTTGAGGGAAAGGAGAAGCAGCTAAAGTGCAACAACCAAGTGCCTTACGAAACGCCAGACTCCCACTCCAACTCCACTAATCAATTTTCTTTTTCGCACACGCGACCATCTTCCCTGTCGTTCGATAACAAGCAGGAAAAGCCTCGAGCATCTCCTCCTAAAGAAATTCGTAGGCTACAGCCGTCAGACAAGAAGCGCCCGGAGCCTGACCCTTCCACAAAGGTTCCGGTGAAGCAGGCAAAGCACATAGCACCTGCCGACATAGGAGTGGAGCGCCGCCGCCAGAAGGATCTTCTAGAACTGGAGAAACGCTCAGCAGCAGCAGCAGTAACAGCGGCGGCGTATTCCTCACACCATCACTCACACGAATTTCGTCTCCACAGACCTGGTGCGCCGACAGCACTGCCGAGTCTGGATGATAGAATACTCCACCGCTCTCACTCCGCGGGGGAGCGGTCTATGTCGACCGATAGTTCCACCAGTCCCCGGAGTCTCTCACCGTCATTCGGCTCCCCCGGGAGCTACCGAGACAGCCCCCCTCGCTCCCCTTTACTCCGCAAGCTCTCGCCTCCGTTATCCCCGCACGAGGATGTTTTCCCTATAGCTCTGATAGACATATCACCACCGCATGACGGGTTTGAAAATATGACGGAGCCTAATGGATCGCCCCAAGTTTTACTTGAAGGTGATTTAAATTCCAATGTGGTCTTACCCACTACGGGAAACCGCAGGACGAAAACATTCAAAGAAAATGACTCCTTTCCGCCGGTTAAACCGAGACGCAAAGAGGGGAGTTTTGAAGATTCCGATCTGGATTATTCACGGGGCATAGACCTTGCAACATTCGCGGCCACGATAGCCAGTGATACCTACAATTTGACCAGCCTAACGGCGTCTCCGACACATTTATTAAAAGTCGGACCAGACGGTAGTAAGGAATATGCAGACGGTTCACCAGAATCATCGCCTTCCCCCGTCTCACCCATTTTCTTAGAAGAGATTGATGAAGGCGGGCACGATATTGACGATCCAACAGAGAAAGAAATTGATTACCAAGGTACCCAGAGACAGAAAGCAAGGCCTCCGAGCAATGATTGGTCCCCGGTGACCGATCTATCTCCAATAATCGATGTCTCCCCTTCCATCGAGGAGGAAGCTCAGAGAGAGATGCTGGCTCAACAAGAGCAGGAGAAGAAAGCTCAGCAAGCACAGCTGATTCCTGGAATGATCACGTCATACGAGTCAGAGGAATGGGAAGACGAGGACGTTTACTCATCGACCGGGTCTCTGAAGCGTTCTCAGAGATTCGACGATATCAGCACGCTAGGTTTCAATGGGTCAGCTCCCAAAAGGCTAATCGAGTATATAGACAGCTTTGACAGTATCGACAGCTGGGATGACATTGACCCTAAGACAAAGGATGAACGCAGGCTCAAAGACTCAAAATCTCCTTCAAAACTAGATGGGGATCCGAATGCAAATTACCCCGCCACATCGGAAGCCGTTAAGCATGTGATATCCGAGACTGTGAAAGCCACTGTGTTTCAGGGAGACAGTTTCAGTGACGACTCTATAACACAAACAAATGAGCACGCCCGAGACGCGCGCGATGATCGATTAAAAGGACATGCTGATCAATACAACCCTACGCAAAGGTCAGAAGCTAAAATTAATTCAAAAGAGAAGGAATGTAGAGCACAGGATGTTACCGTACCGCCCAGCTCTAAACAATTGCAAGCGCTAGTGGCCAGTTCTGTGAAAAATGAAAGGACGAAGTCGGATTTCATAACCGGAAATACATCCGCCAGCACAGGAACAGGGTCTCCGGCGCGAGACAAGAACAGTAAGGGGCGACCCACTCCGCTGATTTTAGAGCTGCCATCCAAGGGATACGAGGACGGAGACAGTAACGTGTCTCCACATTACAAGGTTTTAGACTCGCCGCGAACCCCACGCGAACAGCGTCAAGGGAGCGACACTGTAAGAGGAGGGGAGTACAAAGACGAGGGAAGACCGTACAGCCCTGGCTATACGTCTACGGAATACGATGAGGAGACGTACTGGTATCCTAGCCCGGTCCCCACCCCCGAATACGCCACGTCTCCGCCCGTGCCCCGGTCACCTTCGTATCTACCCAAAGAAGAAGAGCTGCGCCAAGCCGTCGAGAAGCTGACACAATACACATCCGATTCCATTTCCGATGACGAGTGGATGAACTTGAAGGTAAATATGTTTTACAGATTACTCTTAGATCTAGAGTAACTACCAGCCAATCATGGTGCTGACGCCTTGATATTTACGGGGTACCTTTAATACGATCACTATCCGGCTGGGATTTGAGCAGGCATCAACGCCGATATTAATCTAATACCTTCATTTCCCATTTGGCTCTCAACTTTATGATTAGAACCTTAAAAGGTTTTAGAAGGTATTCACCAAAGCTGGGAGAAAAACCAATAATCGAATTCAGGGACCACGTGTACATAACCTACAGTTTAACTAGTAGAAATATGTGCAGTTTCCCAATACGACTAACCTGACCCCCGTTGTGTACTGGCTATATGCCCATGATTTAAAATGATCGATCCATATTATGGAGTATATAAAATCAATTAAGTCTTTACGAGGAGAAAAGTCCACATTCTAAAGCAGCACGCGGCGGCGGTGTGCTGTGGTCTGAACGCAGCTCAAATGCCAGATAAACCGCTGGTACTATCAGGCGTGAATTAGCTTTATATTTTATTAAAACACACTGTATCATTACCATGGTAATTGAAGTCCCGGGGAGAATTGTTCTCTCAGCAAATGGTCGATAATACACCGCCGATGATCTCAGCTCATTGGTTATTTTTCTTCACAGGGTGAAAGTAATATGGACGAGGCGGGGACGGCCAGAAAGCAGGGCAGGCGGAGACTGCCTTCGGTGCCTGGCAGTGAGCAGCAGCAACCAAAGCCCGTTCCTCCTCCAAAACCGGCTCATTTACTGGCGAGGAAGCATTCTGGAGAATTGCCTGTCGTTTCTAACAATACTCCGCCTGGAGGCCTCACAGTGGCAGACACTACTCCAAGCCGTGGCATGTATAAAAACGGGACTGTCCATGAATCACCAAGCCGAACAATGAAAGTGAATAGTTTTGAAAAAACCGAAGGCAGTGCTGCCCCCAAGGAGAAAGGTGTCCTTGTGGCTAAAAGGGCACAGATGTTTGACACCCCAAAACGAACACTACCGGAGCATAGGACAAAGGACGCTGTGGACGCCGGTAAGAGAACGCCAGCAGTAAAAGATACTCAGGGATCTAAAACTGCAGAACGCAGAGGGAGCAGTGAGTTGAAAAGGCAAACTGATACAGCAGCCAGACAAGGAGGTGTGTCAAAAAATCAAAACGGTCACCGTGCTAGTGTCGAGCTGTCGACCGACCAAGGTGATGTCGATGATGAAGACATCAATGTCTATGGGTACAGAATTCCCACGGAAATTAAAACGTTAAAACAGCAGCTAAAAGAGGAGTTGAAATTAGTCGTAGCCACGAGGAGGAAATATTACGACGAAATGGAAGAGATTCGTGCCCTGGAGAAACAGCTGGATGAGATCAGATCACTGGAGGATAAGCAACGTGTGGAGCTTAATGAAAAATTACAGCTTATGAGACGAGACACAGACAGGAGGCTAAAAAGCAGCAGAGATCGGTCAACGGAAAGGGATAGGGGTGAACGAGACGGGGGAGATTCTGTAGACTCGGTAAGCATCGCTAGTGATTCCAGTGGGGAAGACAGGCTGGTCGCTACCACTGCTACCGCGTCTAGTGCGCAGCGGAAGTTGACACCTGTTCCTGTGCAACTGCGCATGTCGCCTCAGGCATCACCAAGACGGGCCCGTCACAAGAAACAGACAGCTGAAAGTATGGTGGCCCAATTTTCACCAATTAAAGAAGATAATGATATAGAGAGCGATTTTCAAGCTCGACTTGAAGCCGAACGCATAGCCAAATCTCTAGGCACCATGCCACCTGATGTAGACGCACTTCCTGGCGGTACAGATGCTAAGACACAACACGCGAGACGATCATGTACTAATGAAGTTGGCGGTTTAGATAATAGCACTTCTTCCCCTAACTTAAGTAAACACGTGCACGATTTTAAAGCATATGTTAGCCCCGAGGCCAAATACGGTAGACTAAGTGTGAGCGCGTCAGACCTCCAGGCAAAACAACGTCTTCCTCATCACCCAAATGATGAGATTGAAAAGAGATATCGGGAAGAAAAGAAGCAGCATCTGCAGTTGGAAATAGAAAAAAGGAAACGGCAAATCGAAGAAAATGCCATGTTGCAAGGGGAATTGAGAAAGATTGCCGAGTCAAATTCCTCGATGGAGATCTCTCAGGCAACAGACTTTAAGCGTTCGCAAAGCCACGATTCGGTTGGCTACAGGACTAGAGAGAACATACCCATCGGAATTATAAAACCTTTGGAAGACAAACGATCGACGTTGCCACAGGGACATGGACTCGATGAACGTCAATCTTCCGACTTCGAGGACATATTTGTGGGAAGAAAATCAATGTCTCTGACAGCCTCTCGTATCGAGAACTATAGCTCGTCGGAGTACTTAGCCCACAAAACTCTTCACGGCGAAGAAAAGGCCTCTCTTTCCTCCTCACCATACAAACAGCAGCAACAACAGTACACAAAGCTCGCGCAGTCGCAGCCCTCTCTCTTCTCCTCCAGCAAGGACTCGGGGATGTCCAGCTCTCATACACTGGCCGAGTGGCCACAGAGGTCCACCGTAGACTTATCTACCTTTTACGACGGATATTCCGATTTTTCGAACCCACCCACGGAGGGGGAGACCAGTCCCCACAGCGAGTCCCCGCCCCCCATGCCGTTGCTGGATGACGTCACCCGGAAATCAAGGCGAATTCTGCATGGCATTGGGAGCAGGCCACTTTCTGAAGAGTTTGATCAAAGTTTCAATTTGTTTGATGGTGAGTAATGTTACATTTTTTCAAGCAAATATGATTTGTTATTATTACGTGTATAAAACGTTAAATGGATTCTCGCAGTTTACTACAAAGTTTTTTTTTCTCTTCTAAGCCTTTCACTGTCTTTTAATATCTCTTGTTTTTGGTTATTCCAAGTGTCAGAGTATTATTCCATCAAAATCCCCATTAACAATAGAAAAACACCATCCATGTAAATAAATAAATAATAAAACATCATGCTACATGTATTGAGGAGTAGATCAGAATAACGCCACTACTTGCGCATTCTAATTACAACTACCATGTAGATAAAATGCGTTCCCTTAATTTCTAACCGCTCTATAGTCCCGTCGATCAGCCATGATGGCAAATCCCACCGGAATAAATTTATCGACTATCCGATCCACAGGGACAGTGGTATTCAATCACCCATGTCTTCACCGGTGGTAAGACTTCCCCATGTATTATGCAGGGTCAGTTAATGTACAGCGATTTGCTGCCTTTATTAACTGCCATCATGGTTCGTCAAACGACAGTTTAATGTAAGGCCTGCATCGTACATGGCGGCACGACGGATGAGTAACCTTACTTACTGAACCCTGAATAACACGTGATCATTAGGCTGTTGATGGCTTCTTTCATAAACAGTTGATCGATATTTTGAAGTCTGTACTAATTACTTAAAAGATATACATTTATTTGCCGCGTTTTGCAATCAATGATGTTAATATGATTGTGGACCCAGTGCCTGCTTTCGTTAGTTTGATACGTTAATTGGACAGTTTGATTACCGCCTTTGTCATTATTTTAAATGATTAATGACGGCATTATTTTCAATCGTGTGTGGCATCAAGTCTACTGTATTTTAACATGATATTTATTTAAACAGCCTTGTTGTCTTGCTTAACGATTTTATGCTGCAACTGTTTTGTTTCGATTTTCTGTTTGCGATGCGCACGGATGGCTGTCATTGAGAAAATAACATCAAAGCGTTTCTCAGGAAATTTAAACTTGGAAATCGACAAGTTGGAAATTGACGGCAATCATTTTTTCGATTTTTTTTCGTAGCTATGCACATTAATCTTTCTGTGTGTTCCTTAGATGTTGAATATCTGAATTCAAAAATCGGGAAGACCATAAAAGGATTCTGACATCAAAAAGCCCATTTGTAGTGTTAATAACTCTCGAGAAGACGACGCATAGGTTTGTTGTCGTATGTTTTAAGAATCTCTGGCAAACTTTTCCTGGGGTAGTAGCTTCAGTCTGTACCGTATCACTCCATGTATCACAGCACACTTATTACATCTTACTCAGGTCCGTGGGCAGTGGTGTTCGAAGGGTTCCTTTTGTGACTGCTTAAATAAAATGTGAACTAGGTTCTGTGCCAAGTTTTAAGTTGGGTCAATGATTAGGGAGAAATGTGAAACTGCCGGTTAATAACAGGCCTGTAACAACCTGTATTTTATTTAGTACGTACGGTCTGATAGCCTTTGTATGGTTTGAAGAAATATGTATTCAAAAACATTTTATCCACCTTGGTCCAAGAACTACCTGGCTGCGGTAGGCAGCGCCATAGCGTGAAAAGGTATCAGTTGGCAATAAGAATCAATTCATTTTGACAAGAAAACCTCCCCCGACGCCATACCTACGTGGACACATCCTTTACGCTGGAGTGACATAACTAGTACAATTTATGCCCTGAAAAGATCTCTCCCAACCTCATGCAACGATCTAAGCATATTGAGATTTAATTACTTCTGGGATTACTAACCTGCAAATTGAGGAAAGCGTGCATGCCTATTTTGGGCTGATATTGATCTGACGTTGTGTGAATCACACGATCATATATGTCGTACTAGTGTAAAAAGTAAAAAAAAAATGACATACTGTAAGTATTCTCCTTGACATAGATATTGACTTTCAATAAACACCTGTATCTTTTTCCTTTCTTTTTTTTCTTTCTCCTTCTTATTTTTTTATCTATTGCTTTTATCGTGGAAGCCTATTTGTATTAAGAGATGTTGATATACTTAATGCTATGAAAGGGATAAATTTATGTTCCTGAAATGCCACATCCGCCCAAGTTTAACAAGTTATAAAAACAAGAATTGCAGAGAGAAAACGCACATGATTTTTAGTAACATTTATTTTTATCTATCTCATTTACTTATTAAAATGTGTTTAATTCATTTTTTCGTTGTTTTAGCTATGCATAGATACGACAGCACGGACAGTTTGGGAGACCCCAATGAACGGCTGATGGAACACCTCACCGAGGGCGGTATTACCATACTCAAACAGATGGACAGGAAAAAACACGTAGGTTAACACTTTGAAATAATATTAATATATAATAAAATTATATTAAGGTATTATAAAGAGGCTGAAATATGTATGTTTTGGAATAGCGTGTATCCGGAATTATCGTTTATCTCGGTCAAATGTAAAGAAGCAGAACCCACCTTTAATATTTGCAGCTTGTAACATTAACTATTTAAAGAATTATGAAAAATCTTTGCGTCAGCCTCTTAAACCATTTTATAGAAATTCCACGTCTTAAAATCAAGAATTTAAAACTGATCTTATTTCCCATCCGTCAACCTGTACATCACTGTCCATCTCACGACAGATGTAATTGACCATATTCCAGACGATTCCATTAAGACCAGCTGTTTAAGTACATTTTAATTTAATATTTCCGTGAAAAACATCAAAATATACTCTGGAGGTTTCCTTCGTTCTTAGAGAAATATCGCCAAGCAATATCGCACTGATCATGAATAAAGTCGATCTTGGCGTGCAAGAAGACACGTGTCCATAACCGCGATAGTGTGGCAGAATTACACGTGAGACAAAATGTATGTTAACAATTCCGGGAAATACAATAGTAAGGAAATTGAAAAAGGGGAGTCTGCTTGAACTCCGGTACCCTCATCTATCAATTCCATGCTTCCAATAACATTTATTTGATGCGATGAGAAGAGCGTGCACTGAATACACAGCGATCAATCCAATGATAGCGAGAGGAGTATTCATTATCTGGTTTACATTAAACGGAACCTTGACAGACTTTTCTTAAGAAAAAATCCACCATTTTGGTGACCCAGTTTGTATCTTGTTCCATTAATTATCGAAATGCAGTTTTATGTTGCCAATGCAATGGCCTGCTCAGATTCTGGTTCTTGATGTGATGCCGAAGTAAGATGGCGACAGTCGCAGGCCTATTTCAGAACGCCTCAGCAGACGACAATGCAAATTAGAGTGACAACGTTGACTCACCTCGCGAGTCAACCTCAGGGAAATCGTGACTCAAGAATAATAATTGAGAATAATTGGACGTCGTTAATATTAATAAGCTTTGCTTTACTTGGGGGTTTATTGGAAGCCACCTGGTGTGCTTCGGGTAAGGCCAGAAAACATTAAATTATTGAACTAAAGAAGCCGTACGCATGTTAAATACAATTTGGGCTCAGTTAGGGATAATCTTTGGCATTCGAGACTTGGGGGAATGTCCGGAATACCAAAGTGTTAGCACTTTATGGCGAAGATTGCTATGAATCCTTTAAAAGGCGCTGGATCTGGCATATATGAGGATTCTTGTAAACTGTTTACAGGCTCCTTTTTCTCTTGTAACACGTCCAGTACACGCTAAATATTAAACAAAAGACATAATATATACCACATCCAAGCCGATATTTCCTTACAGGGTTTTAACAGTACAGGATTTTTTTATTTATTCCTAAATATTATTATTCAACAATATCTGCCCGTCCATCTCACTGTAAACTTACGCCACATTTCCATAAAATGTGCATGTATCAGCCGTTTCTCCGCAAGTCCCAGTTGGCTGTCGACAATCATTTATGGAGGTCGATCAGCCAGCCGCTAATTCAATCAATGATGCCTGCAGAGCAAACTAATATTATTGAGTTAGCATGCTTAATGGTGATCCATGGGCTGCTGTTCCACGTCCAGCCGTATAAGAACGATGCGTTGGATGTACAATAGGCTTTTGCTTGGAAAACATACCCATTTTGTGTGATGCATGTAGATCAACTTGGGGGCCTCATCAATGTTAATTATGCTCTGTTGCCTTTAATTTCTTTAGAAGCATAAGCACTGCATGACCGGTATCCCTTAATGTGTATATATGCCTTGTTATTCTTCCTCGACGATCTCATGGTAGATACAGAAAATGGTTCGTCGTTATTCAAATAAAAAGCATTTGACTTATTGAAAGAAACAGATTTGGCAAAAGCTACATTAATGAAATTGCTTCTGGGTTTGTTATTCTGAACACGATGTGGTTTTGGTCGCTGTGAAAAGTGGAAATGGGTCAGTCCCACAACCAAGTTAAGGTCCTAACAATTTAAATTACAAGGGCACTTTACTCGACCTGTCTTACAGAATATTTGCACGGGTTCTTCTACCATCTTTTATCCACGTGCGCCATGTGTCATCAGGGGTGATTCGGTAGATTTTATATCTTCATACTTGTTCTCTCAACATCTCAAAAAGAAAAGAAAGAAAAAAAGAAAAAAAGAGAAAAAAAGAAAATCAATCTGTAATGGTGTTCTGATTTTCATAACCTTAACCTTGCACACGTGCTTGTTATCACGCAAAACAACAAATCACAGAAAAATATTCCAGCACGCCATTGAGATAAAATGAAACAATTCTTGTCTGCATACATGGTAAAGGCGATTGCCACTGAGTTTATTTCTTGTAATTTTTCAGCCTCCTCCTCTGGAGGAGAAGAGATACCCGTTCCCTACTAAGCGCATCCTCCTAACCCGTGACCCCAAAGACCGTTCTTACAGAGGTGGGTTGCACTGGTTTTCCTTGGACAAGAAGAACCCCGGCAAGTCACGTGATAATGTTTCACATTTTTTTACGTTTTACTCTATTATTGTCTCTATACAGTAATTTATTGTTGTTATTAGTTTTTTTTATCAGAGCTTGAGTAATTGTACAATTTTTTTCTTTGCTTTATTAGCCTTACTGTTTGATCCTTTATATCATTTAAAAGTCGTGCCATTTGTATTACACTCTATATTAAAACTTACTGAACTTACGTCAATGTAGTCATTTTATGAAGAAAATCTAACATTTTGATATTTCATTCCGATTCTCTTCGTATTTTGATTTACACCAGTGCATTTCTCTTTTTGTGATGGAATGTTTTTAAAACTATATTTGTTGGTTTTAAATCAGAATGTCTGTTTGGGAAATATTTAGGCAATTACTATAATATCAGTTTATATATATTTTTTGATAAATGACAAAAAACACGTGTTAGGCACTACTGATCTAATTTTTCAACCAGTTGAGACAGTACTGTATACTTTTTGAGGAATTCCTTCGCATCATTTATCAAGCATTCTTACATCGAAATCTATTATGATTATCAAATAACAAAAGAAAGCAGCAAACTGAAGGCTGGTCGATAAAGAACCGGGCCTGGTTATTTGAGGACATGAAAGAAAATGTTTCCGAGGCGTGGAGAGCGTGTTGAAGTGCGTGCCATGTAGACGTAGATACAGTGTATAGGGCGGAACCTTAATGATGAGGATTTGGCGTGTAAACATATTTTTGCTTATTATATATGTAGTGCTTTTTTTATTGATTATGCACATTGCACAGCCATCAACACCTCTATCCCCTTATAGAAATGCTTTGCATAATAATGCTTTAAATATGTTATACGTAAGCGTTTGATTTGATTTTCCGGTCTTAAAGATTTTGGATCATTTACAGGCTTTGAAATATCAGTAAATAAACCCTGTCGGTACAAGTCACGATGTTCAACGAGCCCTGGGCTAGAGAAGCGAATAAATCATGGCATAGATATTTTAATAGAAATGAGAGATTACATTTTCCTAACTATATTTTGAAGTTAGTTCTATTACTTGGCTTTAAATTAGACCTTTTTCCCTTATTTGATATTCCTATTATTGAACTTTTTGCCTTGGTCAACTTAATAACGGGATTTCATGGATTTTTTAGGTAACAGTGTTGGCTTGAAGATCGTTGGTGGTAAATTCATCCCTGGGACTAACGAAGTTGGCGCTTACGTTGCCAAAATTTACCCCGGCGGTGTCGCCCATCAGCTACATGGAGAATTACAAGAAGGTAATGAAATATCTTCAGAAAGGGGAACGCGTGTTTGTCAAAGCTGCAAACAAAGCCCCTCTAAAACAAGCTGATAATGAGAATGTAACAAACTGCACAGTGCGAGAGATCGGATGTGGTTTGGTTACAACAGTAAGGGCAACCTTTAATTTGGGTGAAATGTGCATGTATGCTAAGACTTGTATATTGCGCAATGTTGCAATTGTTGGATGAACCAGGGAATAGTCTGTATTGGCTGTAAGCCGAAGCCAAATCGATGTGTCGATTTAACCTTAAGTGTCGTTTTGGTGGTGATGAAATATTGAGTAAAAGCAAACCCTAAAGTCAATAACAGAATTGACCTGACCGTGCTGCTTCATTGCACAAAGTAAACGGGGTTTTTAGAGCGTTTAAAAGACTGGAAAGTAAACATCTTTTAACAATATGTATTGCGTTTTTTATGCTTCGTTACCAATAAATTACAATGTAAAATTCATATACAGTTATCAGCGCGTCATCAGTGTAAGCAATCAAATTATCTAGTGACTGAAGCTGCTTGATAGTGATTAAACTGATCACTCTAATATCGTTACCTGTTAAATAGGTGATCACATACTGGAGTGGAACGGAATCCCTCTCACTGGTAAAACGTACGAAGAGGTCCAGAAAGTAGTGTCAATTCCAAATGGAGAAATAGATATCGTGGTGAAAGTGTGAGTATAAACATTATAAACATCTCTCTCTCTCTCTCTCTCTCGCTCTCTTAACAGACACACATTTTCTTTGCCAATTTATCTAATGAAATACAGTAAAGGAACCATCTCCATTGTAATATTTTAGACATTCTTCTTTTGTCTGTGGAAAAACGAGCCAACTTAATTTTTTTTTTTTTTTTTTGCACTTAACGCGCATTTTTCTAATGGAAAAAAACACCAGCCAATATATGTGACCGTAACACTATCCATGCTGCATAAGACAAACGACCACGTTCAACACGATCAGTGTCTGCGGTATGTCTTACTCTGGCTGTCTAGCCTGCTATGTACTAGCACCTACAGAACGGAAGAAAAGCAGACACTGGTTGACTTAAAATACTATCAATCATTTCATTACTAAACATTTTCTACATTTCTCATTCTTTCACGTTACATGTAATACCCCGGTAGTTTGTATTGAGATGCATCGGGACAAAATGTAGGAATTTATCAAAATCGGATAACTGAGGAAATGTCTTCAAATTCAAACATATGGATCTTTGTACTAAATTTTAAGGAAATTTAATTTGCAGTAAAGCTACTTTTTATAAGAAAATGTGGGAAATTAAAATCATATTTTAGACTCTCTAAAGTAACAGCTCCAAAGACTACAGAATATATGTAACTCTCCGTGGCATTTGTTTCACAAGCACAGTGTAAAACATAGCCTATCGATTTTTTAAGTTCTTGAATTTTCCTTTTTTTATCCTTTGCATATGTTGCGTAGTGGGAGCAATCTCCTAAGCCCGGAGAAATCAGGCACTATCTCCAGCAGTCAGTCTTCCTACGACAATCTCGAGTTTGTCAGTGCGGACGACTTGGATAACCTGGGTACGTACATCTCACCATAATACAGGTGGTCTTTTCAAAACCTCAGTGACTCAGGTTGTTGTTTACATTGTTATATAGTAGCTGCAAGATGCTTTGCTTTATTTCAGACCAAGAATTATGTACATAATTGGCATACTATAAAAGGCATTTTTATTTTTAAAATGTGATATATTTTTCTTCATAATGGACTGAACTGTTTCTTACAATTACACATCTCCCTACAGTTTCTCTCCATTCGAAATTACACGCATTATTATTTCCAGACAACTACGTCGTTATGCACAAGGACCCTCCACCGAAACGCGGCGTGGACCCAAAGACTCTGGCGGCCCACTTGGAGGGTGCAAAAGAGAGAACGTCCTCCCCGGCCGTCTCCCCGTCGTCCTCCCACCCCGAGGTTTTCCTGACCCCCAGCGCTTCCACGCCTTCACCGCTGTCAGACGTTCCGGAGACTTCGAAACAACCAAAGGTACATATGGTCCCTCCAGTGGTCATTACATAGTCGCTGGTAATACTTTCTGGGCTCTTGCGAGGCTGCGCCATTAAAATAAAGGATCCTCTTTAATCAATAGATATCGCGAGGTCAAAGGTCATAATACGCTGTTTTTTATCTTTGTTATAAATAATGACCAAACTGGACGTAAATGGTGATGTTAAATTATAATAAAAGGTTTTGATCTTGATAGCCATTCCAGAAATTATTCATGCCCCTAAATACATTTGGTATTATTTTTTTAACAAATAATGGTGTAGGACATCGTCCTTTTTTTCCCTCTGTCACACACTTCTGCACACTCCGTATGAAGGCCGTAATAGAAGAACAGGTTGAGCAGACAATGACACGTCTAATCAATAACCACTTTAGGCATTTTGTAATGTTGCATCCCTCATGTAATCGCGAAGGATAATATAGGTCATTTTCCGTTGTCAGTAAGGTTATTTACATCTCATTCTACTACTGGGTGATTAAATGCTAGCGATAAATGGCGCTTTTGTCTAAGCATCTGTCGCGATTCCAGTGCTCGGTAGCCATTTTAAGAGATAATGCTTACTTTGCTTATGTAACAGTAAAACATTTTAGCCCCGGGGCCGCTATTCTCGTCTGCCGTACATTTGTACATGGGTGTGAACACTTTCCCTAAGTCCTTTCCTATGTACCAATTGATCGGCCGTCATTTTGCGGGGTTTTTCTCTGTAACCATATGCACGCTTGAGGCAGTGAAATGTTTCATGAAAAACGAGGTGGCGATTTCGCTATCTTAGCGTACGCTTGGCGTCACCAAGTATTCCTCGGCTGGTTGTTTGTAATGCAACTTGTAACGCGTTGCCTACTGGGGGGTTTCAACACAATTGTGTCACGTAGCACGTTTTCTTTGCACTTTTGATTAACTTCTTTATATTAACTCTCACTTTCCGAGCGGAGATTTTTTTTCATTAAAGCTTCTGCGTTACTAATTTCCTAGGCCAACACTTTTTCTTTTCCTTCATCTGTGGTAAGGAAGCACATTGTAGCCTACAAATTTTGAATTACGATACAAAATATGTAAAAAAATGTAATCTTAGCAGATTCAGTGTAAATTCTCCTCTGAATCTAGCCCTTGTGATATCAGAAGAGGGATATAATTTTAGACAGAAAAGTGAGCTACATGTATTTTGAACCCCACGGCTTTAGCACGGGATTATGGGCGGCCAAAAGGGCAAAAAATCATGTCGTCGATTCAGTTATGTTTCGTCGATTCACTGCCTTCCCATCGATTCAGTTTCAAGTTTAAACGATCCTGTCATAAATTCAACATCTACTTTCGTCAATTCAACTGTCAAATATTTCTCATCTACGGTGTATTAAAACCAATGCTGTCACTATTTTCGTCGATCGTGTAACTATTCTCGTCGATCGTCTAATCTCGTCGATCGTGTAACTATTCTCATCGATCGTCTAATCTCGTCGATCGTGTAACTATTCTCATCGATCGTCTATTCTCGTCGATCGTCTCATCGATCGATCGCCAGAGGGCGCTGCGGTAG
The DNA here is from genome assembly GCF_051362555.1 of Lingula anatina. Lineage (NCBI taxonomy): Eukaryota > Metazoa > Brachiopoda > Lingulata > Lingulida > Lingulidae > Lingula > Lingula anatina. The sequence goes on from NC_141772.1 coordinate 22,345,824, forward strand.
CACATTGGCCTATCACATGACTATCAAAATGGCAGACAACAAAATGATTGCTAGTGAAATAACATTTTCTCAACAATTTCAATTTTAGTTGTTAATAATTAAAAGATATTCGGTTGTAAGGACATTATTTTCTAGTTGTGCTTAACTCTGACCATGGCTGGCCGAGTTAAAAATTACCGCGTGATTGACAGACAGAAGCACGTGTTGCTACCGCAGCGCCCTCTGGCGATCGATCGATGAGACGATCGATGAGAATAGTTACACGATCGACGAGATTAGACGATCGACGAGAATAGTTACACGATCGACGAAAACAATTTGACGATCGACGAGATTAGTTACACGATCGACGAAAATAGTGACAGCATTGGTTTTATTACACCATAGATGAGAAATGTTTGACAATTGAATTGACGAAAGTAGATGTTGAATTTATGACAGGATCGTTTAAACTTGAAACTGAATCGATGGGAAGGCAGTGAATCGACGAAACATAACTGAATCGACGACATGAATTTTTGCCCTTTTGGCCGCCCATACGGGATCCCACTGTGTAAACTTTAATTTATGTGCGCGGGAATAATACACGTGTCATGTTGACGTAGAAGAAATGAAAATCTCGGTTTGGGAAGTGAAAACAGTATTTTATTTGTGTGGCGTGTGTATTAGGTTTGCTTTCACCTTCGTTTCAGGCGGTTGGTACTTCTGCACGCCCTTGTGCACAATGCTCCTGCTGCCACCTATCTTCCGTTACATCTTCTGGGTACGTTTTCTAATCTCTTTTACCTCCCTCTTCTCTGTTTGCTTCCATTCTGTGTGGCAGGGTAGGTCAACCTCCCCGCAAAAGCCTCGCTTTGAGTGCAGCTTCCCCCTGCTTCATATATTGATGGCTTTATTACGAGATCTTCTCAACTTAAATGGGTATAGAAACGCCGTTTTGTTTGTACGGAAATAAGATGCGGTGAAATGCGCCAAAAAGAGAAAAGAAAAAGCATTTTCTCTCAGTTTGATAATGAAAAATTTGTGTTTGAAACGAATGTAGGGTCTTGTGCTTTTGCTTGGAGCTTGACTTTGCCATTTCCAGATAGTTGATATGTTTTCCTTATTTTATAGCTGATACACAATCCATTTAGTTCGTTCCCCCCCCCCCAACTTTCCCTCACACTTTGCGAAAACCCCAAATTTACAACACCCCTATCACCATATTTATGTGCCCGTCACAAAACCTTCAGTGTATGTTTACTGTATATTTAAAAAAATACGGCTTCTGGGTTTAATGCTCCCCTGGTATTTTATGCATTTGTAACGATAGTATGAATCACTTTTTGTTCCCCAAACAATTTCAAACCATTGCGTTTGTAAAGTTTTTGATCACAAATATATTTATATATCTGTATTTACACCAAAAATTCAGCAGTTAACCATCCCAACAACAGGCAAAATTCCTAGACAAATGCAGTAAAAATGAACTAAACAAGAAAAAAAATAGAAGCCGACATTCTGTCTTTTGCAATGAAATGGCGGTTCCTTTCCAGAAGCAACGGGGCGGCAACAGCGGAGAAAAGCGGTACTTGGGGGATTTGCAGCTGCAGCTCAGTTACGACAACCGTGACCAATCTCTTAACGTCCATATCATTCAGGCTAGGAACCTTCTGCCAAAAGACAGACTGACCGGCTGCTCGGATCCTTTCGTCAAGGTGTATTTGTTACCGGACAGAAAGTGAGTAACATCGGTGCTGAATATGACTCTTTTCACAACCGAGTTGATCTGGGAACAAACTAAGCCGCGGATCAAATATGGTGTGACCCATTTGAAAGCATCCCGTATGACCCGCACGTTACCCTTTGCAACTGCAGGGACGGCGGGCATTGGAGGGGGAATAAATTAGGGGATAATGCAGCATGCTTTCAAGTGCTGAGTTTGTTCGTGGATCAACTTGGTTGTGAACACAGCCTAGGAGTAAATGTTCAAAGTCAATGAGGTACATGCAAACAATCATTTAGGTCGTCATCTAGTGAAAGGTCTCAAGTGGAGACAGAAACGTCGTTGGTTTGTCGTTAAAAATAGGTCCACAAGTGCCGCTATTTGATTTACATATATCCTTGATATTCTGGATTGGAACTGCAATATCTCTCAGGCATACAAACCCGATAATGTTAGGACATCCTTCTCTTTCTTACAGTTCAGAGAACAAACGGAGGACTGATTATGTCCGGAAAACGCTGAATCCACAATGGCACCAGAGTTTCGTCTTCTTTCATCTCCCGAGGGAAGAACTACCGCAGAGGACGCTGGAAATTACCGTCTGGGACTACGACAGGTTTAAGCCTAATGACTTCTTGGGAGAGGTGCTTTTAAGACTTTCTAGTGAGTATAACAAATTCATTGACATTATCACTAGACTACGTAAGACTAAAGCTTAGCAACTGTTTAGACATCCTCTATACCTTGGTGATTGAGTTTCCTTTGCCTTATAATATTCTAATGTGCAAATAATCTTAATAACACTAGCCCAAGTAACAACATCAAAGTAAAACCTTTTCGGCTTGTGCCAAATTAAATATTAAAATATTTTAACTCTATTTTCTCTTGTATCAACCTCAGATGAACGTTACCTTGACAACAAACCACACTGGTACACTCTTCATCCTCACATGGAATCTCACAGCTCGTTACCAACCTCGCGAGATTTAAAACATCAAAACGAGAGAGTGAGGTCAAGATCACGGCCGCGACCAGAACAGCCTAAAGGTGACAATGTAATGCCTAGATCTGCGAGTCAGGTAAGGGTTAAATAGTCCGTATGTTAAAGAAAACATAATAAGAAAATCGTCGTCATAGGGAGTTTTAAATGTATACATATAGGCCTATAAGTTATTGAGGGTTACTCTAATTGAAAAATAGCAAATGTCACTAACTGTGATTGTATGGAGAAAAAGTTAAATGCTGATTATGTATTGTCCGTAACGGTGCCCCGTATTTCTTGCTAATCTAGCAAATACTTTTTCGGCGTTCTTCTACGTATAAATGCTGTAAGCGACCTCTAATTGTTACTGTAAAACGTTTTAGGCGGCTTACCAGGTACTTTAAATAACACGTGTTTTAGCATATTGTTGTCACCCTAGTCAGCTAAGCACGTTGTTTTCCAGCCTCCATCTCGTAGGAACGACCGGATGAGAATGGCTAGAAGAGCCGGCTCGTTGGAGGAAGATGACGATGACTACGAAGGTAAAACATTTTAGTATCTTAACATGTGAAACAGTTTACAGCTTTGTTTTGTTGCAAATCAGCGCGTTATATAGTCACTACTTCGGAGTTAGAGAAATGGCGCGAAGAATGTGGCGAACCTGCTTATATCGATATATACGTCCATTCTTATGACTTTATGGACCAAAAGGTTTTCTGACGTGAATTCAATCAGTATGCATTGTCACCAAAATCACTGAGTTATACACATTACTGCTTGGCGTCACTGTTAAAAAACATCATAAAAAATACCTCGGTCTGATTGTTTGTCTGTAGATAAATATTCTTTCTGTGTAACTGCGATGTGTGTTGGGTCACTTTTTAAACTGCCTTTGCACCCTGAATAAAGTGGCCCATCTTATAGTTTAAGGTCACTTTACCTTTTGTACAGCGCCAAAGAAGGCCCGTCACAAACGCCTCGTCTTTTCTCTCTCCTGCTGCGCTTGTAGTCGAAAGGACTCAAAATTCGCTACATTGTAAAAAAAGGTAATATACATTCGTATGCATCCATTCTCTATTGTATCCGTCACGTGTACCACATATTTGGCACAGTATTTGATAATTTTTTAACCATCAATTAGACTGCGTCGCGTGCATGCATTACTTGAAAACATCTTATATCAGATACCAAAACTGTACAAGTAATTAGCATTCAGCTGCGCTAGAAAAATCATTTCGAAACGCGCAACACACAAACCTATTGCCAAGTGCCAGTCCCAGAGTGCATGACAGTTGCACATCTGACACGTATTCATATTTTCAGAATCGGGGCTACACTGTAATTTTCATCAACAAAACTTCCATACACACGTTACAAATGTATATATGTATACTTTCCAAACTTCACACAACAAACTCCCGACAAAGCAAAAATTTCCAACTGGAAAAGCGAATATCAATCAGTAACGTTTCCTTTGATATTTTCACACGTTCCTATAGGCGAGGCACGCTTTCTGCGGTTCGAGGCGCCACCCCCCTCCTCTACACGGTCGTCTCCGATACCCCATACTAAAGTTCACCCTCCTGATCTAGACTCACCGATGTCGGACAAAACGCACTATGGTACACTCGATATTGTGTATATTATTGTCGTATTCTTTTCTCAAATATACATGTGCTTCTGCGATGTGCTCTTTTGCCCTTTTGCTGCTTTGCCTGTTGTTGCCAGATATAAGGTGTGAGAGGGAGAGCTACATGTATGTGGTCGCCAACAGAGGGTGCTACCTGTCAACACCGCATGCTGTGAATGTGTCGATATCATATTTGTTTGCTACATAAAATAGAGCATTAAACCTTTACGCCTTGGGTGTGAATCTTTAATGTACGGACGACTGAGAAGCAAAAATCTTGTAGTCTAGAAAGCTGACCCTGATAAAATTTTTCAGAGTCTAATGTAAGGTCTGTACATGCCCGCTGCTTCTGTGCAGTTTCATCAGTCATGATTCCCTGACCCTTCTGATGTGGTAACTGCTTTGTTGGTCAACATTTCTATGCGCTGTTATCTAACTACTCTGCACGACCATATTTTTTATGTTTCTGTTTAAACACGCCATCTTGCAAATAGCATGCGCATGTAGATTCCGTAGTCGCTATTGCAAATAAAACCCCGCTATCTCGCTGTTTTTCTTGTCATGCCACATTCATAATGTGCGTCAATGTTTTGTTCGAACCCAGAGTACCCCGGTAGTTGTCTTTTTCAGTGTAGTACTGAAAACATCTCGCAAATACCTTAGTCAATCACATGTATCTGTAGGCAGACATCAGTATTATAACTGCTATATTAGAATATTCTTTAGTACCGACTTTTTTTCTACAGGCCATGGCCAATTGGTACGGGGACTGTGCTCCTGCATGGTGCCAAAACTCCGAACGTATATCCTCTGCAACTGCTTACAGTGTCCGTTGTTATTCACATATTGAATGCATTGCACGTTTTTATTGCATATTAAATGAAAAACATGCTGAAATATTTTGAAATTGCTTAGGAATGAATTTGTCCGATATTGCATGAAGCCATTCTGCTTATATAAAAAAACACCATTCAGCAGAACCGCCATTTTGTTCGCATGTTGTTTATTCAGTGTCAGCATTTTAAAACCGTTTAAAACCTTTGAGAAATGCAGTATCAATGTGCTACTTCAAAACAAATACTATGCGGTGTTATAAAATGGAATATCTGCTTTTTTTTCTTTTCTGTAAGTTCCTGATATCTTTTCCTTACAATGGGTATTATGTAGAAAATATTTAACATAGATTATCGGACACCCAGCAGAAATATTTACACGGGTTGTAATCACAGTCTTTGTATTATTGTAGCGCACTCTTGATGGAAAAAACATGGTACAAGGAAGAGGAAATTCGTGGTAAGTTGCAACCACTTTTTCCATCAACGAGAGTGGTTAGCTCTGTCCATGGGGCATATGTGTGTGTGTGTGTTTGTGTGTGTGTGTGCGGTTGTGTGTCCTGAAATTTCAATTTTAATTAATTTTAATTAAAATGCCTCGATTTGTCCCTCGACAGTTAAAAGATGTCGCGTTCGTGATTATTTCATTAGATTGAAAATAGCACTTGCTACGATAGAGACTTGACGGTCTATTTTGTACATAATGCAGTTTATATTTTTATTTTCAGCTCTTCCCACTGATGCAAAAAAGAGGAGATGGACAAATACTCAGCTTAGTTGGAGCATAGGAACAACATGTCAATGCACGAGTCAACAGTAGGAGGTTTAAAGGGATTTTTTGAAAGCTAGTTTTTACATGGTAATCATGGTACAGAACTTGCTGTTGCATTTATATTTTCCATTTGTTTTGGGTAATTTCATAAAATTGATCGCGAGACTGCATTTAAATGTGCTGAGCAAAACTTCTATAACCAAAGACTTTGAATTAGAAGTGCGGCAGAATGGCTAAAGCCAAGTGAATATAGTGTGTTTCGACTGCCATACAATTGAACTGTATACAAGAGCATTACATTCAACCTCGCTTTGTTGCATACAGTTTTATTTGTGTAAATGCCATGATAGTATTCACTGTGGAGGTCTCCAAAATGACCACGTGCCAAGACGTACTGGTACCTACAGCTGCATGTGAAACTGAATTTCAGTTTTGTGTGTACTGCTGTTGATATATATAAAATGGACTATTACAAAGGACATTTTTCCCTCGTCTTTCAAACTGTATTGTGTGATTTCAATAATCTATGGGCCAACGGCCGTGTTTTATATAATGCATATACACAAAGCTTTAAGGTCTATTAGTTGGTTTGTACATAAAATTAGAAGATTATTGCGTTTACGATAAAACGTGCATTTCACGGCGTACGGTTCATTTATGAATTACACACGCACGCACACACACACACAGACACACATTGATGAACATTTCTTTAATTACAGATTAGAGGAAAGGTGCAAAAACAAGGCTCGCTTCCTCATTCTGTGAACATATCAGTTTATCATTTTGACGGCAAAATAAAAAAAAACTGACGAAATTAACAAGTTTCACTATTGTATTACATACTTGATATATTTCTTTGGTATACAATATGCTTCTGTCCATAATTTAACTTAAAAACATGAGTCATCAGCTCAACCTAGCACACATTAAGCGCCATAAACGGTTGACAGCTAGGTTTTATTAATTGCGTCATTACTGTTGCTAATATTTTAAACTGATGAAATGATGACAATTACCGTGATTTAAATATTGATTTAGTTTGATGCAGATCACGTTGAGGGCCTCATTTGTGCGGTTAGAATTGTGATAAACAGGTCGTAATAAATAAAACATTATTAATATTTCCGACCAGCGGAAAGCGAGATGCCTTATCTGTAAAAGTAAGAAGCAAGTTGCATTTTTAGACAAAGTAAAATTAACAGTTTGACACTTGTTATCCATTAGTAATATTATTTATAGAAGTCCCTTATTAAGTGCTGTTATCAACAGACTTAAGTCTTCAGTTAAATTTAGATCGTCATTCCACCTTAGAGGAGCTCAGATCATTCCAAATAATTGACAGGTTGTCAAAAATGCAACTTTTTTCAGCTTATCTGAATAATAAATAGTTACATGTCATTGGTAACGACATAATGACATAAATTGATCGACAAATGGAACCACAAATCTCATAACCGTAATGTTTGCACTCATTATGTCAATATTTTCAATTAAAGCTTGAAAAGCGCCGTCTGGCGTGGAGCAGGGATACCCTTACATATAGGTACTCCTGTGTACAAATGATTTCTAAATAACAGAATTTGCTAACAGGTCGGCTTACACTTGCAGATATATACGACCTGTTTGTTGCAAAACGCCGTCTTTAAGGTAAAGTGACGCTTTTGAATTCTGAGGCAATATCCTTAAATACAAAAGAATAAATAAATAATTTGTTATTGCATCATTAAAATTGATCCGTTAAGTAGTCCTCTTACTGCCCTCTTCTAATTTAACACTGAAGCCATCTTCATATGGCGGTTCAAAACCCTCATCATCATCATCTGTGAAATCACTAAAATCACTGGAGTCGACAGAAGCATCTAGTTCCGGCTGAGAGTCGCTCAAAACTGAAAGGTCTGTCACTGACACCGACGCATCGGTCTGGCAGTCAGCGTTTTGTTGTGGTAAATATGAAGCGCCGTGAACAGACGAGTTCTCTCTGGCATCATTCCGCCTGTCCACTTCGCAGACGCAATCGTAAATATTCTCCTCTATCGCATCGTAGCCAGGGTCGCCTGTGTTTGACTTTTCGCTCGCATCCTGATTATTGTGTTTTGACCAAAGTGAATATTCCTCCGTTGTATTTGCCTCCCTGTTGTCGTTATTCGAAGATCTGTCTTCTTTTACATAAGAATATATATCCTCGTCTTCGTGGTACATTTCTTGATTCAACCCATTGTTCACGTCTTCAGCGTACATGTTTCTGCCTAAATCGCCATTTTCTGTTAAATACAGAGAGTTGTTTTGTAAGTTCGATTTTAACGATGAATCTGCGCGTAGACTTCCATGTACTGAGGGCTCGAGGTATGTGTCTTCTGCTGCGTCTGTTGTCGTATGGTTCCCTCTAATTTCTCCAATATATGATATCGACGTTCTCTCTGGGATAGGGTTGTAAGTGTAGTTATTCTGCAAGTTAAGAAAATTGTTTAGAAGATAAGTCTTGAAACAGTCACGTAAACAGTGGCTACAAAGTGGCATGGCACCTAATCCTTTTTAGTAGGGCCAACCCTCAGTCACCTACCCACCCACATTCTCCCAGACTTCAAACTTCCGGACTTAGCAGTAGAAAAAACGGCAGCCCTGTAGTCAAAGGGGGTTTGGGGGGGGGGGGGGGGGGGGGTCCGAAGAACCGACCCCCCCCCCCCCTTTTTTTTTTTTTTTTTGCTGGGAAAAGGTCCAATCTGGGTAAATTTGATCTAGGCAAATTAAGATTTCATTTTCCACATTTTCAGAAAAAGATCATCCACCCCCACCCCTTTTGCAGTTGCTGGATACGGGTCTGCACTCAGTTTAGAAAGGTGTCTTTTATGCCTCAACCCAGCTTACACTTTAAAAGTGTTTAAAATTCAACGGCAGCGAAACTAATTTGTTTTTCGGTGTTAAAAATTATACAATCTTAAGATTGATAAAAGCAGGAAGGCAGTTTACAGTTCAAACTCACCATATCATTCCTCTCACTGGGATCCGGCAGCTCGGCGTAAATATGAAGGTGTATATCTTCAGGTGAGAGACGCTTCTTCTGTGGCTCTATGCGGATAGCTTGCTTCTCCCTGTCTTTAAAACATTTGTTGAAGAATCTGGAATTAAAATTGGTGTATCTAGCAGTTAACAGCTAACCAATGCAAACATTGTATTATTAAGCATGGATTAATTGTGTAATTATTTGATTCTTACTTATTAAATATTACTTATTGATTACATGTGTATGACATGCTTCCTTTTTACTGACTAGGATGTCAAAACATCATATACAGAATATATATTTTAATGAATGCACGATATTTTGCTTTTGTTTAATTTGTATTTTATATAAATGTACACTTCAATTACAAGCTGTCACAAATGCTTTGAATCCAACTTCATCATACCTTCTTTTTAAATAATCCCTCTTCAGGAATAACAGCAACCCTACGATAAGGCAGATTGAGACCACAAACCCGAATACGCCGCCGTTTACCCCCTCACCCGAGCTCATGCCGTGTGCTTTAAGAATATCCGCTTCTTCTGTGCTGTGTGCAATGGACTCTAAACATATTAGATATGATAATGTTATCAAAAATTCACATCACCAGGAAATCATTTTGATAAAAAAAAAAACGACAGAGCTTTAAAATTCTTTTCATGTACAATAAACCCGCCGTGGTACTCATTTCTGAAAACTTGCATGCCCCTGTGAGTGGATTTCATACGCTAATATAATTATATTGAAAGCATGGAGTTGAAGGAAATAGGATGTACGTCTGTATACAAATTAGCAGGTGAAAATATATAATACTCAGCTCACATATAAATAACTGGCAGAGTTGCTACATAATTAGTAAAACAGACATTTGCTACGAACAACTGGTTTATCCACACAGTGTTTAACTACAAAGTGACATTACTCGAATAATATGAGCTGTCAATCATGCAATAATAGAATAATAAATTTACTGAACGGTGTGCCAGATGTAGATATAGCCGTAGCGTCAGACGTCACCCTAGATGGCGCTGTGGTGTGGGGCGAGGTTCTCGGCAGCCCGAGAAGAAGGATAGTACGACTTGGTGTTATGGTGATGGCAACGGACGCAGTGTTCATTGGCGCCGGAGTCGCAACTTCCGATGTAATTTCCACTGGCACCGTGCCTTTGAAAACACACATAATGTACAGGGTGGTTAAAATATATGGCTGCCAAAAATATGAACCTTTCGTGGGATTTGATGCGGGGTAAAAAGTAAACCAATTTTCCTTGTGGCCTGAAAAATTGGGAGGTTTACTAACTAATGATCTTTCCGCTGAGTTTACAACTAAGAATCCTATGGTTAAAATGCTCACTTTCGTCTTCAATCGACTGAACCCTATAATAGATTCATATGCAGTTTTTTTTTTTCATTTCCCCATTCAAGAAAAATCAAATTGTAGCGGGAGTCATAATTTCTTTACTTAAAAAGGCACGCCACAGGTCTGTAAGGCATAACTACAGAATAATGAAAATAAAGAGCAGACTGATCCAGAACAGCTAAAAATCCCACGAACTGGCCCTGGTTTTGGCAATACTAGTGTCACAAAATTGTCGCTTGAAGCATTCTTGTGTAGATTTTACATCGCTTAGTGTATGGGGAGTTTTTAAATAGATTTCCTTTGCAAGCTGGAGTGACAGCTGTTTTAACCACCTTGTACATACAATTAATCATAAACAAGGTTAGTTTTTAGTAGAATATATGCATGCATAACATATGTTCAACGCGGAAAAGGATATATGTACTTGTACAGACGGATGACATTTTACCCAAGTTTCCCATAGGCAAGTTATACGTTGCAAAATCCCAATTATATATTGATAAAATAGAAAACGTTCAAGTAACCATAATATCTGAATTGTTTTTCTCTGAAAAAGTATTTGGTGATTAATTCTTCCCATGGAATATTCTGATATGTCTCTTTAAGAGTAAGCCTACCCCTGTCTCAAATCAGTATTACATTTGGCATTTCTGTGATGAACGGATATATGCGTCACCACGAGTGGTATTAATACCAACCTGTGATATTACAGCGACTTTGTACCGGTTTGTATATGGCCTTACAGCTAATAATTGCTCTAAACTGCCTCATATGGTGACAGTTATTCATTTGGGCACGCAGTGCGAAAAAAAATCTCTCAATGGCGGGCTCGTAGGCATGGGTTTCGGAGTTTGAAAGAGCAGCCCTTTTAGGATAAAAAAAGTCCGCTACATGTATGAAGCAAAATGTGATTGACAATTACTTTTTGTGCAATGGTGGTAAAATGTCAATTTTTGTCCGAAAAAAAGACCCCCTTCTGCCTTATTTTGGCTGGAAAAAGCTCCACTCTGTATCAAAATTTGATCTACCTTCATGTAATTTATGGTGGAAAGGCCCACATTTTAAGAAAACGACCCACCCCCCTTTGTAAATACTGTCAAACAGGCCAGTCCGGCGATAATGACAGAATAGAACACGAACATATCATCGCCTGACATGGCCGCTTACAACATCATCCATCTTGTCATGGTCAGGTGCGCTAATTGGTCAATGATGAATTACTTCCCAACGACAAGCGCGTGACAGGAATCTAAGTGTTTCATTTCAAGGTAGGACTGCAAGCATTTGGCATAATTACTTAATTAAACGGTTGATTCTGCGCTTAAATAAAACTGCGTGTGTAGGCCTACGATTTTAGCCCACCATTATACTAGTACAAAATATAAATGGAAACCTAAACGAGCAGCCTTAGTTAACCGAAATGGATTTCATCTGTGAAAGGAAAAAACTTCTGCCGGTTTGTTATAAAATCGGGTCGGAGACGTTATTCTTCACAATGCAGGTGATGATATAAAAATAAATTACCAAAGTATTTTTATAAAAAAAACGACATGGTCTTGCATAGACAAATACGTACTGGACTTCCATGACTTGGTTGTCGTCCCGTAGTTAACTGTCGTCTGCGGTTGAGGTGATGCCTCGGCCGTCGATTTACACTCATAATTATAGCCCCAGTCACAGGCCTGAGTTTTAGGGTTGAAGACGAGACCGCTCGCGCAGGAGCTCTCTACCGAGATGCCATTCCTGCACTGTAGAAACTTATTGCAATCCGCCGGGTGCGGCCGCAGCCTGGTTCCCGAACACGTGGTCATCTCGGGTGAAGATTATGACTGAAAAAGAATCAATGACTGTTAATTCCCATGCTTATGTATGTACCAATGTGTTTATCAAAAAAGTGGCATCGCGTCTGACAGTTTCAACACATTTTCCCGTAACCCCTTTCACCTTTTCCTTTCTCTCTGGGCACGCAACCATGGTAAACGTAATGAAACAAAGCCTGAATTCCGAAAAAATATGACTGCTTTGCAATTTTGCAGTTTGCGAACAAGCAGTGCTTAAATAATAATGAATTAAGTTCACAAGGCGTGTGTGCTGGTGTAGCAAGCTGCGACAGACAACGCGTGCGAATGTCATATTAGACAAGTTTATATACTGCTTAACTGCTGTTGCGGATTGAATGAAACTTAGACCTTGTTAACTGATAAAAATAACAAAAGAATTATTTTTATTATTTACGTACGGCACATTCGTCTCAGCGCTGCTTACATAAAACCAACCGGACATTATATTAAGACCATTTTTAAAGACTTAAAAGAACATAATTTAGAGTTTAGAAGGTACTAATATTATAAAACTGCAATTTAAAATAAACATTTTGTAAATAAAGTCTCCAAAATTTGAGTACATCACTTCAGTAAAATTTAATTAAACACACATCACAATGAAACCCATCTTAATATCCAAATATAAATACTCTGGGAACATTCATATTGTCCAACAGCCTTCAGCGTTTTTTAATCACTGCAGCACACAGAACATCGTGGCTGAACATTTCACCCATCTTCCGCTTGCCGCCGGCTTTTCCATTTCCCCTCACAGGGACAGTGCGCGGTTGCATGTCCTGTGTTCATTTTGCCTTTAACACGTAATAACATGCAACTTCATGATATCACAACTGTCTGAGAGTTAGACCCCATTCCCATACCTAGAACGATCTAGCAGGATCGACCCATCTCCGAGTTGATTCTCGCTAAATTGCATCCAGATTAAGCGTCTTAGATGTCTGACACGCCTATTAAAGCTGCTAAACGACAGTTAATACCCCCCTAACAGTTTTAGTAGACGTGCCAGGCATCAGAGTCGCTTAAGCTGAATGTAATTTAGCGAGAAACCCCTCGGAGATGGGTCTATCCCACTAGATTAATCTAGGTATGGGAAAGGAGTCTTAGTGCTAGGTGAGAGACTGTGTGGAAGACACGGACGGGTACTAACAGCATGGGATGTGGCCTTGGCATGCTGGATATGACACAACGCAAGATAGAACGAGTGTGTGAGAACAGGAGGCCTCCTCATAGCGTGTGCCTGTGAGTGTGTGTGTACGAGAGAGAGAGAGAGAGAGAGAGGGAGCGAGAGAGAAGGGGGGAGAGATGGGGGCGCCTTGGACAGTATGACCGACAACTGGACCTAAGTTATATATACAGAGCACTGACCATCTCAAATCATCTGTGTATTCAATGAGTAGTGTGAAATGCATATAATTAAGGTCAGGCGATATGACCTCTAGTAGTTGATGTAGAATAAATAATGTAAAATAAATAACTAAAACGGAATAAAAAAGAGGCCGACCCATCCTCACTAAGCTATACCTTAATCACACATCCTTTGTTTATGTCCCATTGCCAATTAATATTCAGAGCAGGACAACGCGTAGGTTTTTAATGTGCCCTACTTTCTAATAGTGTAGACAGAGTGTAAATACAAGTATTTAGTTGAAGGAACATACGAAACGAAGTCTTAGTTTCCTGATTTCTTCAAAGCCTATGTTTTACCCTTCAATAAAGCATACCTTAATGATAGTGTTTATACGGTATAAAAGCCTCATTAAGTTTGCTTCGGGTATCATTTTATCAGAGATGATGACAGGCTGGGGTCCAACTCACTTTATGATATAGGAAGTAAGCCTGGGAGAGCTGTCATCCTTTTGCAATGATTAAGCTGTTTAAGACATTTCACCTAACTCATAAGATTTATAGTAAAAGCTGAATCGACATTATAATGAAATTAATTTAACAATCTAACATCCATCAAGTTAATCTGAATGCTGTAATCCATTAATTACACGCTTCGTCCGATTACATCTTGTTAAAGACGAACGCAGGGTGCCAGATAGACAACGGTATGCCGAAGACTTTTAGGGTCTGTATATGACAGCGCAGTAGGATTTCCGTTCATCGTGACGTGCGAATATTGTCTTCTGGTGTTGAATCAGTACTGCACGCGCAGTGACAAATATATTAAAGGCATAATAACTCTTTGTATGAGACCTATATTTCACAATAAAAACCTTGTGAATAACTCATAGAAATATAATATATTCTGTTTTACCACAAAAACAGCAGTTATAGCTTTTATTCTGATATTTGAACTTGTCTTTAGACCACGTGACCTCCATTGATGTCTATACTCTGTTAAAATCTCTTAAGAGATTTTAACAAAAAACCAAACTTTTTAGAAAAAAACCAGGGACTAACTTTGAATGTAAAAATGGATTCATTAACCATTGGTAAGTATGGGAAAATTGTTGTTTACTCCAGGAAAATTCATTTTTTAGCCGAAACGAAGAGTTATTATTGCTTTAAATGTTATTTTTATTTTTGGTAATATAGATTCAAACGCATGATCCTTACTTCAAACTAACCTGGAAGAAGTCATAAGCAGCTAATATATCAGGTTCATTACAGCAGTCCACAATGCCGCAGTGGAAATGTATGACATTTATATGAATTTTTGTCAAATGATGATTTTATCATATTTTTAGATTGTCCCTTTAATATATTAGCCACAAAGTAAAAGAAATGATCATTTCTGCGGTCATCTTTCTCATATTTCCTTACTTTAATCGCACGTACACAGAGGTGAGTAATGTCCAACCGAATGATTTGTGTATACGAAATGAAATCCAAGTCCACGTTTTATTCATAAGATAACTGATAACAATGATATTAATGCTGTTGTCGTCACGGCTTTTCTCGCCCGCACCCAGGTCTAGCACAGTTCAAACTGGGCTTGATATTAATACAGAAATGTTATGTGCCCGATATTTAGATAAATACTGTAAGTGTTGACTATATAATACTGTGTGACCATATGCTGCTTTTACTGATGAAAAGTTAGAATGTGTAACACCAAAATAGTAACCTAGTGCCACCGGCGCCTTATTCATATTTATACCATACATTTGCGGTAAATTCAAAATATTTGACCCAAGAAACGATGGCTTTGTATCTGCTAGATGTACCTCTCTTTGGCAAATAGACACGTTAAATCCCCCTTCCCCCCCCCCCCCCTTATTCCCGGCGGACTCCTAACGTTAATCCTAATAGAGACACCACTGGTGAATAATACGACGTCATCAGGTGACTTAACACCTTCTAAACTCACCTTGACTGTAGATTTTCCCTTGAATTGTTTTGCAGTTATAGTCCTCTCTGTGTCTAAGTTGGAACAATTCTCTCTGCAGTGATTACCCGTTGTTTCTGAGACAAATGATGACATCTAAATATTCCCACGGATTTGTCATCATGATGAAAACCAAAACAGGTCGTCAGTGCAGCTCTACGCCCTACAGTAATGAGCCGTTAACTTCGCAGTGATACATACAGGTTTATGTTACCAAGCCTGACTGTCCTTAGTCTCAGCATTGCTCTCTGTCTCTCTACCTTCCTCTCTCTCTCTCTCTCTCTCTCTCTCTCTCTCTCTATTGAGTTATTAGATGAGTGTAGCAGTATGTATGTATGGTCTCGAAATAATTGACACGGATTTTAGTCGTTCTCCCTCGGCCTACACAAGAAGACTAGCCTGCAGACATCCTATCTTACCTGAAGGTGAAATTATACATATTGCCACTGCTGACGGCAGCTGATTCACCAAAAGTAAAAATATATACAGACTGAGTGTAAATGGCAGACGCACAGCGCAGCTTCCTGGGAGATGATCACAGCAACAATATAACACCCCAAATGTTGCATTAGTCAGTGGTAATCAACCTACACCGCAAAAAAAAGTTTGTGAGATTTTTTGTCAAAGATTAAAAAAATTGCTAAGCAGATGACGCTCTACATGTCCTCGGCCCATTTAGAGAGACACTCGAGTGTCGGATGTTATGAGTATGTTGTTTTAATAGGGCGAGTGATGAATGGTTCGCCGGCTGTGATTCACCTATGCAAGCCTCGCGGCATGTCGTAAGTGTCGTCTGCTTTTTTAACCACGTGATCAGTTTAGACAGACCGTTAAACTATTTCCAGGCGTTTTTCATTGTGTTAGTAATAAATGATGATTAGTGTCTGGTTTATGCAGTCTCTAGTATATCTTTCAAACTTGGCATTAGTCAACGTTTATCAAAAAAAAAAAAAAAAAGACTCGATCCCCACACTTCTCTTCACGTCGATTCTTGCTTATTTTGTATTATTTCTCGTATAATGTCACGTGATACAGACAGCCTTGATTCATACTTTTCCGATGATTTCCAACAAGAAACCGCTGTAAAAATGACTAGCACATAACCATGATTCCTGCATCATATGTGTTTATTACACCAGGATATTCATATAAGTAGCTTATGTGTTATATTGCTTAAAACTCCTACCCCCTTTTTAAATTTCTTTTAAGAATTATTAACAAACTGATAAGTGTGTAACAATCGACAGTCGCAACATTCCGTCGTATACTTGAAAAAGGCCATACTTTCTGCCCTCTCTCTGGACGAAGGCGTAAACAAATATTACTTTTAGGTGCAAAAATCGTTTATTTGGACTCACCGCTTAAGTAAAACTTTTTAACGTCCGACACTTCCTAGGCATTGTAGGCTTCGGTCACTTTAAAAGAGTATGTGGCCAATTTTTTTTTTTTTACCGTAAAGGTAGGCGTAAACAAATATTACTTTTAGGTGCAAAAATCGTTTATTTGGACTCACCGCTTAAGTAAAACTTTTTAACGTCCGACACTTCCTAGGCATTGTAGGCTTCGGTCACTTTAAAAGAGTATGTGGCCAATTTTTTTTTTTTTTTTTACCTCGTAGTAACTTTTTTCTTAAATTGACGGGGGGCCAACTTACCCTGAGGTCCAACCAGCCCCGGTCTCCCTACGTACATGGTAACATTCTGGGTCAAAGACTAGCTGAACTGATTTGCTAGTGGTGGAGTTGTCAAAAACTCCTCCACTTAATTAACACAGTTAAGTACTGTTATAACAGTTTCCTTCCAACGCCAAGCCGTCTGTTTGACAAGAAAGGTAGTCCGCAAGAGCAGTATTTCACTCCCCATTACTTCATACAGGTTGCATATGCTAACCCCTATGGTTAATTAACCCTAACCCAGCTATCACGGAACGCTTTGATAACGTTACCACAGCGTTATGTATTGGATAGCCCATCAGCAAACATGACGACAGTGCTATTTTAACGTTCTACACTGTCATTGCTCCGAGAAACGTTGCCTAATTTCAAACTATGAGTTGGGGTTACTTATATTTATTTGAAGTCTAAAATCATTTTAAAATGACCAGTGGACTTTACAAGTGTAAATTCACAAAGTAAGATAGATGAAATCAAACAAAATAAACATCTTACTTAATAGACAAATACACTGGTGCTATACAGTACAGGGCCATATGCCCCTACTTATTTTACATATTTTAAATGTCCTCTACGAGTTCTCTAAATGATATTGTGTAACGTTTCCAAAATCGTTTAAAAAAAATAAGAAAATTTCCTAGAAAACGTCTTTAGTTTGCTAAACATCATTTCTAATGTTTACATAAACTTAACGTTCCATCAACGTTCTTAGAACATTCTTTTGTAAGGACTTTCATTCCTAGTGCTACCATTTTGTCACACAAGATTCACTGAAGCCCACTTCATTGAATGCCATTTGGTTCGTAAGACCATTTGGTCCTAAAATGGCTTAAGCTGCTGTAGCTTGGTGGAAGTCAACTTACACTTGTTGCATGACCAACTTCAATTGTGAACTAGAAAGTAAACTTGCATACAACAGAAATGGGAGATGTGTCACAAGAAGGAGTCACATTTTATTCATATAATGTTTTGACCCAGTCTGGTTTGAAAGTTCTAATTGTGACTGTTTTAATGCCAATGTAAATTAAATAAAAAGTCCATCATGTGAACTGAATAAGATATCATTGAAAATGATAACGTTTATCAATATGAGCGTCGAGATGCCCTAATATCCCAGATCACGTGTTCTTTATAATTTCACATTACATTGTACAGTACGGCGTTTTACTCCATGTACAAACTTTGAACAATGTGAAATATATTTTAAAATGTACCATCATAATAGTGGTATCATGTATTTGAGAAAAATGCACAACAAATTAAAGAATTATTTTGAGCATTTGTTTTGATAATGATTTCCATAGAAAAAATATACAAAACAGCAAGATTAAGCACAACAGGATAAAACAAAAGATGTATCCCATGTGACCAGTACACCATGTAATGTGTCGTTGGTTTCCTGATTAAGAATAAGAATAACCCTAACTTTGTTACTTTTACAGTTCTTTCTTTAAAATAGTCCTTAGAATAGTCCTAATCAGCTTTGACTTTCTTAACAGTGATTAAGTGTGTAACATTTGACATCCGCCACATTCCGTCTGCTTCTTCGGAAAGGCCATACTTCCTACCCTCTCTCTGGACGAAGTCCATGCAAAATGACAACACACTAGAGTCAAATTTAAAAGCGTCATCTGCCCAACCATGGAAATAGATGGCCAGGACCGAAGCACCGACCTCTGCCAGCGATGGAAGCACGAAATCACACCTCATCTCCTGGTGCCATATCAAAGCTTTAAAGGTTGGAAATGATTCGTTCAGAATATCGGCAATTTCCCCTTGAATAAGCAAAGAACTTCTAGCCTCCGCGACCTTCGTTAGGTTTACGGCTTCATTAGGAAAACGAGCTTTAAAACAGTGCACAGCGGTGTTCCAAATGTATGCGTTGTCCCCACTATTAAACTGTATTAATATCATCCCCCCAGGCTTGAGGATGGTATACATGGCAAAGACAGCTCGTTTGATGTCTTCGTGAGGGTTACAGCAATCATCCAACCAACGTGTAAGATGATACATGGAATGTAAAGCAAGCACCCTGTCCTGTTGTTCTTCAGGATACGCTCGAACGGACTTCAGATCTTCCACGGACTTCCCGAAGTAATCCTGGAACCGTCCAGAATAAGCCACATCCAGCTTAACATTTTCCAGGTTCTCAACGCATTCCTTGTACTTCGTCAGGGACTCTACATGAGGTTCTTCCACGCTGACGATTACATCTTTGTTGAGGGCTTGGAGTGTTTTACAAATGGCTGACATGGGGATTCCTGTACCTCCCCCAAAATCCATTATTCGTGCGGGTGAAGGAAGTCCTGATAGGTTCAGGATGTTCTCGCGAATGGTATCAAAGTCCGTTAAGCTGCGTTTCTTACCTTCATCCTCTCTGAAAAGTGATATAATAAGGACTTGAAATACTTGATGAATGAAAAAGATTAACAAATGACAAATGATTAGCTGCTTTTTACTGGATTACACCTACCCGTTTTCGATAATAGTTACACATTTGTAATACGCTTCAGCGTTATCCAAGGAGCTGAACTCTTCTTCCAATCTACGCCGCATCTCCTGTTCATCTCGAATTTTCGTCTGGTAGCTTGCTGCCATTGGAAATACTGTGAACTGACTGATAATTCTTCCAAAATATGCATATACTGGGATACACACTTCAAAATTCAAGTTCTAACCCAGCTTTTATTAACGTCTACTCAATTCAACAAGTGAAAGGCAACCTATGACAGCCCGCATTGCAGACGATATCCTGAAACAATTTCATTCCATGTATTTCCTGTATTTTTGTGGTGGCACCCGCATGAAAGCGCAGTAGATGCTGCAGCACAGTTGACCTACTTCACACTGACACCAAGCCTCAAAACCTTTAAGGGACAGTTGAGGTATATACTCCCCAGATGTATCATTCTTCTATAACCATGGTTCACAAAATCTCAGTAGAAATTAGGCATAACGCTTCACCGCAGTAGTACATTACCACATTTGATTATATAACATTATCTTGTGTGACCTATATTTGCAAGAGACCTTGTCTCATTAATTCTAAATTACCATGCGTATAAATAGTTTCTTTACGTGATCTGCATTATAATACATTCTGTAACATGTAATGCGGGTAACGTAACTGCTGCATAACTGGGGTTATGCGTTTAAGGTTCATAACAAGGGAGAATACAGCAACGCATACAAATTACCACTACCGGTTTCTTACACAACACAAATAAAACCCACCGGCCGATTTCATAAAGGAGGTTTAACTAAACCTAGTTTAAGGCTAAAACCTAGTCTAGCAAAACCTGGTCTAACTCAAGACCTAAATTGCATTTCACTAACAGTGTAGGAAAGCCAGAAAACCAGGTTTAGCTAAACCAGTTTTAACTTGTCCTTGACCTCCTGTTGAATGTAACAGGATTACATAGACAAAGAAATCACTGAACTGTGTCAATCAGGTAGGCGTAAATGAATAGATGACACACACTAGCGTTGAAGCAGATAAGCTGTGTAGCTCATATGAAAAAAACTTTGGAAGTAAAGAGCACGTGAAAATGAGCCGAAAGAGAGCGGAGAATTTTTCTGCTGAAGAGAAGGGATTCACCTCAGGACTAATAAAGGAGAAGTCCAACATCACTGAATCAAAGAAAAATGATGTCACATCAAGTCAAAGAAAAATGAGGCGTGGAAAGAAATTCTAACAAGATTGGCAGCACATTTTCCACAAGCCGGAAAAAGAACTGAAAGGCAGGTGAAAGACTTCTGGAAACGAGCGAAAATAAAAGCTAAGAAAGAATTTGCAAATGTTAAAAAAGCTGCAAAAAGACTGGAGGGGGGCCAAAAGAGGTTGAATTAAGTCAAGAAAATCAAGCATTGATAGATTTTTTTCCAAGCTACAGAGTTAAACCTGGGTCTGACCAGGTTTATTTTTAAACTTGGTCTGAGTCCATAATCCGGGTATCAAAATCTTAGACCTCAATTATGAAACGCAAACCTGTCTACACCAGGTTTAGAATGATGTTAAGCCAGGTTTTACTAGACCACTGGTCCAATACTAAAACC
The DNA here is from genome assembly GCF_051362555.1 of Lingula anatina. Classification (NCBI taxonomy): domain Eukaryota; kingdom Metazoa; phylum Brachiopoda; class Lingulata; order Lingulida; family Lingulidae; genus Lingula; species Lingula anatina. The sequence continues at coordinate 22,367,015 of NC_141772.1, forward strand.
TCCTTTATGAAATGCAGGCAATCCCTAAACCTGGTGTTAACTCACTTTAGACCAGGTTTAACTTTAAACCTCCTTTATGATGTAGCACACTGAATATTTTGGTATTTTTACAAACTAATAATATCTGCTGAAGTCTACCTGGACACCTGAAGTAAGTAACTCTAACACAAGTGAACAATAACTAACTACTGCACTACCTGTGCAGCTCTTTATTATAGTACCAGTTATGCAAATGACCCAATGCTACAAGTCCAATAAATATGATTGGCTAGTTTACCACTGCATAACCACTGCAATGCAACACCCTACCATAATTGTTTGAGATGTTATCACATAGCCATTATGTAAGTTCTACATACCTCCCCCCAGAACATTGAAAACATTTACTAAAATTAAATTAATAAAATCAATTGTTCAAAATCTTTCCGGCTTTTTAACTATTCTACCGGAACGTGTTTTAATTAAAGAAGGTGAAAGACATGTCTCTGGTTTTGTTTGTGGATTCACTGTCTGATTGTGCACTGAAACCGGATTGCTATAAGCTGGTTTAAGTCTGTCAACCGAGACACGAATTGTTTGTCCATTCCTTAAAATATCAAAATATTTGTCGGAACGTGAAATGATAAGGTAAGGACCATCATATGGTCTAATCAATGTACCTCGATGAGCATCATGTCTTACATATACATGTTCAGCTTGTTGTAAGTCAAACGGCACATATGTACCAATCTGCCCATGTCTAGATGGAGGAGCAGGAGCCAATTTCTGCATTGTTTGTTGAAGTTCTTGCACAAATTCATTGTTAGGAAAAAATTTGTCATCAGTTGTGTTCGGAATAAAGTCACCAGGTACTCTTAAATTTGTACCATAGGTAAGAAGTGCTGGTGATGCATCAATGTCCTCTTTCCATGTTGACCGGATACCAAGTAATACAATTGGTAACTGGTCCATCCATCTTGCATTGTCTAAACGTGTTTTGAGGGCTTCTTTCAATCTGCGATGAAATCTTTCAACCATGCCATTGGATTGTGGATGATAGGCTGTTGTTGTGTTAGGTTGAATGCCAAGCACCTTGTTAAGCTCACGCCAAAGTTCACTTGTAAATTGTCTACCTTGATCTGATGTGATGGAGTCTGGAACACCAAACCTTGATATCCATGAGCATAAAAGAGCTTTGGCACAAGTAACTGCTTCTGCATTCGGTAAAGGTACAGCTTCTGGCCACCTTGTAAACCTGTCAACAATTGTCAGAAGATATTTGTTATTTTCTGAAGGAGGAAGAGGTCCAACCAAATCAACATGAATATCACCAAATCGTCTATCTGGTGGATCAAAGGTGGTTAACGGTGCTCTAGTGTGACGTCCAATTTTACTTGTTTGACAGGCATGACAAGATTTTACCCAATTACGAATGTCTTTTTTGAGTCCAGGCCAGACATAACGACTTGAAATGGCACGGATTGTTGGTTTTGTTCCAGGATGACAAAGATTGTGTATTGCCTCAAAAATGATCCTCGTCATTGAAGGTGGAACTACTGGCCGAGGTCGACTGGTAGTTGTATCACAGAGAAGTTTAACCTCACCAAAGTTGACTTCCTTTAACTTCAAAGATCCTGGATTGGCGCACAGTTCAACCATCTTAGTGTCAGTCTTTTGTGATGCTGCTAACTGTGTAAGGTCAATTGTCGGCATTGTAGCTGTGGAGGCAATAAGTGGCTCATCAGTTTCCACTGGGGCTCTGGACAGAGTGTCTGGGACAATGTTATCAGTTCCACTGATATGTCGTATATCAGTTGTAAATTCAGCAATAAATGATAATTGTCTCTCTTGACGTGGTGATCTGTCAGATGTACTCTTGAACGCAAAAGTGAGAGGTTTATGATCAGTAAAAATGGTGAATGGTCTTCCCTCCAAAAAATATCTGAAATGGCGGATGGTACTGTAAATTGCCAAAAGCTCACGGTCAAAAGTGGAGTATCGTTTCTGGGTAGGTGTGAGTTTTCTAGAAAAGAAAGCAATAGGTTTCCACTTCCCTGATTGAAACTGAGAAAGTTCTGCTCCTATTGCGGCGTCAGAAGCGTCCACTGATATCTTGGTTGCTGCCTGTGGTTCAGGGTGATGAAGCATAGTTGCAGAAGCAAGAGCCATTTTTGCATCCTGAAATGCTAATTGGCATTCAGGGGTCCACTGCAAAGTCTTGGCTCTGCCCTTGGTAGCTTCAGTAAGAGGTATTATTCGATGTGCGATTCCAGGAAGAAAACGATGGTAGAAATTCAGCATTCCCAGAAATCTTTGAAGGCCTTTTTTATCTTTGGGTGATGGAAAATCTGCTACTGCTTTCACTTTTTCTGCAAGTGGTTGAACTCCAGCTGCAGACACTGAATGACCTAGAAATTCAACGTCAGATTGTCCAAATACACACTTTTTCTTGTTAATAACAAGTCCATTTGTCCTTAACAGGTTGAAAACTGCTTTAAGATCCTCCTCATGTTGTTCAGGTGTGGAACTTGCTATTAAAATGTCATCAAGATACACAAAACAACAGTCAAGTTCCTGTAGAATGCCATCCATTAATCTTTGGAACGCCTGTGCTGCATTTTTAAGCCCAAAAGGCATTTTAAGGAACTCATAAAGTCCAAAAGGTGTGATGACTGCAGTCTTAGGAATATCATGTTTGGCAACTGGTATCTGGTGATATCCCCGAATCAAATCGATCTTAGAGAATATTGTCTTTCCATTGAGTGATGAATTGAGATCTTGTATATGAGGTAGAGGATAACGATCGTCTATGGTGATGTCATTAAGTCGACGATAATCTCCACAAGGTCTCCAGCCACCATTGTTTTTCTTCACTATATGTAGAGGAGATGACCATGGTGAAGAGGAAAGACGCACTATCCCCAGATTCTCCATTTCCTTGAATTCCATTTTTGCTGCAGTGAGCTTTTCTTGGTCAAGACGACGTACTCTGGCTTTAACTGGAGATCCAACGGTTGGGATGTGATGTTCTACTCCGTGTTTATTTTCCTTAAAGGATGACACTAAGAGCTCCGGGTAGTGTTCTAATACTGCTTCGTATCTTGTGTGAACTTTGTGAATCCCTTGTTGCTGAGATCTAGTGAGGTGAGCATGAATGACCGTTTTTCCATCCAATGAGATTAACTTTCTGTTGGAAAGGTCAATGGCCAAACGATGAGTAGTGAAAAAGTCAGCACCTAGAATGGGTTGTGTGACGTCAGCTACCCAGAATTCTTGAGTGAATTTTGTTCCTTTCCCTAGTTTTAAAATCATCTTCCTTTTTCCGTAAGTAGGTATTTTTGTTCCATTTGCTGCAATAAGACTTGGGCCACTGGTTCGTTGTCGGTCAAATCGGTTAGCAGGAAAAACGGATTCTTCTGCTCCTGTATCTACAAGGAAAGTGCGCCCAGTGACAATATCAGAAACGGTGATTGTCCCCATATTGATCGTAGAAATTTGTGGAGCATCAGATAGACCAGCAGTGCTCACTAATTTCTGCTGGCTTTGTCGTTTCCCTGTTGTCTTCGTGTAGACATTGGACAAGGACAGCCATCAATGATTTGTTCACATTTCCTGGCTTTATGTCCGAACCATGAATGATATTTACATAATTTGAACTTGATAGTGCCAGTGCGTTGGTTCTGAGATTTCATGGCGTTTATTTCTGTATCAGTTATTGTTGTAAGATTTTCTTCAGGCATGTGGTAGTCACAGAAATTGAAGAAGGGGCAAGAGGGTCTACTTCTAAAATCCGATCAGCCATTTTAGCTAAGGTGTCAAGATCAACTTCTGGTGATTGTGCAAGAATCCGTCTCACTTCTGTTGGCATCTGATTGATGAATAATGTGCGAAAAAGTGTGCTTGGATCTGCATTTAAAGAGCGCATATGCATCAATAGTTCCGTAGGTCGTTTGTCTCCTAGACCATTTATATTAAGTAATGCTGTATCCTTTTGGTATTGTGTGGCTTCATAGGCTTCTAACAGTGCATGCTTTATTGCTTCATACTTTCCTGTCTGAGGTGGTCTCTCAATTACTGACTGAACACGTCTGGAGGTTGATGAGTCCAGGAGTTGCACTACATGATGAAATTTAGTCAAGTCATTTGTAATGGCTGGCTGGTGTGTTGCAAAGGATGATTCCAGACGTAAAAACCAAGCAGATGCGTTTGTGTTCCAAAATGGTGGTGCTTTAAATGAAACAGCTGATATTGTTTGCACTGTAGAACCTTGATATATGTCCAGGGTTTGTTGTCTGATAGCATCTGCCAGCTGTTTAATTCCATCTGAATCCATTGCTCACGTCGGGGTCACCAATGTAGCACACTGAATATTTTGGTATTTTTACAAACTAATAATATCTGCTGAAGTCTACCTGGACACCTGAAGTAAGTAACTCTAACACAAGTGAACAATAACTAACTACTGCACTACCTGTGCAGCTCTTTATTATAGTACCAGTTATGCAAATGACCCAATGCTACAAGTCCAATAAATATGATTGGCTAGTTTACCACTGCATAACCACTGCAATGCAACACCCTACCATAATTGTTTGAGATGTTATCACATAGCCATTATGTAAGTTCTACAATGAAATCGGCCGCACGTGTCCAGCAAACAGTGCAACCTAACCTGATTTTGAAATAAAATCGTTCCAATGAAATAAGTTTTTGAATAGGTAATTAAGCGTCAAGTATTTACAATGAACGACCTTTAGAAAACGAAGCCCAAAACAGCACTGAAAGATTTTTTTAATGTGAATAGCCTGCTCATTCAGTAGCCATAAAGGAGGAAGATGATGAGGATGTGCAGATGGTTCTCCTTATTTAATTACAGAACAAATTAACCTAAAACATTTGAAATTCCGCCTAAACTTATTCTAGTATCCTTTATTGTCCTCTGATACATGTATCAAGGGCTGCACTGTTTCATTAATAATTTTTGGAAAAAAATGATTGCTTAAACGTTGGTCAGAGAGTGGCCTTTCTGTACAAACACTAGATCCATAATTTGAAATGGAAAGAAGTTCCCCTTAAAGGGATAACAGCTCTTCGTATGAGATTTATATTTACAATAAATACATTGTAAACATCTCATGGGAATAAAATTAATTTTATTTTACCACAAAAAAACGACAGCTTTTGCAATTGATCTGAAATCTGTGCTTGTCATTAGATGGCTATGCTCTGTGTAAGTGCCAGATTCCTTGCTTTAGATTTACAAGGTGTAAGTGCTAGATTCCTTGTTTTAGATATACAAGGTGTGAGTAGTTTTCATGACTTGCGTGAGTAGCGCGCCTGTTTTGAATGTAACTGAGTCATAACGCTACAGGATTTTGCACAAGTAGGGTCTCTCCTGCATTTTACCGTTATTTCCAACGTTGTATGGTGTATTGTTACAGTTCTACGGAGAAATCATAATGTAAGTCTTTATCTTATCAAAATATATTTGAGCATTGTATTTATTAGTTTTCTGTATAAATGATAAAGGTAAAATATTGGTATATTAGCTAGAGCACCTGGTAGGGCGTGGCCATTAGTATGAAATACAGTAAATGTAAAATACGCGAACGCATTAGTATAATTGTCAACTGTAAAGCCTTGCTGTAATTCAGTATTTAACGTTTTAATTAAAATTATATTATGGTAATTGTATTATAAGGTAAATTTCATATTATTTGTGCTTATTGAATAGATAACAGATTCAAGTCTCGCTATATAAAGCCGACTTAATGTAATGTTCAATATATCTAGTAAAATACGGTTATGTATTTGATGTACAGTGCCGCCGGAATGTCCCCTTACCAAATGGCCGTATGGTTTCCCAACCCTGCCCCATATGGTCGAACAATAGAGGCCGTATGATAATTACAGGGTAGGGGAATCCCCAAGCAATCCTTATCGGACACCCAAATTAGTCGGTTCAACGAACACGGTCTGCCCCTTCTTAATTGCCTCATGTAAGGTTTCTATTATAGCTGATGCAAAGAGATTGCTATCGACACGAGCAAACAATACCGGGTTATGTATCATCTGCAACAGAAGACTTGAGTAAAGGCAAGTCGTATATTAGAACAAAGCTCTGAAGAACAAATCAGGCTTAGTTTTAAAACACGTATAACAATTTTATTTGATGATAATAAGTCACGATCAACAAAAGCGTAGTTAAAATGGAAAACTTTAAATAGATAAAACATCAAATAAATATCAATGCCTCATTACCTTTATTACATGTGTTGCTAATTTAGTAGCCTGATGCACGACCTTCTCGCTCAATTACCGCTGGAATCACCTTCTTTAGGTGATTAATATATTTATTACACTTTTCTGCGTTAATATTTCCCATGCCTCTCTAATGCCGTCAACAAGTTGTTCTCTCGTGGTAGGCTTAACACGCGTACGCAGGTGATGTTTGATTTCAGCCCATACGTTTTCAATGGGGTTAAGGTCAGGGCTTTCTGAAGGGGAGCAAAACCAATTAATACATCAGCTTACTGTTAGATTCCATTTGTATCGTGCACTCGTCGTATTTCTTTAACACATAGTAAATGGCTTGTCGCGACACTTTATGGCCTTCATTTTCCATTTGTGCGGTTATGTTTTTAATTCGCACCCCTTGTTCTCGGAGGGCGATGATACGCAGACGCACGTAATCGCTAAGAGGCATCTTGGAATTGTGATGATTTGGAAAATTTGAGTGTCGATTTATACCGTTCACTTGGCAGGTGACACGATGGCATGGAAATCAGTGACATAAACATGTCATATTAAACAAAATACTTATTGGCCATTTAGGAAGTTCAGGTACACAAACAATCCTGTTGACACGTGTCAGTTGATTTAGAACTATGTGCAATTGATTAGTTTGGATTGGAGAGCGTCATCGCAATGTTAACATTAATTTTAGACGACGCGTGTCACACAGTAGTGATTATGTAATAGTCAGGGCTTAATCACTGTGTTTACCCAGCATGAATAAAGCTAACCTGTACTGATTGTTAATTAATGTGAGATGACACGTGCCAACCAGTGAAGTTAGCCCGAGAGATTGTAATCCAGCTTTTTAAATTAATTTCTTTTGATGCTTTTAAGTATGAAGAAGGCTTTTGGTTAAGTTTGGGCTTTAGATCGTAAAGATGAACTATTCCTATCGTTTTGAATTACATATCAAACAATGACAGAGAAACAGTTCCTACTTTGTGTCCTAAAGAAGTAAGGAATCAATCTTTCGGCCGGCCACCCGTCGCCTTGTCAAATAAAGAAATATTCGAAATTCGACAATGGGCCAGTTCCCCAGGCAACTTTTGCGTTCAGTTGATGGGAAGGTTGTTTACGATTGATGAACGAATACGAAAGGACAGAAATGTTACGGGTGTAGATGGGAGAGATCCTTTATGCAAATATAGACTGAACTATATTAAAGATATGACTACAAAATGTTTATCACTGAAACAACTGACAAGTCTTTTTGGAAAAAACGCATTTCGTCTATGAACAAAGCTAATAGAAATATAAGGACATACTATAAAAATAAATTTCAATCTTGCTAATAATATGCATATAGTAAAGACAGTTTGAAGCCTAATAAATATTACATGTACAAGTACGAGTAGTGTTTTATTTGATCTTTAATAAATTCATAAATTCATTTATTAAACTCTATGTAAATTCAATCAATTCATAGCTACAATGTACATGAAAATTGCTGTCATCACCGAATCTTTTTGGTAAAGCGACTTTTAAAAATCACTGTTGGCAAGTTTTTATACTTAAAATCTCCGTATCAGAGTAGAGTGATCAAAGTAGAGTGAAGCCACCGCGCATTAAAGGTCAATTAATGCTTGGACGAACACTTAATTGCGACTACGCTCACCTTCGATCTTTATCTCAGCGAGCTAGGGTTAGGCTCTTTTGTTAGCAGAAAGTTTGTCACGATAATTGCCCGACGGGCAGGGTATGGAACTATTGTTAACAGAAACCAAACAGCGTATGGATGACAATGTTATTTCCATAGTTACCGAGAGAGGCCGTCCGTACAACCCGCAGCGACCCGGAGGGTAAGTAAGGGGAGATTCCGGCGGCACTGTATGTAATTTAAAAGTTCAGATGTACATGTATAAGTATTTATATAGTTTCCTTTATTTATTTTATTTATTTATTGTTTTCTTTCCTAGATTATGTACCTTGCTGACCTGTCCATTTGCAGTACCGACATAAGAGATGTGAATGGCAAAATGTTAACTGAACTGAACGTTGAAATAAAGCATGAGTTACATATATTCTCCACTGTCTCAACGATTTCACACTCTGTAATGATCTCTTAAGAGGCCATTAAAAACAAAAACAAGCTTTTTAGAAAAAACAGGGACTAACTTTGAAAAATGTAAAAATGGATTCACTAATGGTTTCGAAATTGAGAGAATCTCTTTTCATATCTCCCTCTTTCTAGAAATGTTGGTGGCTACGTAAATTTCTTTAAAATGGATCCATTATATGGCCAAAATAAGCAATAAATACTGTGGGTTCATCCATTGTGGAGAATAATTACACTTGAACAAGTTTCACAGATTGTGGAGGAGCTGAACTTTTCTTCCAATCCTCATCTATTTTTTCACCTTCTTCTCTATTCTGGTACAATCCATCGGACAGAAAACAAAATATTCTAACTTTCGTTGAAATGCACTCGGTTATTACCTATCTAAAATAGGCAAGTGAAGTATTTTAACAAAAAAACTGCGTTAGACAGGACTGTAGCCAGTGGGGCTCGGGAAAATGTCCCCTCTGGGTAAAATTTTATCTAAGTACACGAAGGTTTCATGATAAAAGGTTCATTTTTTCAGAAAAAGAGCCCCCCTTTTGAAATTGCTGGCTACAGGCCCGTTAGGTACCTTTTTAAAAGTAAATTCTTAACAACTCTCCATACGACATTCATGTTTCCCAGTAAATACATTGTAAACAACTCATAGATATATAATGAATTTCATTTTTCCACTAAAACAGCAGTTATTGAAATTTATCTGGAATTTTGCTTGCCATAAGACCACGTGGACTTTAAAAGATGACTGTAACACAGTTATACCAAAACCAAACTTTGAAGAAAAAAAACGTGGATTAACTTACCTCATGAAATTCGGTTTTTGGTCCAAAACGAACTGTTGTTTTTCCCTTTAAGGTCAACCCCGTCAACATTGAATGTATATAATTCTGCCATTTATGAAAACACAAAGGCCCATCATATGTACATTTCAAATGTTTTAATTCACGCGATCTGCACTGTACATTGAGGTATTAAGGGGTGAAAATATCTGTAGATACAGGTAAATTGCGTCTAGGTACACGAGCTGACCGGAACCTATCTAAATTGTATTTAGAGGGGCATAAATTGTACTTGAGCTCGACATTTGTATATGTTTTGAATTTCAATGTGGATAAAGCAATCTTACTTTGCCAAGATTTGAAGTCTCAAATTTGAATAAAATGTCCCGAAGAGAAATTCCAAGTTTGTGCAATGTTATCGAGTCTCTTTATCCCAAAACTTCCAAACCGGTATGTAAAAAAGGTGTTTTTTCAAATCAATGTGTCACAAAAAGGAGCCATAAGCTACAGAAACATTTTATTCACATAAGGCAATGATGCCAGTCTGGTTTTTAAGTTCTGTTTGTGAAAACAATGGTAACTTTATCAACATGAACGCTGCAGCTGCTATCCCCCAGAACACAAGTACTTAATTGTTTCACCCTTAATTACCACATTTTACTCCGTCTAATAGCAAACTCTGAGCAATGCAAAATATATAAAAAGGTACCATCACGAAAGTGCTGTTAAACATTTTAGAAAATAGAAATGCAGAACAAATGCAAAATAATTTTGAGCATTTGCCACCCTTTTGATAATGAATTGCATGGGATAAAATATACAAATCAAAGTAGAAATAAACACAACAGGATTAAACCAAACATGTATCTGATTGCTTCCTGGTTAAGAATAAGAATAACCCTACTCTTTGATACTTTCACAATTCTTTCTTTAAAGATAAGAATTGTCCTAATCAGCTTTGATTTTCTTAAAAGTGATTAAGCGTGAACATCTGGCAACCGCCACATTCCGTCCTCTTCTTGGGAAAGGCAATACTTCCTGCCCTCTCTCTTGGCGAAGTCCATGCAAAATGACAACATAGAATGGTCAAATTTGGCAGCGTCATCTGCCCAACCATGGAAATAGGCAGCAAGGAGCGAGGCACCGATCTCTGCCAGCGATGGAAGCACGAAATCACACCTCACCTCCTCGTGCAATATCGAAGCTTTTAAAGTTGGAAATGATTAGTTCAGAATATCGGCAATTTCCCCTTGAATAAGCAAAGAACTTCTAGCCTCCGCTACCTTCATTAGGTTTACGGCTTCATTAGGAAAACGAGCTTTAAAACAGTGCACAGCGGTGTTCCAAATGTATGCGTTGTCCCCACTATTAAACTGTATTAATATCATCCCCCCAGGCTTGAGGATGGTATACATGGTAATGACAGCTCGCTTGATATCTTCCCGAGGGTCACAGAAATCATCCAACCAACGTGTAAGATGATACATGGAATCTAAAGCAAGCACCCTGTCCTGTTGGTCTCCAGGATACGCCCCAATGGACTTCAGCTCTTCCATGGACTTCCCTAAGTAATCCTGGAGCCGTCCAGAGTAGGGTGAATCCAGCTTAGCGTTTTCCAGGTTCTCAACGCATTTATTGTACTTATGCAGGGACTCTTCATGAGGTTCCTCCACGCTGACGATTACTGCTTTGTTGAGGGAGTCTCAACGTTCTTTGGACATTCTTTTGTTAGCTCAGAACATTAGGACTTCCTTTCCTAGTACTACCATTTTGTCACACCAGATTCTTTTGGGCTCACTTAATTGAATACCATTTGGTTCCTTAAACCATTGATTAATATTAAGAAATATAATAGCAATAGTTTTTAACGTTCACAACTTTTTATTTACAAATACGAATAGTCCTAATCAGCTTTGACTTTCCTAATAGTAATAAAGTGTGTAACACTTGGCATCCGCCACATTCCATCTTCTTCTTGGGAAAGGCCATACTTCCTACCCTCTCTCTGGACGAAGTCCATGCAAAATGACACCACACTAGGATCAAATTTGGATGATCCATCTGCCCAACCTTGAAAATAGGTGGACAGGAGTGAGGCACCAACCTCTGCCAGCGACGAAATCAAGAAATCACACCTCATCTCCTCCTGGCGTATCAAAGCTTTAAAGGTTGGGAATGATTCGTTCAAAATATCGGCAATTTCCCCTTGAAGCAGCAAAAGAACGTCTAGCCTCCGCTACCTTTGTAAGGTTATCGGCTTTATTAGGAAAGCAAGTCTTCAAACAATGGACAGAGGTATTCCAAATGTACGCGTTGTCCCCACTATTTAACTCGATGAATATTTACAATAATCAACCATTAGGAAAACAAATCCCAAATAAGCACAGGATGAATATAATAATATTTAATAGCTTTCTCCTGTAGTACCCAGAAAGGAGAAAGATTATTAGGATGTGCTAATGGTGTTCCCTTATTAACAGTAAAATTTAACCTAATAAATTGAAATTCCGTCTACACTTATGCTAGTATCACACTTATTCTAGTATCATCTGTCAATTTGTCACTAAACTTTGCATTTAAGTTTATTGCGTAACAAAATTAAGCAATATGTACATATAGATATAACAGGATATTACTCAAACTAATTATAAAATGACTATTTAGTTCATGTCGAGGCCGTGACACCATAAGAGGGTTTTGCAGTATATTATAAAGACATGAAGGGTTCCGACCAATGCGAGGAATAGTAGCACAAAACCACAGAACTAGTTCGCCTCCATTCGCTATACCAAAACCGTAAAGCTTGAACAATTCCGAATACGTCTATGGTAATCAGGAAGTTGAGGAGATGTTTTAAACCTTTTTTGCTTTCTTAATAGTAATAAAGTGTGAAATATTTGGCAGCCGCCACATTCCATCCTCTTCTTGGGAAAGGCCATACTTGGTGCCCTCTCTCTGGACAAAGTCAATGAAAAACGATACATGACGATGGTCAAACTTGGACATGTCTCCTGTCCGAGAATCAAAATAGATAATGCAGGCTGCAACTCCTACCTCTGCTAGTGAAGGAAGCACTACATCAAAGCTTTTCTCTTCGTGACTTATAGAAGCTTTAAAAGCTGGGAACGACTCGTTCAGAATATCTGCAATTTTCCCTTGAAATAGCAATGAGCGCCTAGCCTTATTTGTCTTCTTTAGATTAATGACATCATTAGGAAAAAGAATTTCAATACAGTCCACAGAGATGTTCCACATAAAAGCGTTTTCTCCACTATCCAACTCTATTAACATCATCCCCCCTGGCTTGAGGATGGAATACATGGCAAAGACAGCTTGCCTGATGTCTTCATACGGATCAGAGGAATGATCGAACCAATTTGTGAGATGATACATAAATTGTATAGCAAGCACCCTGTCCTGCTGTTCTTCAGGATACGCGCCAATGGACTTCAGATCTTCCACAGACTTCCCGAAGTAATCCTGGAACCGTCCAGAGTAGGCCACATCCAGAGTAGCATTATCCAAGTTCTCGATGCATTTCTTGTATTTCTGCAGGGAATCTTCAAGAGGTTCTTCCACGCTGACGATGACATCTTTGTTGAGTTCTTTAATCCTTTTACATATGGCTGACATTGGGGCTCCAGTACCTCCCCCAAAATCCATCATTCGGACTGGTGAAGAAACTTCTGTAAGCTTTAGGCTGTTGACCCAAATTGTTTCGATGTTGCGTGAATCACCTCTCCCACTTTCTTCTTTTCTGAAAAAAAGGAAATTGAGTTGAAATTCTTGCCGGATTAAAAATTGTGTAATGGAAAGCTGAATTCTGAGCAAATGAACTGCTGGGTTACATGTATTGACTAATTAATCACGCAGACTCACCCTTTGTTGACAATAACTAAACATTTGCGATAAGCTTCAGTGACTGTCAAGGTGCTGAACTCTTCTTCCAATCTATGCCGCACCTCCTTTTCTCCTAGCTCTCTCGCCTGGTACTTGCCTGCCATCGAAAATGATATGTATTCTGTACGATAACACCTCAAATATTCAGCTTAGTGAAAGAATTTAAAAATACTAGATGAAACTAAAGAGTTAAAGCAACATCAGATGCCCGTTTAAAAAGCATAAGCTTATGGTTTAACCCAGCCAATACTTGATTATATTCTCTTGTGTGACATATATTTGCAACAGACCTTGTCTCATTAAGTTTACATTTCCTTATTCAAGTGAACTCATTATAATACATTTTGTAACATGTAATGCGGGTAAAGTAACATACTGTATAATGAGGGTTATGAGTTTTAAGATTCATAACAAGGGAGAATACAATAACGCATACAAATTACCACTACCGGTTTCGTACACAAAACAAATAAAACCCTCATGTCCAACAAACAGTACAAGTATCATATGTTCCCATTAATTCAATATGTTCGCTACCCTGAGCCTAACTTGTTCATTATAATTTTCCATGTGTTAGCTTTACAGTTACGTGGGTTATACATGAAATCTAGAACCAAAGGTATCTGATCACACGAATGTTTTCAAAATTGATAGAACCTCTTTTCATACCTCCCTCTTTTTAGAAATGTTGGTGATACCATACTTTAAAAAGGGTCCATTATATGACCAAATTAAGCAATAAACATTGTGGGCCCATATCCATTGCAAAGGATAGTTATACATTTGACACAAGCTTCATAGATTGTGGAGGAGCGGAACTTTTCTTGTAATCTTTGTTTCATCGTTTTTTTTTTTTTACCTTCTCTATTATGGTACAATTTATTGGACAGAAAAAAATATTCTAACTTTTGTTGAAATGCACTCAGTTATTACTTATCTGAAATGGGCGATTGAAGTGTTTAAACAAAAAGCAGCATTAGACAGGCCTGTAGGCAGTGGGGCTCGGAATGTTCGAAAGAATCCCCTTTTGCCGGGAAAAGCTCCCCTCTGGGTTAAATTTTATCTAGGTACACGAAGGTTTCATGAAGAAAGGTCCCTTTTTTAAAGAAAAGGGATCTCTCTTTGAAATTGCTGGCTACTGGCCTGTTAGGTACCTTTTTTAAGCACATTCTTAACAACTCTTAGTACGAGATTTGTGCTTCAAAATAAACACATATACACGGTAAACAACGCATAGATATAAGTCTCAAATTTTAATAAAATGTCCCAAAGAAAAATTCCAAGTTTGTGCGATGTTATCGAGCCTTTTTAGCCCAAAACTTTAAAACCGATATGTGTTATTTAAAAATCAATATGTAAAATACTTATATATTATTTATTTTCACAATAAGCCATTACACAATCTAACCCAAGTATGGGGTGCTGTCACGCTGTCCCGAAATTGCAGCAGAATAAGGTATTATGAAGTTCGTCAAGCATGGCCCCAAACAGTCAACATGCAAAGTAAGTACAACGAAGGCGATGCCTACAGGAGGTACACGATAACAACCAAACCATACACGATTCTACGATTTTAGATCTTCTCCAGGGAGTTCTCAGGACTAGCTGATTAAGATTATTCTGAAACTGGACTTTTATATGCCCACAAACTACCTATAATTGCCGCCCTCTCTCTCTGCGAATACCATGCAAAATGACAACATACGAGATTCGCACTTGGAGGTGTCTGCTGTCCATCCTTCGCAGTACACCATGAAGACATAAGCTCGGACATCTAACATCATGGATTTACACAGTACTAGTTCGCCTCCATTTGCTTAACCAAAGCCGTAAAGCTTGAAAAACTCTGAATACGTCTAGGGTAGTCAGGAAGTTGACAAAAGAGGCTTAAACCTTTTTTACTTTCTTTATAGTAATAAAGTGTGTAACATATGACAACCGCCACATTCTGTCCTCTTCTTGTGAAAGGCCATAATTGCTATCTTCTCTCTAGACGAAGTTCATGCAAAATGACACCACACGACGGTCAGACTTGGACGTGTCTCCTGTCCGACCGTCTAAATAGATAATGGAGGCTGCAACCCCTACCTCTGCTAGTGAAGGAATCACTAAATCATACTCCTTCTCCTCGTGACATAACGCAGCTTTAAAGGCTGGGACTGACTCGTTCACAATATCGCCTCCACTATCTTTTTTAGATTAACGACTTGTTTAGGAAAAAGAATCTCAAAACAACGCAGAGAGGTGGCCCAAATGAAGTCGTTTTCCCCACCATCTAACTCTCTAACCAACATATCCCCAGGCTTGAGGATGGTATACATGGCAGCGAAAGCTCGTTTGATGTCTTCATGAGGATCATAGGAATCATCCCACCAACGTGTAGTATGGTACATACAATGTATGGCAAGTACCATATCTTGTAGTTCTTCAGGGTACGTCCCAATGGACTTCAGCTCTTTCACAGACTTCCCGAAGTACATGTAGTCCTGGAACCGTCCACAGTAGGCCACATCCAGAGTAGCATTATCCAAGTTCTCAATGCATTTCTTGTATTTCTGCAAGGACTCTTCATGAGGTTCTTCCACGCTGATGATGACATTTTTGTTGAGAGCGTGAAGCTTTTCACATATGGCTGACATGGGGGTTCCTGTACCCCCCCCCCCCCCAAAATCCATAATACGGACTGGTGAAGAAAAGTTCTGTTAAATTCATCCTGTTCATAAGAATAGTTTCAAGGTTGGGGGAACCTCTTTTCATGCCCTCTTCCACTCTGAAATGTTAGAGGATTAACAAGTTGAATGGCTTGTTTAATAAAAAAAAAGGTAAAATGATAACCAAAGAAAATAAGGATTTTATAAGTAAATGGACTGTAAGATTAATAGGTGAATTGATTTAATTATTAATGCTATAATGTAGATGAAGTGATGTGGAGTCACCCTTTCTAAAGGATAATTAAACACCTGTGATAAGCCTCAGAGACAGTTAAGCTAAGGAGATCTCCTTCCAATTTACGCCGCATCTCCTGTTCATGTCGTTCTTTTCTCTGGTAGCTGCCTGCCATCGGAAATGATTTGTCTTATAAATTTTCAAAAAGATGTCTCAAGACGAAGTTCGGAATTTTTGTTGAAATTCTGTCAGCGAATACTAGCTGAGTCCGACAAGTGAAGTGCTTTAGCAAAAGAGCAATATTAGATGACTGATTATAAAAGACTTTTCTGAGGTCACCCGGGTCAATTTTGAATGCCTATAAATCTCTCATCGTGGCCGTTTGTCCCATCATTCTACTTTGTTTTATACACATTTATTTGGATTACGTGCCTCAAAAGTTTAATGGTACGTGATCTGCATTTTAATTTATACAGTGAAGCATTTATATTATATGTATTAAATGTTTTAACCTCAATGTCCTTCAAAGCACCCTACCCTAGAAAGGATTTGACGTCTCAATGTATAATAAAATGACCTGAAAGGAATTCCATAACACAAAATTAGCCAGTTCTAATCTATTACGTGCTCTTATGTGCTTTTTTTCTAACTTTCCATAAATATACAGTTCCTTTACTATAAAAAGGTCTAAAGCTCGTTTTAACTGTAAACTGGGATTTACATTTGAAAAAAGTAAACTTGTCCATTTTTATCGATTCATTTAAGCTTTACTACGTGTAAAAATAAGGCGTAATGAAAATATGAAAAATACATCAACAGTATTTATTTTCACAAAAAAAGTAATTACACACTGTATCCTGAGCATGGGTGGTGTCACACTGTCCCGAAATAGACAGCACAGCAGATGGTCGTACGAGTATTTTGAATTATGCCCTTAGATGGCCCCGAACAGTCAACAATCAAAGCAATTACTGTCTTCTCTGAAAAGGTGCCCACGACTATTTGTTGGAAGTAATTCCAATATCTTTCAAATGTATGTGGTGTGTAACAGATGTAATGTTATGAACGGTAAACGCAGTGAATGACATTTCTTGTGATGCCAGTATCATACAAAACAACTGTCTACCACGAGTGCGTTCACAGGTACGGTATAAATTGGTCATTAATTGTATAGTATATATAGAATATATATACAAAGGTGTTAGGTTGTTGATCCCAACACTATAAACTGAACATAATAATGCTATCTTGATCAATGTATTTGTTTTCACATAAGACCTTCATACAGTGGACCTTAACAGTCCCTACCCTATACCAAGGTGGCAGATATTATAGGGAAAATGACCAAAAGACACCCTTGTAACTTTTGGCCAGATCAGAAAAAAATCACACCTTGGTTATTCCATTTTGAAGTGTACCATTCTTCTGGGATTAAGTTATGATAACAATTTACTCCTAGCCATTTTTAACTTTCTTAATAGTGATCAAATGATTAGTATTTGTCGATCGCCACATTCCGTCCTCTTCTTGGGAAAGACCGTACTTGCTGCCCTCTCTCTGGACGAAGTCTATGCAAAATGATAAATGACGAAGATCAAACTTGGACGTGGCTCCTGTCCATCCATCACAGAACATGGTGAAGACATAGGCTCCGACCTCTGCCATGGATGGTAGCAGAAATCCACAGCTTGCCTCCATGTGCTGTATAGAAGCCGTAAAGGTTGGAAAAGACTCGTTCAGGATTTCTGCAATTTTTCCTTGATATAACAAAGAACGCCTAGCCCCCGCTATCTTCTTTAGGTTAACGACTTTCTTAGGAAAAATAATCTCAAAACAACGCAGAGAGGTGTTCCAAATGAAGTCGTTTTCCCCACCCTCTAACTCTATAACCAACATACCCCCGGGTTTGAGAATGGAATACATGGCAAAGACAGCTTGCCTGATGTCTCCATGAGGATCACAGAAATCATCCAACCAACGTGTAATATGGTACATAGAATGTATGGCAAGCACTCTGTCCTGTTGTTCTTCAGGAAACGCTCCAATGGATTTCAGCTCTTCCACAGATTTCCCGAAGTAATCCTGGAACCGTCCAGAGTAGGCCACATCCAGAGTAGCATTCTCCAAGTTCTCAATGCATTTCTTGTACTTTTCTAAGGACTCTTCATGAGGTTCTTCCACGCTGACGATGACATCTTTGTTCAGGGCTTGGAGTATTTTACAAATGGCTGACATGGGTGTTCCTGTACCTCCCCCAAAATCCATAATTCGGACAGGTGAAGAAAGTTCTGTAAGTTTTAGACTGTTCACTCGAACGAGGTCGATGTTGCATGAATCTCTTTTCTTGCTTTCTTCTACTCTGGAAAAAATGGTCGTTCAAATGAAATACTAGCGGGATAAAAATCTATCTACATGGAAAACGGAATTAAGAGTCAAAGGACTGCTAGATTACATGCATTGACTAATTAATCATGCAGACTCACCCTTTGTCGATGATAACTAAACATTTGTGATAAGCTTCAGAGACTGTCAAGGTTCTGAACTCTTCCTCCAAATAACGCCGCACCTCCTTTTCTCCTAGCTCTCTCGCCTGGTATCTGGCTGCCATAGAAAATGATATATAACCTGTACGATAACACCTCAAAAACCAGCTTAGCAAAATAATTTGAAAATCTTGAGGAAACTAAAGAATTAAAGCAACACCAGATGCCCGTGGTTTAGTTAACCAATACTTGAGTATATAAAATTGTCTTGTGTGGCATTTATATGCAAGAGACCCTGTCTCATTAAATGTACCTTTACTTCTTCACGTGATCTCATTATGATGATGATGATTTATTCTTTGTAGTTTAAGGCCTCTGACCAACAATATATTACAACATGTACAAACACAGAAGACATATACAATCAAGGTTTACATACAGAAATAAATTATGAATACACCATACATATACAAGTATTTCATTTACATATCTGGACGGTTATCATTGATATCTATAATATCACTTCTTTGTGCAAAGGCGTTCAACAAAAATTTAGTGAGTGAGAAAATACTCTCTTCGTTCTCGTCAGACATTATAGTTGTAAACAAATATTTATTTGGAAAGCTGGTTGTCCATTCAGTTCTAAAGTATTTAATATAGTGATTAAGTACTTAATTATAATACATTTTGTATCATGTAATGCGGGTAATGTAACATACAGTATAATGAGGGTTATGAGTTTTAAGATTCATAACAAGGGAGAATACAATAACGCATACAAATTACCACTACCGGTTTATTTCACAAAACAAATAAAACCCTCATGTCCAACAAACAGTATAAGCATCATATGTTCCCATTAATTCAATATGTTCGCTATCCTGAGCCTAGCTTGTTCATTATAATTTTCCATGTGTTAGCTTTACAGTTACGTGGGTTATACATGAAATCTAGAACCTAATGTATCTGATCACACGAATGTTTTCAAAATTGATAGAATCTCTTTTCATATCTCCCTCTTTTTAGAAATGTTGGTGGCTAGGTACATTTCTTTAAAAAGGGTCCATTATATGACCAAATTAAGCAATAAACGTTGTGGGCCCATATCCATTGCAAAGGATAGTTATACATTTGACACAAGCTTGATAGATTGTGGAGGAGCGGAACTTTTCTTGTAATCTTTGTCTCATCTTTTTTTTTTACCTTCTTTATTATGGTACAATATATCGGACAGAAAACAAAATATTCTAACTTTTGTTGAAATGCACTCAGTTATTACCTATCTGAAATGGGCGATTGAAGTGTTTAAACAAAAAGCAGCATCAGACAGGCCTGTAGGCAGTGGGGCTCGGGGTGTTCGAAAGAATCCCCTTTTGCCGGGAAAAGGACCCCTCTGGGTAAAATTTTATCTAGGTTCACGAAGGTTTCATGAAGAAAGGTCCCTTTTTTTAAGAAAAAGGATCTCTCTTGAAATTTCTGGCTACTGGCCTCTTAGGTACTTCTTTTTAGGTACATTCTTAACAACTCTTAGTACGAGATTTGTGCTTCAAAATAAATACATATACACGGTAAACAACGCATACATAGATATATAATAAATTGGATAATGTTACTCTGGATGTAGCCTACTGTAGACGGTTCCAGGACTACTTCGGGAAGTCTGTGAAAAAGCTTACCTCCAAAATAGCGGTTATTGCCATTATTCCGGAATTATTGCTTGCCATCAGACCACGTGGACTTTTATAGATGGCTATAACTCTGATATACTTAAACCAAACTTTGCAGAACAAAAAAAAAAAAAAAAAAAAAAAACACGGATTCACCTTGACGGAAAGATTTATTATCTGTTGGTTAGAATGAGGGAATCGTTGTTTACCCAAAGAAAATCCGTTTTCGCCCCAAAACGTACAGTTGTTTTCCCTCTAAGGTCAACCCCGTCAACATTGAGCATATATAATTTTGTGATTTATGAAAACACAAAGGCCCATCAAATGTATATTTCCAAAGTTATAAGTCACGCGACCTGCACTGTAATTTGTTAAGTGACGTATTTAGGGGTGCGCGTAAACACAAGTACATGACCTCTAGGGAACCTACCTAAATTGTATTTAGAGATGCATAAATTGTACTTGAGCTCGACACTTGTGTATGTTTTGAATTTCAATGAGGATAAAGCAACCTTATTTTGCCAAGATTTGAAGTCTCAAATTTTAATAAAATGTCCCAAAGAGAAATTCCAAGTTTGTGCGATGTTATCGAGTCTTTTTAGCCCAAAACTTCAAAACCGATATGTCAAAAAGTGTTATTTAAAAATCAATATGTAAAATACTTATATATTATTTATTTTCACAATAAGCCATTACACAATCTATCCCAAGTATGGGGTGCTGTCACGCTGTCCCGAAATTGACAGCAGAATATGGTATTATGAAGTTCGTCAAGCATGGCCCCAAACAGTCAACAAAGTAAGTACAACGAAGGCGATGCCTACAGAAGGTAAACGATAACAACCAAACCATACACGATTCTACGATTTTAGATCTTCTTCAGGGAGTTCTCAGGACTAGCTGATTAAGATTATTCTGAAGCTGGATTTTTATATGCCCACGAACTTCCCATAATTGTCGTCCAATCTCTGGCCGTATTCCATGCAAAATGACATATTACGGTCACACTTGAACGTGTCTCCCGAAATTCCTTCACAGTACATAGTGACGACATAGGCTACGACCTCTGCCAGGGATGAGAGCAGAAAACCACAGTACACATTGGCCTCCATTTGCTTTGCCGAAGTCGTAAAGCTTGAAAAACTCTGAATACGTCTAGGGAAGTCAGGAAGTTGGCAAAAGTGGTTCAAACCTTTTTTACTTTCTTTATAGTAATAAAGTGTGTAGCATTTGACAACCGCCACATTCCATCCTCTTTCTGGGAAAGGCCATACTTGCTGCCCTCTCTTTGGACGAAGTTCATGCAAAATAACACCACACGACGGTCAAACTTGGACGTATCTCCTGTCTGACCGTCTAAACAGACAATGGAGGGTGCAACCCCTACCTCTGCTAGTGAAGGAATCACTAAATCATAGCTCTTCTCTTCGTGACTTAACGACGCTTTAAAGGCTGGGAATGAATCGTTCAGAATATCTGCAATTTCCCCTTGATATAACAATGAACGCCTCGCCTCCACTATCTTTTTTAAATTAACGACTTGT
Organism: Lingula anatina; assembly: GCF_051362555.1. NCBI lineage: Eukaryota > Metazoa > Brachiopoda > Lingulata > Lingulida > Lingulidae > Lingula > Lingula anatina. The sequence continues at coordinate 22,388,609 of NC_141772.1, forward strand.
TTAGGAAAAAGAATCTCAAAACAAGGCAGAGAGGTGGTTCAAATGAAGTCATTTTCCCCACCATCTAACTCTATAACCAACATACCCCCGGGCTTGAGGACGGTATACATGGCAATGACAGCTCGTTTGATGTCTTCATGAGGATCACAGGAATCATCCAACCAGCGTGTAAGATGATACATAGAATGTATAGCTAGTACCCTGTCCTGTAATTCTTCAGGATACGCTCCAATGGACCTCAGCTCTTCCACGGACTTCCCAAAGTAATCCTGGAACCGTCCAGAGTAGGCCACATCCAGAGTAGCATTCTCCAAGTTCTCGATGCATTTCTTGTACTTCTGCAACGACTCTTCATGAGGTTCTTCCACGCTGACGATGGCATATTTCTTCAGGGCTTGGAGTGTTTTACATATGAATGACATTGGAATTCCAGTACCTCCCCCAAAATCCATAATGCGGACCGGTGAGGGAAGTTCTGGTAGGTTCAGGGTTTTTACACGAAAGGTTTCGAGGTTGAGTGAACCTCTTTTTCTGCTTTCTTCTTTTCTGAAAAGTTAAAGGAGTTAATTTGTAATTACATGAAAATTAATGTGACCAAAACAAACAGGTAAGGTATATAAAAAAGGGTGATCTTACCCATTGCGAAGGATGGTTAAACATTTGAAATAAGCTTGGGAGACTGTTAAGGAGCTGAACTCTTTTTCTAATCTACGTCGCATTTCCTCTTCATCTTGTTCTCTTGTTTGTTGGCTGGCCGCCATCTAAAATGCTTTGAATTCTGTCTCACAAATCTGCTCTGAGTCAAAATTCTAGTTGAAGCTCTCTAAGATAAAATCAACAACTGGGATGTTTATATTAGGACGCCCGCTTGAAAACAACCCCCTTTCCTATCTCTGTCTGCTCGTGTGCTGTCTTTACCTAACTGCAATTGAATCTTCACTCCAATATGGTCCATAGAAGTACTAATTAAGGTACTTTTTGCTCATCAAAGATACAAATGTTTCCACTTGACGTAACTGAGTGCATTACCTGCAAACTAATAGGTTACATCTTATGTATTGAATGTAAAAGACAGAGAATGGTGTATCTTAGTGATACAGGTAGCGCACTGTTCAGAAAAAACCGACTGAAAAGTTCAAACAAAAGATATAAATAAAACTATAAAGAAACTATACGGGCAGCTAAGGTTTAATTTAAACACTGTTGCTCCATATGGTTGTCAAAGCCATCGGTGTTGTTATAAGTGTCGCATTGTAATTTTAAAAGTGAAGTATTTACATTGCTTGAGCTGGACATACATGTATCTGTTTATAACTTCATTGCCGGCCATGACGTCTTAATTTACAATAAAATGACCCAAAAGGAATTCCATGACACAAAATTCACCAGTTCTAAGCTTTTACTGTTCTTGTGTGTTTCTTTTCTTCCCTGTTATAAAAAAATCAATTTTTACTACATAACTTCAGGTCTATTGCTCTTTTTTATTGTGAACTAGGATTGCCCGTTTTTAGCGATTCATTTAAGGTTTCCTACAAAATCTGTTTACATAAACTTAACATTCTCTAAAAGTTCTTAGTACAGTCTTTTGTTTCGATTTCCATTCCTAATACTACCAGTTTGCCACACCAGATTCTCTGAGGTCCACCCTAATTGAATACCATTCGGTTCCTAAGACCAGTGTCAGTTTATCTGTAGCTTGGTGGAGGTCTGGTTACACATATTGGATGACCAACTTCAATTGTGAACTAAAAAGTAACCTCGAATATAACAAAACCAAGAGATATGTCACATAAAGGAGTCTTAAGATATAGAAACATTTTATTCGTGTAAAGTAATGATGCCAGTCTGGTTTGTAAGTCATAAATCTTACTGTTCTAATGCCACTATAAAGTGCATAAAAAGTCGTATGGTAACTCTTATCAATGAACACCGCATCTGCCCTTATCCCCCAGAACACGTGTACTTTATTATTTCACATTATATTACCACGTTTTACACCTTATACAAACTCTGAACAATGTGAAATATATAAAAAGGTCGGTATCATGATAATGCTATCATGCATTTAAAAATGAAAATAATTTTGAGCATTTGACACCCTTTAAGTTATGATTTGCATGGATAAAAATTACACAAAACATAGTAGGCTTAAGCACAACAGGATAAAACTAAATATGTTTCTAGTGTGTCAAGTACCAATGCTCGATGTAATGTGTAAGAATAAAAATAACCCTACACTTTGTTACTTTCACAGTTCTTTCTTTAAAGATTAGAATAGTCATAATCAGCTTTGACTTTCTTAATAGTGATTAAGTCTGTGACATTTGACATCCTCCACATTCCGTCTTCTTCTTGGGAAAGGCCATAGTTGCTGCCCTCTCTCTGGACGAAGTCCATGCAAAATGACAACACACTAGGGTCAAATTTGGAAGTGTCATCTGCCCAACCGTGGAAATAGGTTATTAGGACCATGCCTCCGACCTCTGCCAGCGATGGTAGCACAAAATCACGTCTCGCCTCCTCGTGTCTTATCAAAGCTGTAAAGGTTGGAAATGATTTGTTCAGAATATTGGCAATCTCCCCTCGAAGTAGCAAAGTACTTCTAGCCTCCACTGCCTTCGCTAAGTTGTCGGCTTCATTAGGAAAGCAAATCTTCAAACAGTGCACAGATGTGTTCCAAATGAAATAGTTGTCTCCATTATCCAACTCTATTATTATTATTCCCCCGGGCTTGAGGATGGAATACATGGCAAAGACAGCTCGCCTGATGTCTTCATACGGATCAGAGGAATGATCAAACCAATTTGTGAGATGATAGATAGAATGTATGGCAAGCACAATGTCCTGAAGTTCTTGAGGATACGCTCCAATGGACTTCAGCTCTTCCACAGACTCCCCAAGGTAATCTTGGAACCTTCCAGAGTAAGCCACATCCAGCTTAACATTTTCCATGTTCTCAACGCATTCCTTGTACTTCTGCAGAGACTCTTCACTGGGTTCTTCCACGCTAACGACGGCAACCTTGTTAAGGGCTTGGAGTCTTTTACAAATGACTGACACGGGGGTTCCTGTACCTCCCCCAAAATCCATAATTCGGATTGTTGAAGGCAGTTCTGATAGGTTCAGGATGTTCTCACGAATGGTATCAAAGTACGTTAATCCTCTCTGAAAGTTAAGGACGTAAAATCCTTAAGAAATGAAAAAAGAGTTACAAATGACTCATAATTAATTGATTTATTATTGGGGAACACCTACCCATTGCTGATAATAGTTACACATTTGTTATAAGCTTCAGCATTAGCCATGGAGCTGAACTCTTCTTCCAGTCTACGCCGCATCTTCTGTTCATCTCGTTTCCCTGTCTGAATGCTGACTGCCATTGGAATATTCTGCAGTATGTTCTGTCCAATAACTCTACTATAATATGCATAAATCCAGAATCAGACACTTTCTCCAATTTCTTCGGTTAATGTCGAATTAATTAAACAACTGCAAGGACACCCATCTAAAGCTGTGGCGTGATCGTAACAACCGTTTGTTCCTTCAAGCGTATATATGTAGCTGTGTATTAGTATCATGTCCTATAGTGCATGATCTGCAAAGTAATTATGTAACAGATGTAACGTTCTGAACGGTGAACGCAGAGAATGACACTTCTTGTGATGCCAGTAGCATACAAAACAACTGACTAAAGAGTGTAAAAAATAAGGTTGCGTGCACAGTGAAACTGTCTTACTGGGTAGTTATATTATAAACGTACTCCTAGCGTTTGCTTTAGCGAGTAGTTTCAGGTATAATATAAATTGGTCATTAATTGTTTAGTGCATACAGAATATATACAAAGGTATATATTATCAACTAAACATGATAATGCTATTTGTTTTCATATAAGGCCTTCATACAGTGGGCCTTAACAGCCCCTACCCTCTACCAAGGTGGCAGATATTATAGGGAAAATGACCAAAAGCCACCGTGTAATTTGTGGCCAGATGAAAACAATTAAATATGTACTCGCGCAGATGGCATTGTGTCCGCTCTGTAGGGAGCAACTACAGGAGATTCCTCAGTTAACTTCAATATGGACTAACAAGCTATTCAGAAGGGGCCATTTGTATCCGTCACAAAAGAGCAAGCGGTTTAGATCAGAGCACTTAACTGTCAAAGGGACTTAGCCTGAGTCTGTTAAAAGACAGTGCCTGAGAAGTTATACAAACCATTACCAGCCATATAATCAACCTGGAGATTTCAACACAGGATCAGAGATGGTAAAATGACCGTCTATTTATCCTAAAGCATATCTGTGAATATCTTGTGAAAAATCAATCTGTGGCCCAAACGTCAGGTTTCCAACCCGAGCATGAGTCCTTGATTCAACTCAAAATAAGTCCATAGCATCGGCTTCCCGACACCACTGCAATAGGCAAATACTGACAAATTCTATTAAAATGTACGAAAGCTGCACCTGCATGTTCCCTGTAGGTCTACTATGTAAGGGCCACACTTGGCCTTTACTACATGCATTAGCAAGTAAGTCTCCTTACAAACAGACATAATGTTATAAATACAATGGGTTACATGATTGTTTAATGTTAACATCTATGGATAATCAAAACAGCATAGCAGTATACATACTTCATTTATTATATAATTGGTGGCGTGTGTAACTGGGTGATAATATGTCATCTATTTTCCGTTTATCGTATCACGTAGGCAACGCGGGCGGAAAACAAATTCTCCGAGCCACTTCTTTAACGTGTTATTCTAAAGACTTTTCTTAAATATTCATCAGTCGCTCTTGTATGTGCTTATACAGTAATAAATAAATATCCATCAGTCGCTCTTGTATGTGCTTATAAGGTAATAAAGAACCTGAGCTGTTTGTTATCATTCTCGGCTACATATGAAAAACCTACGGGATATGTTGGTGACTAATATCTTATAGACAGAGTTAAATCTCGAAGCGGTTTACATGCTTTGAAGGCCGGTTACATGAAAAGTGAAAAGCAAATTGCACTGATACACTGTTGTCCTCACTTTACCGTCATATAATTACATTCATGTTTTCTAAAGGTTATATTTGTCAAGGTAAAGGAAGTCCTACATCTGTTGAGCTTTCTTAATAGTGATAAAATGAGTCATATTTGACGATCGCCACATTCCATCTTCTTCTTGGGAAAGGCCATACTTGCTGCCCTCTCCCTGGATGAAGTCCATACAAAATGACAACATACGATGATCAAACTTGGAAGAGTCTCCTGACCAACCGTCACAGAAGATAATTGAGACATAGGCTCCGACCTCTGCCAATGACGATAGAACAAAACCTTTGGGGATCTCGTCGTGCGTTATTAAAGCATTCACCATTGGGAATGCTTCGTTCAAAATATTTACAATCCCGCCTTGAAATAGCAAAGAACGCCTGGCTTCCCCTACCCTCCTAAAATTGGCGAATTTTTCAGGACACAGAATCTCACAACAACGCAGAGAGGTTTTCCAAATGAAGTCGTTTTTCCCACCATCTAACTCTATAACCAACATACCCCCGGGCTTGAGGATGGAATACATGGCAATGACAGCTCGCTTGATGTCTCCATGAGGATCACAGGAATCATCCAACCAGCGTGTAAGATGATACATAGAATGTTTAGCTAGTACCCTGTCCTGTAATTCTTCAGGATACGCTCCAATGGACCTCAGCTCTTCCACAGACTTCCCGAAGTAATCCTGGAACCGTCCAGAGTAGGCCACATTCAGAGTAGCATTATCCAAGTCCTCAATGCATTTCTTGTATTTCTGCAAGGACTCTTTATGAGGTTCTTCCACGCTGACGATGGCATCTTTGTTGAGAGCGTGAAGCTTTTCACATATGGCTGACAAGGGGGTTCCTGTTCCTCCCCCAAAATCCATAATTCGGACTGGTGGAGAAAGTTCTTTTAAATTCATCCTGTTCATACGAATAGTTTCAAAGTTGGGAACCCCTTTTCATGCCCTCTTCCACTCTGAAATGAATGAGGATTAATAAGTTGAATGGCTAGTTTAATAAAAAAAAGATAAAATGATAACCAAAGAAAATAATTTTATAAGTGAATGGACTGTTATATTAATAGGTGAATTGATTTAATTATCAACGCTATATTGTAGATGAACTGATGTTATCATGTGGACTCACCCTTTCTCAAGGATATTTAAACATCTGCGATAAGCCTCAGAGACAGTTAAGGAGCTGAAATCTCCTTCCAATTTACGTCGCATCTCCTGTTCATATCGTTCTTTTCTCTGGTAGCTGCCTGCCATCGGAAATGATTCGTCTTACAAAATTTCAAAAGATGTTTTGAAATTTTCAAGACGAAGTTTGGAATTTTCTGCCAGTGAATACAAGCTGAGTCCGACAAGTGAAGTGCTTTAGCAAAAAAGCAATATCAGATGGCCGCTTAAAAAGACTTTTCTGAGGTCACCCGGGCCAATTTTGAATGCCTATAAATCTCTCACCGTGGCCGTTTGTTCCATCATTCTACTTTGTTTAATAAACATTTACATGGATTACGTGCCTCAAACATTTAATGGTACGTGATCTGCATTGTAATTTATACAGCGAAGCATTTATATTATGTTTTATCCTCCATGTCCCTCAAAGCACCCTACCCTAGAAAGGATTCGGCGCCTCAATTTGTAATAAAATGACCCGAAAGGACTTCCATAACACAAAATTAGCCAGTTATATACCTTTACGTGTTCTTATGTGCTTTTTTTCTTCCATTCCATAAATAAACCCAGCGGGCAAATTATGTTGTTTTAACGTTGAAACAACGTTGAACCATAATGTTTATAAGACGTTAGATAAACATTGGATTTGAAAGTTGGATCAACGTCAGATAACAACATTGTATCAACCCCAGTTGTTAGACAACATTCTTGCATGAAAAGACATTAAAATGTCCTGAATTTTTTATATTTGGTACAAAACACAGGTACACAATTATAATGAACACTGTAAAAACATCCAAGTGCTTGCTTTGTCTGATTTTTTTAACGCATTTAGCACCTAAGCATGGTACACTCCTTTAGCCTAGATGTATTTAGCAGTAGGACATTTTGGTGGCTAAATATATGTGGGGTACATATGTATGGCCTTTAAGTTAAAATTTCCAAGGTTTATATATATATATATATATATATATATATATATATATATATATATATATATATATATACAGTCACCTCAACCTGCCTATCTATAACAGGGTACCAAGAACTGTCAACTTTGTTAACTTCACTCAAACACACTTACAGCGACTTATTCATCCTTGTGTTAGCTGACCTTGCATGGAAGTTTATTGGAATGTATTTCTATATTACAAGTTAAGAAAATTCACTAGTTCACTAAAGACACAAAACAAATGTCACTTTAACTTTAAAATACTCTTTTTATCATTTTGATAAAGTTAGTTACAGTATTGATAAACAAAGTATCACGTTTTCAATAATTAATATTTTAAATTACAATCCATGTCTTGCACCACGACGACCAAACAACAACGTTGAGTAAATGACCAAAATACAACGTTGAGTCAACGTCACATTATGACGGTGTTTTGACGTGGCTGGATCAACGTTGATTTTACGTTGAATTTAGGTAGATCAACGGCAATTCAACGTATCAACCTGTTTTCAACGTTGATCCAACGCCACTATGCCTGCTGGGATACTGTTTCTTTACTATAAAAAGGTCTAAAGCTCGTTTTAACTGTAAACTGGGATTTATACTTGAAAAAAGTAAGCTTGTCCATTTCATCGATTCATTTAAGCATTACTACAAATCTGTTTATAAAAATAAGGCTTTATGAAAATGTGAAAATACGTTGACATTATTTATTTTCACAAAAAAAAGCCACTACACACTGTATCTCGAGCATGGGATGGTGTCACACTGTCCCGAAATTGACAGCAGATGGTCGTGCAAGTATTCTGAATTACGCCCTTCTAAGATAGCTCCGAACAGTCAACAATCAAAACAATTACTAGGTCTACTCTGTAAAGGTGCCCATGACTATTTATGGGAAGTAATTCTAATATCTGTACAATATATGTCATGTGTAACAGAGGTAATGTTCTGAACGCTAAACGCAGGTAATGACACTCCTTGTGGTGCCATTAGCATACCAATAAACTGTCTAAAGGGTGTAAACAACTATGGGTGAGTTCCCAGTGAAACTGTTCGTACTGGGTAGTTTTATTATGACCGCACTCTATTACAAAATTAGGAGTGAAAGAGCACAGTTGCAAATTAATGCCCTGATTATATTTTTAATGTTTTTTTGAGTATTTTTTGATGTTTTGAAGTTTATAAAGTTGTTAATAAAGAAGTAGAGGATACAAAAACCGTGCAAATGACAAACTCTGATAATTTTAAAAAGCAGCGTACCACTTGTTCTTAAAGCAGGTTACTTAATACTTTCTTCGAGTCAAAGTGCGTATAAAGTAGAAGGCTGCTGTCAAAACGTATATACTTCACCAAGAGAGTCATACTTCTGTCCAGTAGGCTATTTATATCCCGCACTGTATTATAATGTACTACTACAGAAATGCATAATAGATTTATTTACCTTTTTTCTACTTCAAATTCGATATCTTGTATTGCAAAATACAAAGATTTTCCGATATTATAGCTTTAGAAACTTGGAAATCCACAACTGGATCATGGCTTTTGATTTTGCGAGTAGTTTCTGGTACGGTATAAATTGGTCATTAACTGCATAGTATATATATAGAATATATACAAAGGACTTAAGTTGTTGATCCCTATACTGACAACTGAACATGATAATGCTATCTTATTCACTGTATTTGTTTTCATATTAAGCCTTCATACAGTGGACTTTAACAGCCCCTACCCTCTACCAGGGAGGCAGATATTATAGGGAAAATGACCAAAAGCCACCCTGTAAATTTTGGTCAGCTGTAAGCAATAAAATCTGCACTAGCGTAGATAGCATTGTGCCCGCTCTGTAGGGAGCTATTAAAGGAGATTCCTCAGTTATATCCAATATGTATTAACAAGCTATTCAGAAGGGGCTATTTTTATCTGTCACAAAAGAAAAAATGATTTAAATCAGACCAATTAACTATCTTAATTGTTGTCAAAGAGACTTGCCCTGGGTCTGTTAAATGACAGCGCTTGAGATGTTATGCAGACAATAACCAGCCATGTAATCAACCTGGAGATTTCAGCACAGAGTCAGATATAGTAAAATGACCGACCTTTTATCTGTGAATATCTTGTGAAAAATAATCTGTGCCCCTGGGTAAACAGCCCCAAAGTCAGGTTTCCAATCCAAGCATGAGACCTTGATTCAACGCAAAATAAGTCCATAGCATTAGCTTCCCGACACCACTGCGATTAGCAAATACTGGCAAGTTCTATCAAAATGTGTGAAAGCTGCACCTGCAAGTCCCCTGTGGGTCTAATGTGTAAGGGCCCTTACTACATAATGAAATAAGTCTCCTGACGGTCTAAATATACATGCATCCATAATGTTATTAACTGGTGACGAAGTCAATGCAAAATGACAACATACGATGGTCAAACTTGAAGGAGTCTCCTGGCCAACCGTCACAGTAGATAATTGAGACATAGGCTACGACCTCTGCCAAAGAAGGTAGTATGACAATTTAAGCCTAGACATTTTTAACTTTCTTTATAGTGATCAAATTAGTAGTATTTGTCGATCGCCACATTCCGTCCTCTTCTTGGGAAAGGCCGTACTTGCTGCCCTCTCTCTGGACGAAGTCGATGAAAAATGATATATGACGATGGTCAAACTTGGGCGTGTCTCCTGTAAATCCTGTGAAGTACATGGTGAAGACATAGACTCCGACCTCTGCCAGAGATGGTAGCACAAAACCACAGCTCGCCTCAAGGTGCTGTACAGAAGCCGTAAAGGTTGGGCATGATTTGTCCAGGATATCTGCAATTTTTCCTTGATATAACAAAGATCGCCCAGCCCCCTCTATCTTCCTGAGATTCACGACTTCTTTAGGAAAAAGAATCTCAAAACAACGCAGAGCGGTTTTCCAAATGAAGTCGTTTTCCCCTAAATCTAACTCTATAACCAACACCCCCGGGCTTGAGGATGGTATACATGGCAAAGACAGCTCGCTTGATGTCTTCATGAGGATCACAAGAATCATCCAACCAATCTGAAACATGGTACATAGAATGTATGGACAGCATCCTATCTTGTAGTTGATGAGGATACGCTCCAACGGACTCCAATCATCCAACCAGCGTGTAAGATGATACATAGAATGTTTAGCTAGTACCCTGTCCTGTAATTCTTCAGGATACGCTCCAATGGACCTCAGCTCTTCCACAGACTTCCCGATATAATCCTGGAATCGTCCAGAGTAGGCCACATCTAAAGTGGCATTCTCCAATTTCTCAATGCATTTCTTGTAATTCTTCAGGGACTCTTTATGAGGTTCTTCCACGCTGACGATGGCATTCTTGTTGAGGTCTCTAAGCCTTTTACAAATAGCTGACATTGGAGTTCCTGTACCTCCCCCAAAATCCATAATTCGGACTGGTGAAGAAAGTTCTGATAGGTTCAGGATGTTTTCACGTACGTTATCAAAGTCTGTTAAGCCGCGTTTCTTACCTTCTTCAACTCTGAAAAGTTAAGGAGTTGGAATACTTGATTAAAGAAAAGAGATTAACAAATGACGAATGGTGAATTGATTTATTATTGGAGTACACCTACACATTGTCGATAATGGTTACACATTTGTTTAAAGCTTCAGCGTTATCCAAGGAGCTGAACCCTTCTTCCAATCGACGCCGCATCTCCTGTTCATCTCGTTTTCTAGTCTGGTAGCTGACTGCCATCGGAAATACTGTGAACTGATTGATAATTCCTCCAAAATATGCTGGGTTACACACTTCAAAATTCAAGTTCAAACCCCTTTTATATCCTGAAACAATTTTCATTCCATGTATTTCCTGTATTTTTGTGGTGGCACCTGCACGCAAGCGCAGTAAATGCTCCAGCGCAGTTGACCCACTTCACACTGACAACATGCCTCAAAACCTTTAAGGGACGGATGAGGTTTATACTCCCCAGAAGTATCATTCTACTATAACCATGTTTCAAAAATCTCAGTAGAAATTAAACACAATGCTTCATCGCAGTCGTACATTACCACATTTGATTATATAACATTATTTTGTGTGACATATATTTGCAAGAGACATTGTGTATAAATAATTTCTTTACGTGATCTGCATTATAATACATTCTGTAAAATGTAATGCGGGTAACGTAACTGCTGCATAACTGGGGTTATGCGTTTAAGGTTCATAACAAGGGAGAATACAGCAACGCATACATATTACCACTACCGGTTTCTTACACAACACAAATAAAACCCACGTGTCCAGCAAACAGTGCAACCTAACCTGATTGTGAAATAAAATCGTTCTAATGAAATAAGGTTCTGAATAGGTAATTAAGTGTCAAGTACTTACAATAAACATCCATTAGGAAAACAAAGCCCAAAACAGCACTGAAAGATTTTTTAAAGGTTGAATAGCCTGCTCATGCAGTAGCCAAAAAGGAGGAAGATGATGAGGATGTGCAGATGGTTTTCCTTATTTAACATAAAAAAATTACCTCCATAATTTGAAATGAAAGGAATTCCCCTTAAAGGGATAACAACTCTTTGTATGAGATTTATATTTGACAATAAATACATTGTAAACATCTCATGGAAATATAATAAATTTTATTTTACCACAAAAACGACAGCCTTTGCAATTATTCTGAAATCTGTACTTGTCATTAGATCACATGACCTCCATAGATGGCTATGCTCTGTAATGATCTCTTAAGAAGTCATTAAAAAAACAAAAAACATGCTTTTTAGAAAAAAAACAGGGACCAACTTTGATCGTAAAAATGGATTCATTTACCTGTGGTAAGTATGGGAAAATTGTTCTTTACCCCAGGAATTTTTCTAATTTATTTATTTTTTTATTATTATTATTTATTTTATTTATTTATTTTTTATTTATTTTTTTATTTATTTATTTATCTTTTTTTTGCCAAAATGAACAGTTGTTATCCTTTTAACTTCATTCTGTCCACTACCCTGAGCCTAGCTTGCTCATTATACTTTTCCACGTGTGAGCTTTACAAATACGGTATTACTGATGAGGGTAATACATAAAATCAAGAACGAGCTGGCAATACCGAAATTTAGAACCTAGGGTATCTGTTCACACGAATGGTTTCGAAATTGAGAAAATCTCTTTTCATATCTCCCTCTTTTTAGAAATGTTAGTGGCTAAATTTCTTTTAAAGGGGTCCATTATATGACCAAATCAAGCAATAAATGTTGTGGGATCACTCATTGTGGAGGATAATTACATTTGAACAAGCTTCAGAGATTGTGGTGGAGCTGATCTTTTTCTTCCAACCTCATCTCTTTTTTACCTTCTTCTCTAGTCTGGTACAAGCTATCGGACAGAAAACAAAATATTCTAATTTTCGTTGAAATGCACTCAGATTTTACCTATCTGACATTGGCAAGTGAAGTGTTTTAACAAAAAGCAGCAATGGACAGACCTTTAGTTACTGGGTCTCGGGGGGTTCAAAAGAATCCCCTTTTTGTCGGGAAAAGGTCACCTCTGGTAAAATTTCATCTAGGTACACGAAGGTTTCATGATAATTAAATGGTCCATTTTTTTTTTCAGAAAAAGAGCCCCCTTTTTCAAATTGCTGGCTACAGGCCCGTTAGGTACCTTTTTCATAGTAAATTCAAACAACTCTTAGTACGAGATTCATGGTTCCAAATAAATACATATACATGGTAAACAAGACATAGATATTTAATAAATTTCATTTTACCTCCAAAACAGCAGTTATTGTCATTATTCTGGAATGTGAGTAATATGGTACATAGATAGTATAGCAAGTACCCTATCCTGTAGGTCTTCAGGATACGCTCCAATGGACTTAATTCAGATCTTCCATGGACTTCCCGAAGTAATCCTGGAACCGTCCAGAATAACATTTTCCAGGTTCTCAACGCATTTCTTGTACTTCTCCAGGGACTCTTCATGAGGTTCTTCCACGCTGACGATGACATCTTTGTTTCCACTTGGAATGCACTTCCAAAGTTTTTGACATGACAAAAACATACGGGATGTCACAAGAATGGGTAAAAATATTTAGAATGCACTCGGAATTTTTAGAATGCTCTTCCAATATCCAGGAGCGCACAAAGAATTGTCTTTCCGACGGCATTCTTGCTCATTCCGCCTCTAGTGTGACGGGGGTATAATATCCATAGTTTGGACAGGTGAAGGAAGTTCTGATAGGTTCAGAATGTTGTCACGAATGTTATCAAAGTACGTTGAGCCCGGTTTCTTACCTTCTTCTACTCAGAAAAGTTAAGGAGTTGAAATACTTGATGAATGAAAACAGATTAATAAACAACAAATGATTAATTGATTTATTATTGGAGTACACCAATTACCCCTTGTTAATAACAGCTACACATTTATGATAAGCTTCAGTTTTAGCCAATGAGCTGAACTTTTCTATCTACGCTGCATCTCCTGTTCATCTCGTCTGATAGTTGGCTGCCATGGGAAATAATGTGTAATGTCCCAACTAACTTTCCCAAAATACAGGTATGCTGAGATACACACTTTGAAATTCGAATTCAAACTCATTTTACTAACGTCTACTCAATTAAATAAATGAAATATTAAGACAACGTACCTCAAACGGCTTGCATTGTGGACGATGTCCTGAAACAATTTTTATTCCATGTATTTCCTGTATTTTTTTGGTGGCGCCCGCATGAAAACGCAGTACAGTAGACCTACTTCACACTGACACTATACCTCAAACCACTTAAGGTATGAATGAGGTTATACTTCCCAGAAGTAGCATTGTACCATAACTATGCTTATCAAAATTTCAGTAGAAATGAGACATTATGCTTCACCGCAGTAGTATATTACCACATTTCTATTCTGAGTGCAGCAGTTTCGAAGTAGCATGCGTTACGGACAGCCTGGTTTGATAGCTATAGGATAGCCGCTTTTCTACTGCTAATTTTCATGCCATCTTCATCCTGCTTCAAATCTGCTGCAAAAACATTGCGAATATTATCAATGAGTTTTTGATTACTTAATTTCTAACTCATAGACTTTGTCATTACGTGGGCAAACAGGTTACTACTTCAAATCGGCTGCAAAAGTATTGAGAACATGATCAGCACGTTTCTTTGCATTTATTTACTACTAGGTGGACAATTTTGGGAGAACAAGTTACGTTTGTAACATGTAATGTAGTTAATATAACATTATAGGGGTTATGCGTTTTAAGATTTATAACAAGGGAGAAACGCAAACTGCCACTAAGAGTTTCTTACGCAACACAAATAAAACCCACATGTCCAACAAACGGTGCGGCCTAACCATTTTTTAAAAAAAAAAAACATCACTCTAATTAAATTAGGTTTTGAATAGGTAATTCAGTGGCAAATATTTACAATAAACAATCATTATGAAAACAAATCCCAAAACAGCACAGAAGGATTTTAATAATATTTTAATGTTATTAAAATACTTTTCTCCTGTAGTACACAGAAAGGAGGAAGATTATTATGATGTGCTGATGGTTTTCCCTTATTAACAGTAAAATTTAACCTAAAAAAAATTGAAATTCCGTCTACACTTATACTAGTATCACACTTATTCTAGTATCATTTGTCACTAAACTATGTATTTAAGTTTATTGCATAACAAAATTAAGCAATATGTAGTTATACCCGGATATTAGTCAAACTGAATATACAATGACTATTTAGTTCATGTCGAGGCCGTGACACCATACGAGGGTTAAACTTTGACGTGTCTCCTGTTCGTTCTTTGCTGTACATAGTAAAGACATACAGGCTTCGGCCTCGGCCAGGGAAGGAAGCATAAAACCACAGTACTCGTTTGCCTCCATTTGCTAGAAGGAAGTTGAGGAAGGGTATTAAATCTGTTTTTCTTTCTTAATAGTAATAAAGTGTGTAACATTTAACAACCGCCACATTCCATCCCCTTCTTGGGAAAGGCCGTACTTGCTGCCTTCTCTCTGGACGAAGTTCATGCAGAATGACAACATACGATGGTCAAATTTGGAGGTGTCTCCTGTCCGACCGTCAAAATAGGTAAAGAAGGATGAGACCCCTATCTCTGCAAGTGAAGGAAGCACAAAATCACACCTCCCCTCCTCGTGACTTATTGAAGCTTTAAATTTTGGAAATGATTCGTTCAGCATATTCACAATTTTGCCTTGAAATAGCAATGACCGCCTAGCCTCATCTATCTTCTTTAGATTAATGACATCATTAGGAAAAAGAATTTCAAAACAGTGCACAGTGGTGTTCCACATAAAAGCATTGTCCCCACTATCCAACTGCATTAACATCATCCCCCCTGGCTTGAGGATGGAATACATGGCAAAGACAGCTCCCCTGATTTCTTCATACGGATCAGAGGAGGGATCAAACCACTTTGTGAGATGATACATAGATTGTATAGCAAGCACCCTGTCCTGCAATTCTTCGGGATACGCGCCAGTGGACTGCAGATCTTCCACGGACTTCCCGAAGTAATCCTGGAACCGCCCATAGTAGGCCACATCCAGAGTTGCATTATCCAAGTTCTCAATGCATTTCTTGTATTTCTGCAGGGACTCTTCATGAGGTTCTTCCACGCTGACGATGGCATCTTTGTTGAGTTCTTTAAGCCTTTTACATATGGCTGCCATTGGGGTTCCTATACCTCCCCCAAAATCCATAATTCGAACTGGTGAAGAAAGTTCTGTAAGCTTTAGACTGTTCATCCGAATGGTTGCCATATTGCGTGAATCTCTTTTCCTGCTTTCTTCTTTTCTGAAAAAAAAAGGTAAATGAGTTGAAATGTTTGCCGGATAAAAAGTTGTCCAAATGGAAAACAGAATTATGAGGAAATGAACAGCTAGATTACATGAATTGTCTAATCAATCATGCAGACTCACCCTTTGTTGACGATAACTAAACATTTGTGATAAGCTTCAGAGACAGATAAGGTGCTGAACTCTTCTTCCAATCTAAGCCGCACCTCCTTTTCTCCTAGCTCTCTCGCCTGATACCTAGCTGCCATCGAAAATGATGCGTATTCTGTATGATAACGCCTCAGACTAGTGAAAGAATTTCAAATACTTGATGAAAGTAAAGAGTTAAAGCAACGTCAGATGCCCGCTTAAAAGCTTAAGCTTATCGTTTAACCTAGGCAATACTTGAGTATATAACACTTATATAACGTGTTCTGTGACATATATGTTAGAGACCTTGTCTCATTAAGTGTATATTTCCATGCGTATAAATTGTGTTTTTACGTGATCTGCATTATAATACACTCTGTAACATGTAATGCGGGTAATGTAACATACTGTATAATACACCCGTCACACTGGAGGCGGAATGAGCAAGAATGCCGTCGGAAAGACAATTCTTTGTGCGTTCCTGGATATTCGAAGAGCATTCTAAAAATTGAAAGTGCGTTCTAAATATTTTTACCCATTCTTGTGGCATCCAGAATGTTTTTGTCATGTCAAAAACTTTCGAAGTGCATTCCAAGTGGAAATTTATTTGGCATTTGAACAGTATACTAACTGCACTATGACTGCATTTTAAATATTCTCACGGCATTCCGACAGCATTCGAAAGATTCTGATCACATAAGAGGAATATTCGAACTGCCAAGTGACTTAAAGCCCCCGTCAAACTTATTCGAAATCTGTAGGAATCAAGCTGGAATTACTAAATTTAAAAATTCGTACCATATTCGGGAGGGAATTTCAAATTATCATAAAATATTACGGCTTTGTAAGAATGCCTCTGCAATACTAAGAATGCACATCGAACCTGCCTGGAATAATTCTTGCACATTCCAGGTATATTACCTCTCATCAGCAGCTCATCATCTGCAGCTCGAATGTAGTTGGAATACCGTAGGGATATTGTGATAATGAAAATGGTTATGTTTTGAAGTATGTTTTAACCTCAATGTCGAATAGACATTCTACCTAAGAAAGGTTCTAACGTATCAATTTATTATAAAATCAAAAACAAAATTAGCCAGTTCTAAACTTTTTAATGTTCTTATATGCTTTTTTCCTTCTTTTCCATAAATATAGTTTTTTTACGATATCAAGGTCTAACACTCGTTTTTACAGTAAAGTAGGATTAATAGTTGGCTTACAAAAAGTGATCTTGTCTGACGTTACAATTCATCCAAACACGATCCAGAACAGTCAATTCAAAGCAATTATTAGACCTGCTCTGTAAAGATGCCAAGGTGTATTTATGGCAAATAATTCTTATAAATAATTCTTATATAAATATATATATATATGATCGAAATAAATAAATAAATAAATAACGACGTGTGTCAACCCCGACTCCGAGTCTCACGGGCATACCCAGAAAGTATTGTAGCGTTTTGACATGTGAAAATTTTTCTTTTAAAACTTTTCTCTGCTAGCAGCTGAGTTGACCTCTGACCTCTGACCAGAGCGCCTATAAATACAGGCAGTCAGTCTAGGGCTGGGAGCTGAGAGGTAGAGTTGGAAGCTGGAAGTCAGAGTGCTTTGTCAAGCAAGCGAGCTGTTAGCTGTTACTGTAGTGTTGGGCTGTCAGCCAGAGGGCAGCGCCACAAAGATTATAAAACAGAACCCTGTTTTGTTGGTGGCAGCGTTGTCATTCTTTAAAAGTAAAAGAACGGTACACTATGCCCGATCGTCAGGGGGTTTACAAAATATTATAATGAGTGACAGGTAACAATATACATATTATTGGTTCTTATGTATAGAACTAAATGTAAGCATGCATGTTTTACACTGTTAACAGACGCATTATGTAAAGCTGACAACAAATTGTACTGATACATACACCTGTTGTGTTTATAACACCGTGATGTAGATTGAAGGCTCGACGTTGTTATATTCATGAAATAAAATAGTCTAACGCATTTTTTAATTTCTCAATAGTGATAAAGTGTGTAACATTTGGCCACCGCCACATTCCATCCTTTTCTTGGGAAAGGCCATACCTGCTGCCTTCTCTCTGGACGAAGTCCATGCAAAATGACAAATGACGAGGATCAAACTTGGGCGTGTCTCCTGTAAATCCTGCGAAGTACATGATGAAGACATAGGCTCCGACCTCCGCCAGTGATGGTAGCACATATCCACAGCTCACCTCCATGTGCTGTATAGAAGCTGTGAAGGTTGGGAATGATTCGTTCAGGTCATCTGCAATTTTTCCTTCATATAACAAAGAACATCTAGCCCCCTTTATCTTCTTGAGGTTCACGACTTCTTTAGGAAAAGAATCTCAAAACAATGCAGAGCGGTTTTCCAAATGAAGTCGTTTTCCCCACCATCTAACTCTATAACCATCATACCCCCCGGCTTGAGGATGGTATACATGGCAAAGACAGCTTGCCTGATGTCTTCATGAGGATCACAGGAATTATCCAACCAACTTGAAGCATGGTACATAGAATGTATGGCCAGTACTCGGTCTTGAAACTCTAAGGGATATGCACCAACTGACCTTAGATCTTCCACAGACTTCCCAAAGTAATCCTGGAACCGTCCAGAGTAGGCCACATCCAGAGTAGCATTCTCCAAGTTTTCAATGCATTTCTTGTACTTTTCTAAGGACTCTTCATAAGGTTCTTCCACGCTGACGATGACATATTTGTTTAGGGCATGGAGTCTTTTACATATGGCCGACATTGGAGTTCCTGTACCTCCCCCAAAATCCATAATTCGAACAGGTGAAGGAAGATCTGATAGGTTCAGGATCTTGTCACGAATGGTATCAAAGTCCGTTAAGCACCGTCTCTCACCTTCTTCCACTCTGAAAAGTTAAGGAGTTGAAATACTTGATGAATGAAAAAACAGTAACAAATGATGCATGATTAATTGATTTATTATATGGGCACCTACCCATTGTTGATAATAGTTACACATTTGTTATAAGCTTCAGCATTAGCCAAGGAGCTGAACTTTTCTTCCAATCTACGACGCATCTCCTGTTCATCTCGTTTTCCTGTCAGAAAGCTGACTGCCATTGGAATATTCTGTAGTGTGTTCTGTCCGATAACTCTGCCAAAATGTGCATAGATGCAGAATAAGACACTTTCTTCAATTACTTCAGTTAATGTCACATTAATTAAACAAGTGCGAGGACAACCATTTAAAGCTGTGGCGTGATCCTAATACATCTTAACTACAGTTTGTTCCTTCAAGCGTATATATGTACCTGTTTATTAGTATCATGTCTCATAGTAATGTGTAACAGATGTAGTGTTCTGAATGGTAAACGCAGAGAATGACACTTCTTGTGAAGCCAGTAGTAGTATACCAAACAGCTGACTAAAGAGTGTAAACAACTACTATACAGTACGGTGCGTACACAATAAAACTATCGTAAAAGAGAGTTTTATTGTGAACGCGCACTACAACAAACTTAGGGTTAGAAATAACACAGAAGCATATTAATCCACTGATTTTATTTTATTTTATTTTTTCCGATAGATGTTTTGAAGTTAACGAAGTTGTTACTAAGTTGAGGATACAGAATCCGTATATAAATATTCATACTTTTATAAGCAAAGAAAAATGCTTTTCCAAGTGTTACACTCCAGTTAGATTTGTGAATTACAAAGCCTGATAACAAAATCAGATTCCTTCTCATAAAAAGACATGTACAGTACCTAACCATGATAAACAAATGAATACTTGATTTATTATTGGAGCACACCTACCCACTGTTGATAATGGTTACACATTTGTGATACCCTTCAGAGTTACCTTGTGATACCCTTCAGAGTTAGCCAAGGAGCTGAACTCTTCTTCCAATCTACGCCGCATCTCCTGTTCATCTCGTTTTCTCGTCTGGTAGCTGGCTACCATCGGAAATACTGTGGACTGACTGATAATTCTTCCAAAATATGCTGGGATTCACACTTCGAAATTCGATTCCAAACTCCTTTTATTAACGTCTACTCAATTCAACAAGTGAAATTTTAAGGCAACCTCAAACAGCCCGCATTGTAGACGATATCCTGACACAATTTTCATTCCATGTATTTCCTGTATTTCTGTGGTGGTGCCTGCGCAAATGCGCAGTAGATGCCTCAGCGCAGTAGGCCCACTTCACACTGACACCATGTCTCAAAACATTTAATTATAAGGTACGGATGAGGTTTATACTCCCCACAAGTACCAATCTATTATAACCATGCTTCACAAAATCTCAGTAGAAATTAGGCATAATGCTTCACCGCAGTAGTACATTACCACATTTATACTCTGAGTGCAGCAGTTTCGAAGCAGCATGCCTTGCGGAAGCAGCCTTCTTCTTTATATATGCGTCGTAAAGTGAAGTAAAAATACAGCAACCTTCCACTTTTATAACTAGGCCTATAGGTTAGCCTCTTTTCAATTGGTAATTTTCACAGCATCTCTATCCTGCTTCAAATCTGCTGCAAAACATTGCGAATATTACCAGTTTTCGTCTACTTAATTTCTATTTCAAAGACTTAATCATGTGGGGGAACAGGTTACTGTAATAACAGTTTGCTTTCAAACACCAAGGTTTTTGTCAATGTTGGTGTGACAGGAATGGTAGTCCGCAAGGAACAGTATTTCATTCCCCATTACTTTGTACAGGTGACATGAATTAACTCCAACGCTCCAGCTAACCACAACCCAGCTTACACAGAACGCTTTGATAACGTTACCACAGGGTTATGTATTGGATAGCCCATCAGCAAACGTGACGTAGGCGTTATATTATCGTTCTACACTGTCATTGCTCCGAGAAACTTTGCCTAATTTCAAACTAAGAGTTGGGGTTAGTTATATGTATTTGAAGTCTAAAATCATTTTAAAATGATCAGTAGACTTAACAAGGATAAGTTAACGATAAATGAAATGAAACAAAATAAACATCCTACTTAATAGATAAATACAATGGTGATATACAGTACAGGCCTATATAGTCCTATTTTTTACATATTTTAAAATGTTCTCTACATGTTCTTTAAGTGATATTGTGTAACGTTTCCAAAAACATTCCTAAAACATTAAAGAAACTTTCACGGAAAACGTTTGCCAAACGTCATTTCTAATGTTTACATAAACTTTACGTTCCTTCAGCGGTCTTAGAACATTCTTTTTTTAGCTCAGAGCATTCTTTTGTAAGGACTTCCATTACTAGTAGGCCCTACTACCATTTTGTCAAATCAGATTCACTGAGGCCTTCTTAATTGAATACCATTTGGTTCCTAAGACCAGTGTCTTTTGGGTCTGAAATGGCGTCACCTGCAGCTTGGTGGAAGTCAGGTTATACTTGTTGTATGACTAACTTCAATTGTTAACTTTAAAGCAAACTTCTGTATAACAAAAATAGAAGCTATGTCACAAAAAGGGGTCATATTTTATTCATATTAGGTAATGATCCAATCTGGTTTGAAAGTTCTGAAAGTGACTGTTCTAATGCCAAAGTAAAGTAAATAAGTCCGTCATGTGAACTGAATAAGATATTATTGAAAATGGTAACTTTTATCAATATGAACACCGAGCTGCCCTAATATCCCAGAACACGTGTGCTTTATTATTTCACATTAAATTACGTCGTTTTACTCCGTGTACAAACAATGTGAAATGTATATAAAAAAAAAAGTTCCATCATGATGGTGATATCATTCATTTAAAAAATAAAAATGCAGAACAAATTGAAAATAATTTTTGAGCATTTGCCACCTTTTAGTTAGTATTTGCATGGAAAAAGCTATACAAAACAGCAGGAATAAGCACCACAGGATAAAACTAAACATGTATCTTATGTGTCTACATGTAGTATCGGCACACCATGTCATGTGTCGATGCCTTCCTGATTAATATTATGGATAAGAATAGCCCTATACTTTTAAACGTTCACAGCTTTTAAATTAAATACTATAGGAATAGTCCTAATCAGCTTTGACTTTCTTAATAGTAATAAAGTGGGTAACACTTGGCATCCGCCACATTCCGTCTTCTTCTTGGGAAAGGCCATACTTCCTGCCCTCTCTCTGGATGAAGTCCATGCAAAATGACAACACACTAGGGTCAAATTTGGAAGTGTCATCTGCCCAACCGTGGAAATAGGCGGCTAGGATCGAAGCACCAACCTCTGCCAGCGATGGAATCATGATATCACACCTCACCTCCTCGTGCCATATCGAAGCTTTAAAGGTTGGAAATGATTCGTTCAGAATATCGGCAATTTCCCCTTGAAAAAGCAAAGAACTTCTAGCCTCCGCTACCTTCATTAGGTTTACGGCTTCATTAGGAAAACAAATCTTAAAACAATGCACAGCGGTGTTCCAAATAAAAACATTGTCGCCACTATTAATCTGTATTAATATCATTCCCCCGGGCTTGAGAATGGTATACATGACAAAGACAGCTCGTTTGATGTCTTCCTGAGGGTCACAGAAATCATCCAACCAACGTGTAAGATGATACATGGAATGTAAAGCAAGCACCCTGTCCTGTTGTTCTTCAGGATACGCCCTAATGGACTTCAGCTCTTCCACAGACTTCCCGAAGTAATCCTGGAACCGTCCAGAGTAGGACACATCCAGATTAGCATTCTCCAAGTTCTCGATGCATTTCTTGTATTTCTGCAACGACTCTTCGTGAGGTTCTTCCACGCTGACGATGACATCTTTGTTGAGAGCTTGGAGTGTTTTACAAATGGCTGATATAGGGGTTCCTGTACCTCCCCCAAAATCCATAATTCGGATTGTTGAAGGCAGTTCTGATAGGTTCAGGATGTTCTCACGAATGGTATCAAAGTACGTTAATCCACGTTTTCTACTTTCTTCCTCTCTGAAAGTTAAGGACGTGAAATACTTAATAAATGAAAAAATAGTAACAAATGACAAATGATTAATTGATTTATTATTGGGGAACACCTACCCGTTGCTGATAATAGTTACACATTTGTTATAAGCTTCAGCGTTAACCAAGGAGCTGAACTCTTCTTCCAGTTTACGCCGCATCTCCTGTTCATCTCGTTTTCCTGTCTGAAGTCTTACTGCCATTGGGATATGTTGCAGTGTGTTCTGCCCGATAACTCTACAAAAATGTACATAGATGCAGAATCAGGCACTTTCTCAAATTTCTTCAGTTAATGACGCATTAATAGAACCACCATATTCACTACCGTTAGTTCCTTCAAGCGCATGTATGTACCTGTGTATTAGTATCATGTCTTATAGTGCGTGATCTGTAATGTAATGAAGTAATGATGTAACAGATGAAGTGTTCTGAATGGTAAACGCCGAGATTGACACACTTTTGGTGATGCCAGTAGCATACCAAACAGTTGACTAAAGAGTATAAACAACTATGGGTGCGTTCACAATAAAATTATCGTACTAGAGAGTTTTAATGTGAACGCAGCTTTTAACAAACATAGGGGTAGAAAAAACACAGAAACATATTAATGCACTAATTATAAATTCTCCTTTTTTTTTTTTTTTTTGTGGTAGTTGTAATGTTTTGAAGTTAACAAAGTCGTTTCTAAGTTGAGGATACAGAATCCGTGACAGACTTTGAGAAGTAGAAAAGCAACGTACCACTTGTTCTTAAACCACGCTACTTTATATTTTCTTCGATTCAAAGTGTGTATAAAGTAGAACGCTGCTGTCAAACGTTTCTGCTTCACCAAGAAGCATACTTGCAGCATAGAATTTATGGAAAGCACCCTATCTTGTAGTTGAT
Organism: Lingula anatina; assembly: GCF_051362555.1. Lineage (NCBI taxonomy): Eukaryota > Metazoa > Brachiopoda > Lingulata > Lingulida > Lingulidae > Lingula > Lingula anatina. The sequence continues at coordinate 22,412,497 of NC_141772.1, forward strand.
GAGGATACGCTCCAGCCGACTTCAGATCTTCCACAGACTTCCAGAAGCAATCCTGGAACCGCCCAGAGTAGGCCACATCCAGAGTAGCATTCTCCAAGTTCTCGATGCATCTCTTGTATTTCTGCACGGACTCTTCATGAGGTTCTTCCACACTGACGATGGCATCTTTGTTGAGGACTTGGAGTCTTTTACATATGGCTGACATGGGAGTTCCTGTACCTCCCCAAAAATCCATAATCCGGACGGGTGAGGGAAGTCCTGATAGGTTAGGATCTTTTCACGGATGGTATCTAAGTCCGTTAAGCCGCGTTTCTTACCGTCTTCCACTCTGAAAAGGTAAGGAGTTGGAATACTTGATGAATGAAAAAAGATTAACAAATGACGAATGATGAATTGATTTATTATTGGAGTACACCTGCCCACTGTCGATAATGGTTACACATTTGTTGAAAGCTTCAGCGTAAGCCAAGGAGCTGAACTCTTCTGCCAATCGACGCCGCATCTCTTGTTCATCTCGATTTCTCGTCTGGTAGTTGGCTACCATCGGAAATACTGTGAACTGACTGATAATTCTTCCAAAATATGCTGGGATACACACTTCAAAATTCAAGTTCAAACCCCTTTTATATTCTGACACAATTTTCATTCCATGTATTTCCTGTATTTTTGTGGTGGTACCCGCATGAAAGCGCAGTAGATGCTCCAGCGCAGTAGACCCACTTCACACTGACACCATGCCTCAAAACCTTTAAGGGACAGTTGAGGTATATACTCCCCAGATGTATCATTCTTCTATAACCATGGTTCACAAAATCTCAGTAGAAATTAGGCATAATGCTTCACCGCAATCACTGAAAACAGTTTGCTTTCAAACACCAAGGTTTTTGTCAATGTTGGTGTGACAGGAATATGGTAGTCCACAAGGAACAGTATTTCATTCCCCATTACTTTGTACAGGTGACATGAATTAACTCCAACGCTCCAGCTAACCACAACCCAGCTTACACAGAACGCTTTGATAACGTTACTGCAGGGTTATGTATTGGATAGCCCATCAGCAAACATGACGACACTGCTATTTTAACGTTCTACACTGTCATTGCTCCGAGAAACTTTGCCTAATTTCAAACTAAGAGTTGGGGTTAGTTATTTGTAGCATATTTGAGGTCTAAAACCATTTAAAAATGATCAGTAGACTTTTCAAGGATAAACTAAACGATAAATGAAATAAAACAAAATAAGCATCCTACTTAATAGACAAATACAATGGTGATATACAATACAGGGCCATATAGCCCTATTTTTACATATTTTTTTTATGTTCTGTACATGTTCTTTAAGTGATATTGTGTGACATTTCCAAAATCGTTCCAAAAACATTAAGTAAACATTCATGGAAAATGTTTGCTAAATGTCCCTCCTAACGTTTACATACGTTCTTTCAACGTTCATAAAAACATTATTTTGTTAGCTGGGACCCCTGACTTCCATTCCCAGTACCACCAGTTTCTCACACCAGATTCACCAAGGCCCAGCCTAATTGAATACCATTTGGTTCTTTTAAGAGACCAGTTTCAGTTGGTCTTGGTTTGGCTTCAGCTGTAGCTTGGTGGAGGTTTGGTTACACTCATTGCATGACCAATTTCAATTGTGAACTAAAAAAATTAGCTCGCACATAACAAGGAGATATATCACAAAAATGAGTCATAGGATACAGAAACATTTTATTCATATAAGGTAATGATGCCAGTCTGGATTGTATGTCCTAAAGCTGACTTTTTTAATGCCACTTTAAAGTAAATAAAAAGTCTGTCATATTAACTGAATAACATCAAAGAAAACAATGGTAACTCTTATCAATATGAACGCTGCAGCTGCCCTTATCCTCCAGAAAACGTGTACTTTATCATTTTACATTATATTACCACATTTTACTCCGTGTACAAACTCTGAACAATGTGAAATATATAAAAAGGTACCATCATGATAGTGTTATCATGCATTTTAGAAAATAGAACTACAGAACAAATTGAAAATAATTTTGATCATTTGCAACCCTTTCTGTAATGATTTGCATGAAAAAATAATACAAAACATAACAGAATTGAACACAACAGGATAAACCCAAACATGTATCTAATACATGTATGTCTAGTAGCCTACACCATGCAATGTGCTGATTGCTTCCTGGTTAAGAATAAGAATAACCCTACTCTTTGATACTTACACAATTTTTTCTTTAAAGATAAGAATAGTCCTAATCAGCTTTGACTTTCTTAATAGTGATAAAGTGTGTAACATTTGACATCCGCCACATTCCGTCTTCTTCTTGGGAAAGGCCGTACTTGCTGCCCTCTCTCTGGACGAAGTCCATGCAAAATGACAGTATACGATGGTCAAATTTGGAAGTGTCATCTGCCCAACCATGGAAATAGGTGGACAGGACCAAGGCACCAACTTCTGCCAGCGACGGAATCACGAAATCACATCTCGCCTCCTCGTGCCATATCGAAGCTTTAAAGGTTGGAAATGATTCGTTCAGAATACCGGCAATTTCCCCTTGAAATAGCAAAGAACTTCTAGCCTCCGCTACCTTCGTTAGGTTTACGGCTTCATTAGGAAAACAAATCTTAAAACAATGCACAGCGGTGTTCCAAATGAAAGCATTGTCGCCATTATTAATCTGTATTAATATCATTCCCCCGGGTTTGAGGATGGTATACATGACAAAGACAGCTCGTTTGATGTCTTCGTGAGGGTCACAGAAATCATCCAACCAACGTGTAAGATGATACATGGAATGTAAAGCAAGCACCCTGTCCTGTTGTTCTTCAGGATACGCCCCAATGGACTTCAGCTCTTCCACAGACTTCCCGAAGTAATCCTGGAACCGTCCAGAGTAGGACACATCCAGATTAGCATTCTCCAAGTTCTTGATGCATTTCTTGTATTTCTGCAACGACTCTTCGTGAGGTTCTTCCACGCTGACGATGACATCTTTGTTGAGAGCTTGGAGTGTTTTACAAATGGCTGATATAGGGGTTCCTGTACCTCCCCCAAAATCCATAATTCGGATTGTTGAAGGCAGTTCTGATAGGTTCAGGATGTTCTCACGAATGGTATCAAAGTACGTTATTCCACGTTTTCTACTTTCTTCCTCTCTGAAAGTTAAGGACGTGAAATACTTAATAAATGAAAAAATAGTAACAAATGACAAATGATTAATTGATTTATTATTGGGGAACACCTACCCGTTGCTGATAATAGTTACACATTTGTTATAAGCTTCAGCGTTAACCAAGGAGCTGAACTCTTCTTCCAGTTTACGCCGCATCTCCTGTTCATCTCGTTTTCCTGTCTGGAATATTACTGCCATTGGGATATGTTGCAGTGTGTTCTGCCCGATAACTCTACAAAAATGTACATAGATGCAGAATCAGGCACTTTCTCAAATTTTTTCAGTTAATGACGCATTAATAGAACCACCATATTCACTACCGTTAGTTCCTTCAAGCGCATGTATGTACCTGTGTATTAGTATCATGTCTTATAGTGCGTGATCTGTAATGTAATGAAGTAATGATGTAACAGATGAAGTGTTCTGAATGGTAAACGCCGAGATTGACACACTTTTGGTGATGCCAGTAGCATACCAAACAGTTGACTAAAGAGTATAAACAACTATGGGTGCGTTCACAATAAAATTATCGTACTAGAGAGTTTTAATGTGAACGCAGCTTTTAACAAACATAGGGGTAGAAAAAAAACAGAAACATATTAATGCACTAATTATAAATTCTCCTTTTTTTTGTGTGTGTGTGGTAGTTGTAATGTTTTGAAGTTAACAAAGTCGTTTCTAAGTTGAGGATACAGAATCCGTGACAGACTTTGAGAAGTAGAAAAGCAACGTACCACTTGTTCTTAAACCACGCTACTTTATATTTTCTTCGATTCAAAGTGTGTATAAAGTAGAACGCTGCTGTCAAACGTTTCTGCTTCACCAAGAAGCATACTTGCAGCAGAGTCATACTTTTGTCCAGTAAGTTACTTAGACCCCATTCCCACAGATTTTAGATCGATCTATCCCTGTGGGGAGTCTCACTAGATTACAGTCAACTTAGCCGGCTAAAGCGTCTGTCCCGCCTACTAAAATTTGTAAGGGGGTAATTAACTACCGTGCGCGCCCGGCTGACATCAATTTAGCGTGAACCCCCAGGGAGTTAGGTCAATTTAGATGGATCGATCTAAATCTATGGGAATGCACTCTTATATTCCGCATTGTACTGTAATTTACTACTACAGTGATGCATAATGAATGTAGATTATACCTCTTCCATACTTCAAATGCAATATCTTGTATTGCAAAATACAGAAGATTCTCTGATATATAGCTTTAGAAACTGCATGAGCTCTACAGCTTGATCATAGTTTATGATTTTGCGAGTAGCTTCAAATATGGTATCAATTGGCTATTAATTGTTGACGTTAAATTGATTTTTGCTATTTAAAGGTCTAAACTATATTTGGGTAACTTAGAACAAATATTCATACTTTTATAAGCAAAGAAAAAAATGCTTTTCCAAGTGTTTCACTCCTGTTAGATTTGTGAATTGCAAAACCTGGTAACAAAATCATGTTCCATCTCATAAAAAGACATGTACAGTGCCTAACCATGATAAACAAATGATAAATTGATTTATTATTGGAGCACACCTACCCACTGTTGATAATGGTTACACATTTGTGATACCCTTCAGAGTTAGTAAAGGAGCTTAACTCTTCTTCCAATCTACGTCGCATCTCCTGTTCATCTCGATTTCTCGTCTGGTAGCTGCCTGCCACCGGAAATTCTGTATATTGGCTGATAATTCTATGATATGAGAAACGCAATTCGAAATTCGACTCCAAACTCCTTTTAGTAACGTCTACTCAATGCAACTTGTGAAATGTTAAGGCAACCTCAGACAGCCCGTGTTGTAGACGATATCCTGGAACAATTTTCATTTCATGCATTTCCTGTATTTCTTTGGTGGTGCTTAGAAAAACTTTATAGCGGCCTTTGTTCCTATATATATATATATATATATATATATATATATATATATATATATATTACATTAAACATTTTATTTGATTAATGAGCCAAGAACATCCACCCATCCATCAGATGATCAGTCACGGCATCTATTCAATTACAATGTACCATGCAGTCATTTGATATAGATAAAGATAGATACAAAAGAATTTCATTTTTTATCTCTCATAATAAGTATTAAATGTTCCAATATTATTAAAAAGACCATTTGATATTTCTAGTAAACAATGTAGAGGAATGGATAGTCTCTTGTTAGGCAGGTTTTACATGATACACGCTTTAGCAGTGTGAAGTTCGAGTTCATCTGTGGAGTTTAACATCACTACCTTAGAAGACAAACCAAAGACATCAGACAAAATAAACAGTTTATTCTTTGAAAATTACTTCTGTCATACAACAAAAAAAATCCTTTATACATATGGTTTACAGGCACTCTGAGTTTACTATTTATATTCTGATTATAGATCCATTTAAAAGAAAACAAGGTTCCAGATTTATCACAGATTTCACACAATTTCTTGGGTAATTATGACAATATAAAGCATAAAAAATGACATAATAAGCAATGGTGATGATTTCATAATGCACATAGCTGCTTTGGAAAGAAAGACATAGGCAGACATGAGCCTAAAAAAAAATGGACATTTTTCATGGGACCCAACACCTAGCCTTAAGGGATTACAGAAAACATCAGAATTGAATTTAAAAAATGCAGAATTCTACTTTTCTGGGGAATAAGCTCATGTCTGCATTGGAGCCATTTTTTCATAGTTTCAGGCATTCTTTTGGGTCAAAATCAAATTTGGGGGCAAAGTTTAGGAAACAATATAATATAACAACAAAATAAGTGACAAATAAGCTATATAATTTCTTTAGAATGAGGCAACTTAAAAATATATGAAACCTGGAAGTGACCAAAAAAATTAAATTAATCGAGACACTAAACCCACATACAAAACCCACCAGCTTTTGTGCTCATGTCAGCATCGAACAAAATTTCAATACTGACGATGTAAAACTGTAAACCAAAACATGTACAAGGCAAAGCAAGTCAGAGGGGTGCATTTCTATACAGGGTCTATTAAATTTAAATGCAATAATAATAATAATTAGATTAGAAACTCACTATTCAAAATAAAGCAACCCCATAATGGGAATTATTTGTGAGCCTAAAATGTGGCCCTCCTCCTGACCGTATCAAACTGAAATCCAGTAGCCATTTTTGTCAGTTTCACCCAAAAGAAAGTCCAGGAACTACCCATCTCTTTGGAACACTGCAGATAATTCAAAGCAGGGCCGTATCCCGAGCAAAATGCCAGGGGGGGGGCAGTAAGCGGACACGAGGGGGCGAAGCTACCGAGGGGGGAGGGTGTGGTGTGTAAAATTCCAAATTCCAGGGGGGGGCAGCTGCCCCCCCCCCCCCCCCCCCCCCCCCCCCCCCCCCCGAGGCTACGGTCCTGCAAAGGTTACTCAAGTACCATTATAGCACCTTGTTCTCATACCTTGTAAACAACGTTTTTGCTTCATAACTTCTATTTAGTTTAAATACATCTTTGAATATATACCTTATCCAACTCAAACATTTAAGTAGTTTACAAATTACCTCAAAAACATAAAATCAATAAAGATAACATTACCACTTGTAAATAAAATTTAAAACACCTCCAACAATACTTGAAAATGGCATAAATCTTGTGTAACGAGTTAAAACTATCATACACATATTGTTTTGTCACATTTGAGCACCAAATTTTTGATATCTTTTCAATTTATATTTAATATGAGAAATATACATAAAATTCATCTCATGGTGATATTAATATAGCTTGGAAATTCTTTGAAATGTTTACATTATCACACTATTCATGCTGACATTTCATTTATTGTCAAGCACCTTTTTTGATCTGTCTCATAATTACCGTCTCTCTCTCTCACACACACACACAAACCTCTCTCTCTCTCTCTCTCTCTCTCTCTCTCTCTCTCTCAGACACACACACACACACACACACACACACACACACTTCTCTCTCTCTCTCTGTTATTTATAGGTAGACAACATTTACTGGTGAATATTAAATGATGACAAATATTGCAGGCACTACTTGCCCTTTGTCACTCACAACACGGAATCGAACATCTGCAATTTCAAATAACACCCATGTCTCTGGGTGCAATATAAGGTATAAGCCAGTAGAGAATGTGTTTACTTATTAAAGCTGTTTAAGGCTGCATGTAATGAGATATAAATTTAGCTGTGCTGCAGAACAAATGCAAATATTTGCCTCATGTTTTACAGTTCCTTTTCCTTTTTTGTAAATGTCACAGAAAGTTGATATCAATAACGGAAACTAAAGTCCTTTTAAATATATCTGTCTGCTTGGATAACTGAAAGCATGGCAATAATGTAGAGTCAAAAATCCAGTATTGCTTCTATATCCCAGCCTGGCTGATTAATCTAAAAACACCATAATGTAACAAATAATTATTCTAGACAAATGGTAATATTAATCAGCCAGGTTTAGAGAGAGAGAGAGAGGTCCCAGATGTCAGGTTCAAATCTTAGGGGCGCTCTTGTCCACAGTGACAGTCTTCTTCAACCCTCCCTTGCTGAAGCTGGTGATGGAGCTGAGCAGTGCACCCCTGCCACCGGAGGAGGGGGGTGGGGTGGACGCCGCTGCTGGGGAGGGTGGGGGAGGGGGTGCACCCCCCACAGGAGGAGGTGGTGGTGGTGGTGGCGCTGGAAGTTAATAAACAGAACATATGATCATATATTAGAGAAAAGAATTTAAAATAAAACTGCAATTAATTGCACTCTACTTATGGAAATGACAGGAATACACTTTACACTTAAAATAATAAGGCAACAAATACGTAATTTTTAGATAAAACATTTCTGAAACAGCTCATAAAAAAGATGAGAGCCAAAGAGTGTTGATTCCTAATTATAAACCTCTGCAAAGACTACTGTTACAATTATAAAAGCATAGATATATTTTCTTCTTTTCTCATAAACATTGTATCCGTATGTTACTTACATATCATAAGCTATAGTGCTTCAATACTGTTAGTGTAAGTTTTGTATACAAGGGTTACATTATACATAAGTTTTATGGCTGTACTCCTAGTAAATGAACGAAAACCATGAATGCTATCAGCCAACACCATTTTACAGACTTACACATGAAACCCATATCTTCTATGATACCCGAGTAAACTGACCAAAATATGCCCTAAATCTGTTACCAAATATAAACGTTTTCACTTCACATCCTGTAAAAGTACAACTACAACAACCACCACAGAAGTGAAAATGAAAGTGAAAGTGATAAACCCTTATGAACCCTTAATACCATCAGTTTTCCTGGGAAGGAAAAGGTTAAATTGGTTGTTATTCACGGACAGTTAAAACAGCTGCTCCCTGCCCATTATATCTTTACTGGTGCCTAATCCTGGAAGGTTAGTGTTGGTTGCTACCACATGCTTATTTAGAATACACCAGGCCCATAGACCAGAGGAGGGGGGGTAGGGGGGTTGGGGGGGGGGGGGGTCAGGATCTCAAACATAACTCTCTTTTGGCTACAGAAAATCAACTCTGAACCCAAACTGGATCTAGATTTTATGGCACTTCTCAAAACCAAGAAATTGATAATATAGCTGTTATATATAGAAATATGTAAACAAGAATTTAGAATTTCTGCACAGGGATTTAGCCCCCAACATGCATGCATGCCCACCAGCACCTGTCTGCGATGTTCACCACTTGTCCAAAGTAACAGTTGCAAATAAACAACCTCAGATTATTCAAAGCCACTACTAAAAAGAGGAACAAAAGTGCCAAACATGATGATCTGTTTGAGAGAATAGCAGCACTCGTTTTGGATAAAATGTCCCGTCATCTTCAGATGTCACCCTTGGATGTTAATTGGAAAAATTTTAATTCAGACTAGTAATGTCCCCCCACCGAGACCTGTTAGTCCAAGCCACCAGTCTGGTGAAGAGTTAACAAACCAGACTGCTGAACCTTGGTAATTAGTAAAGAACACTACAGATATCAGGGTGAACAAAACCAACCTCTTGAGAGAAGTCACTATCTGTCTTAACGTTAACCATTACATTCATCTGTAAAAACAAACAGGGAAATCAATCAATCAATCAATCAATAGCAAATCAAAGTTCTATAAGCTTTGGCAATCCTTTAAATTTAAGTGTTAGTTTTAATGTTACCAAACCTTCAGTCAACATTAAAACAAATGTGCATAACGCAAGAAATGAATAGGCTCTTTCATCATTCTTCTCAACAAAATCACTGTAATGTTATATGTCAGTATAGTTAAATTTTTTCTCCAAACTGTAACAATAATCAATAGATTCATATGCATCTAAATCACATCACATCTATCTGAATATTTACTGATGTAAGTATAGTGTTACATATAAAGCAGGGAATGCAGCTCAGAATACATTTATAAAAGAAAGATATATATATAAAAAAACGTCATCTAAAACTAAAATCATAGAATCACCCTATAACAAAATAATGAACAGGGGATAACCTCAAACACAGTAGTCTAAACTCACTTCTAAAACTGGTAAGAATTCAGTCAATTATTTATAAACCAACAGGAGTCAGCATCAAATACCACACTCAATACTGTAGGGCCTTGTGTTTTTTTTTCTCCGCCCAGATAGAGTATAAAAGTAAAACCATTCATGTAACTGGTATATACTCAGTATATAGCAAGGAAACCCTCATGCAGCTTGCATGCATATAGATGACATCAATAGGTCATGCTCAGAACATGTCCACTGAGCACTACATGACCCTAATTCTAAACCATTGAAAACTTGACAATACATGCTTAAGAGGTCCACTGGATATTTTTTAACATATAGTGGTATTTCTTTTACCAATTGGTACTATCAGTATGTGAAATTTTTTAACTCCTTGTATTTTGGCTACTGCTTAAACTGATGTCAGAACTACGTGCAACTTCTAAGTGAGGATTGTTTTCTAACCCCTTTGTTCCGTGGGTGCTGGGGTGGGGTTGAATGCAGATACTATGACCATTGAGAAAATGTCATAGTGTCAGTTTCATCATGAAGTATAAAGAGATGTAGGCCAAGTACAATAATCACTTAATATATAAGCAATTCATATATCCAAATGTCTAATCATTATGTGAGATTGATGAAATATTTGAGGTTGAAAAAAATAATTTGCCACATCTGCTAGTAACATGTATTCTGGGGGAAAACTATAGCTGAGGCTACATGCACAGTTCTAGATATAATGTAAGTAAAGAAACACCATAACATACAGTAAAGACAGGCCCCTATGTGGACAGACTAGGATATAATTTTACCTGCTCACTTTTCCTTGAATATTGAAAGACATAAAGAAATCAAGAAAAACATTCCTCTCAGTTTTTTGTGATTTTTTTTCTCGTAAGTTACTGGTTTGTTGAAAAAATACAAATTATATAAAAAAAGAAATACTTATCAATGAAAAACACTAAATCCTGTAGTTTTAAAAGAATTATGATGATTTATCAATTCTAGCTACATGTCAGACACTAGGGTTAAATTGCCTATTTTCTATTATCAATTAGCAAAACAAAATAAGCAGTTAAAAACTATTCTATCTAGCAGAGTATTATTACCATTATAGTATATATAATTATTGAGTTACAAACTCATTTCATAAAATAAAAACACAATGCAGACAATAACCAGGCTTGCAAATTCTCCAAATTGATCAAAATGTATTTTACTTTCAATGTCAGTAAAAGCAGAAAATGAGTCAAAGAATGCCAACTTAAAAGTAAAAAGCCCTTTAAATCTCCACTGAAATACCCATCTTAAAAATAATTGTAAAAAAGCAAGAAAACTGTAAGTTTTTCAATATTCTTTCCAACACATGTAGAAGGCAGGGAAAAACTAATAAGTAAGAAAGCTCTCGCCTTGACATGGCTACACCCCCTAAATTTAAGCAAGAGTAGCCCTCAGTATGAAGCAAGAGTGAAGATCAACAAACAAGCCCACAGCAAGGGTTGTTCAAGTTTCATGGTAAAAGGTCCACTTTTTAGAAATTACTGGCTACAAGCCCGACTTATAACAATATAAAAATGCCAAGTATGGACACACCCTCATCTCTCACTATAACCCAGGCCTGGCAGTAGGTGGGGGTTTGGGTGTTCAAAATTACCATCCTTTTGGTCAAAAAAAATCCATTCTGACTTAAATTTTGATCTAGACTCTATGCTACTGGTACGTCAAGTTGGACCAACTCTTAAGTTGAAGTAATAAGTTCTGCCTATTTCAGAATAGGACCATCTTCATAAAAAGAGACACATATTCCATGCTATGTTAAGTTGGAGGGGGGGGGGCAGTCCCCTGACCTCTGTACTCACCAGGAGCCGCGGGGGCTGCGGGGGCTGTGGGGGTGGCTGGTGTAGAGCTGGTACTACTGGGACCTGGACTTGTGGGAGGATTACTGTCCCGCTTACTGCTGCCACTGCCCTCTTCCGAGTCTGCCAGGGATTTCTGTGAAATAAAATATATTTCACTTCGGTCGGAGATTATTATTCTGTGCAGTGGAAAAATAGCAATTAACTTTTGTCAGGGATTTCTGTGAAATGAGACGTAAAAGTTAACTTCTGCCAGTGATTATTATTCTGTGAAGTGGAAAAACAAAATTTAACTTCTGCCAAGAATTTCTGAAATGAAAAACAAAAATAAATTCTGCCAGGGATTTCTTAAAATTAACAAAACAAAAACTTTTGCCAAGGATTTGAGAAATGATGAAACAAGCATTAAAATTTGCTATGCACTTCAGAGTATTAATAACATGCAAGTAACATTCTTTTTAAACTCAACTGGCATTCTTTTTAAACTACCTTTACATATTCACTTTTTAAACAATAAAATTCAAAGGGTTGTCTATTTCATAGTTTATAAAGTAACACTGAACCTTTAAAAACTTTGGAGGTATGTGAGAGGGAACGATACCTTTTTATTTTTCCTCCTCTTTTTCTTCTCTTCCTCTGACATGTGGAATTGTTGAGCTTTGGACCTCCGCCTCACTGTGTGGATCTGCAATTCAACCAAATACCAGGTAATAAGTGTAGCATTTTAAATCATCATCTTCAGGTTTTTTCAGATCCTGTCCAGAATAATCAGGGTATGACCTTTTCCCACATGTGGCCCTCCGCCATTCTTGTCTATAATATTTACAAGGTCTGTCTCCTGTCTGCATCCAATAAATAGATCATGCCCAAATAGAGTCAAATGATGAAATGTTTAGCTGCTGTCATAAAAAGATTTGTAGTGTACAGTTTAAGAACATTTGTTTCAAATTTAATAACATATTCATAATCCCCATGGACGTTTATATGTAAAAGTGATAAAAAAAATTAAACAGCTTGATGTGCTCCACATCATAAGAGCTAACAGATCTAAAACCTTTGCCTTGGATGCATCATTCACCTTTCTAACATAATCTAGTCCCATCTTGTGGGAATGGTGTGAAGAAAACCAGAGTAGAAAGCCTATTATAGAAAGCCTAATCTTCTAATGTTGACTAGAATCAAAACTGTTCAAAGAAATCTCATACCGCCTTTTGTTCTTCCTTCAGCCTCTTCTCCATTTGTTCTTTGGCTAGTTTGATTGCCTCTTTCAGTTTACTGGGAATCTTCACAGCTGGTTTATCTGTACTGGGGAGGTGCACATCACAGAACAGCCTAGAAAATAAAATAATTACTAAAAATATTTACTTTGAAAATCATAACACCAGTATTGCAATTGCCAAGTATACATTTAAATTATTCACTTATTTAGCATCAAACTTTTTGATGTTCTGATGTCATTAACATGACAAATACAAGGTCTAGAAATTTAAAAAAAACAGTAAGTCTTTTAATTAAAAATAACAATAAACTTTATTTCAAGTGGCATATTTTTAGCATGAAACTGAAGTTTTCGTCAGTTCATCAGGTGTATCTACTTACGTGTGTTGTAGCAGATCTGTCACAGATGGTAAACCATTCTTACAGGCTTCCTGTGTCAGTATGCTCTCCAACACTGACCCTGGAATATAGAAGAATAGATGAAAGAGGCGCTGAACCATCAATCTTTTCATCAGGCATAACAAAATATTCACCTATAATGTCCTAATAGACTTCATAATTATGTACATGGAGCCCATTGCATCCTTTACATATCAATACATAACACATATCTGATAGATAGTTCCTACAGTACTAGACCCCAGCTTGTTGACATGATTACTATGAATACCAAAATGCACTGACTGACCAAAAATATTCAAGCAGGTTCTAACACAGACGTCCTGTGATCAACTTCCATGGGTCATAATGCTTATATAGAAACATTATTGAACCTTTGTTCATGTTTTTGGATACCCCCCCCCCCCCCCCACCCCAACACATGTCTAGTCACACTGTGTCCGAACCCAATCCATGATATGAATACACTCCATATCTCCAGCGCCTACACAGGACATGTACATACAGAGAGCACCGCAATGAATATCTTACTAACATAGCACCACTGTGAACATCTTACAGAATGATTTCCACTGTAAAGTTGTACTGGACACAAGTCTACTTACTGACTTCAGGAGGCAGTGAGGGAGGAAAGACATCACAGGTTGGTGAGCCCAACTGGACCCCAGTGGACAGCTCATACAATAACTGACCAAAACTATACACATCTATAGATTCTAGGGTCTGAAAGGAAAAGGCATAGACAAAAATCTGTCATTATATTATTCTTTTTAATAATTCTTATTTGTAGATACACTGTATGATTGATAATTGATTTGAATGATGTGAGTACAATGCACGGTGTGTCTCCACTTGAAATGTAAAACTTCACCTTATAATACTCACATTTATTTTTTTAAACTGTGTATAATATGGCCTGTAATATGCTGGCAATCCCAGAAACCAGTTCTCCAGTTCTGTAAGTTTGCACTTCCCATCATGCAGTAGAATGTTTCCTGCGTGTAAATGACCTGGAAATCACAGAGGAAAAATGAGTGTTTTTTTGCAACAAATTCATGAGCTGTTAAGCAAAATTAACTTTTACTATTTTAATTTTTATAATTTCAACATCCTTAGTTATGTTTGGCTAAAAGCGTACTCAACAATCCTAAGCTCTCAACCACCTCTTAATTTTATAATTTTCAAATCATCTAGTTCTTGGTTATATGTGTACTCTGCAATCCTAGCTAAGATAAATACCCTTTGCACAGTATAATTCATCATCTCTTTCCTGCACACTTTATATTTTCTTCCTCTTATGTCCAATAATAAAACTGAAGATAAGGGCAACTGCGCCTGCCTCCCCACCCCCCACCCCCTTGTGAACTTGTGAACTGGTGCATTTGGGGTTTGGGGTCATAAAAGGATTTTCACTTCATTGCCCCTTACAGAGACCAATACTCACCATAGGGCACCCCTTTATCATGTAAAAATTTCAAGGTTTCTAAAATCTGTCTTCCGAATAACTTCACATCTGGCAACTGCATAAATATTCTTGTTTTTGGATTTCCATACTTTTTGAGACAGTGGCCTTTTGGCTTTGCCTGCAAATCATACAAAGTCAATAAAGATGAGAATGAATAATGGATAAAACACGAGTAAAAAACAACGTGGATCATCAGCATAACTACATTTTGAAAAATACTTTAAAATTGTTTGACAAATGTGTGTACAATAAAGATGATAACAATATCTTCTAAAATATTGTGATAAAACATCCCTATAAAACAGCCCTTTACAGACTGACACTTGAAGAAGGCTGGAGTGACAGCACATAACGTAGAACGTTTGGTGAAAACTAAATATATTTCATTTGTGATTAAACTATTTCACTAGCTGCTACAGGATTAAAAAAACTGTCTTAGACATAATTTACTCCACAACATATTCCATTTCTTCTTTTCACGTTTATTACCACAGCCATATAAATCACTTTTTCCAAATTTCTTTCCATCTCTTACCCTACATAAAATGTCCCTAAATGAGCCCTGTTCATTGTAATGTCTAATTGTCAGTCCTCCGCTCTCATTGGCATAGCCAAAACCCACTGGATAGATATATGGATGCTAAAATACATAACACAACTGAATTTAACTTCTGTTTATATATAGGGTTCCTATAATCTCAAGTTATATACAAAATCAATAGTTTGAAATATAAAATTTATTACAAAATGAAGGATAAATATCTGCAGATAAGAGTAGATTTTAACCAAATTGTTAACAGACACAATTCTGCCTATGGCTATACATCTACTTTAAAATAGATTAAAGAACAGAAAGACAGACTTACTTGAAAATTGGAAAATAATTTGAATATTGCAGTCAGGTCTTTGTCCTGTAAAAACTTGTCAGGGCCATAATTACACTAAAAGATATAAGTGAAAAGTCAAAATACAGCAGTGTATTTTATTTCATATGTGAAATTATATATATATAAATATATCACTGTGCTTCTTAAATTCTAAGTAATGAAACAGAAAAACCATCTATTTATCATTTCTGATTCACTTGACTTTCACATTTTCATTTTTGGTAGATTGCAAATTTTCTTAAAACACTGATAACAGGCCCGTAGCCAGCAATTTCAAAAGGGGGGTTCTTTTTCTGAAAAAGTGGACCTTTTCCCATAAAAACGTAATATACTTAAATCAATTTTTACCCAGAGTGGACCTTTTCCCAGCAAAAGGGGCGGTTCTTTCGAACCTCCCGAACCCCCCCTGGCTACCGGCCTGGATAAAGACAGACCTTAAAAATCCTATAATGCAAGCACGTAAGGTACACAGCCTCGTATGGTGGAGGGGGGAGGGGGTCTGGAGCCATAAATACAACACCCATATGCCTGGATTCCTAGATAAAACCTGGAAGTCTTTCATCTTTGTTAAAAGTTAAGGAAATATTTCCTCAGCCAGTCTTACCCATGAGAGGACTTGCTTCAGCTTGGGCTGATCTGCACATTTCACAAGAAAATACTGCTTCCTTATCCTCCAGCCTAACGAAGTGCAAACAAGAGACATAGGTTGACCAGTCACAGTGGGGCTCTTTTATATCAAAATGTCAATTAAAATGTTCAGACAAACTTATACAAGATTCACCAGAGAATATTTTTTATAATTATTTAGTGTTTATAAATCAGTTTCATGATTTTTCTTATTCTTGATTTATCAATTTTAGCAAAAGATTGCAAATATGCTAACACTACTGCTCTGTAAAAAATGTGACCTTAAGTAACACACACTTGCATGCACTTATGAACACATACACGTGCACACATCTCACATATACCTATGTCAGGGAGAGGTTCTATGACTTCATATTTTGGTTCTGATCTAAAGAACATAGAAACATGCTGCAGTGCCTCCTCTGAAAATGAAAAACCAATTTGTAAGCAAAAAAGTCCATGTTTTTTTTACCAAATGCTTCAGAAGTGTAAAAAATCCTTCTATGTGTTTGTTTTATATTTCAAGAAGTGTAAAGTAGTTTAGTATACTAGGGGGAAATTACAGTACTCAACCTTAACTTCTATTTAACTGTCTAAATGATAAAATATTTGATATTAGTCTAACATCAAGCTTCAGAGACAAATAATTTATTTTACCTTGAAAATTCCTCGAATAATGTTCTTCATCCAGAAACCTCTTGGTAAATGCGCTGGACGCTAAGAGAAGATTCCTCAGAATGGCCTCTAAATAGGTCTGAAGGATACACAAAATATCAGTTCTTTGTATTTAGGAAAACATGTACCACCAACCATATCAGTTCTGTGTATTTAGGAATATAAACTATTTGTTTTAAAATTTTCTGTAAACCTACAATATTTTAACAAATATGACTAAATGTATCTGAATGACATAGTTGAATATTACAATGTCCTAGATTTAGAAAATGGTAAAATGTGAAACATTCATTCATAAGGTTGTAATGATGAGTACTAATTAACAATGCACTATCTCACATGTTTAAACAACTTTCTTTATTCAGTCATGTACATTTGAACTTTTTTTATTAAATTTACTTGACCTTACTGTACCTGTAATCCGTTCTTTCTGTCTGCTACAAATTCTCTATCAAAATTCCCAAACACTTTCTTTGGCGGCAGTGGTAGGTCAATATTGGCAGTCTTAAGACACGTGTCCAGAGCTACAAAGTCGCTGTACCTCTTGTTGACTGTCCAAACCTTCTCTGCCGCTATCCCTCTTTGTACCTTGATTTCATATGACTGAAATACAGAAAAAGAAATTTAGATCAAGAAAGAAATTTAGGTTCTCTTATAGAGAGACCACAAAATGAAGAACTTTTTTTTTTGCTTCAAAACTTATTGGGTACCCTGTAGACCCAACACTA